>NW_026893658.1:0-354646 GCF_032452875.1 Bos javanicus
TCATACACTGATCACGTACTGATCATGCACTGATCACGTGGATATCATGCACTGATCACGTGGCTGATCATACACTGTTCACGTGTCTGATCATGCACTGATCACTTGGCTGATCATGCACTGCTCACGTAACTGATCATGCAGTGATCACGTGGCACTCATGCACTGATCACGTGGCTGATCATACTCTGCTCACGTAACTGATCATGCACACATCACGTGGCTATCATGCACTGCTCACGTGGCTCGTCATGCAATGATCACGCAACTACCGTATACTGGTCACGTGACTGATCATGCACAGATCACGTAACTGATCATGCACTGTTCACGTGACTGATCATGCACTGATCACGTGACTGATCATGCACTGATCACGTGGCTATCACGCACTGCTCACGTGGCTGATCATGCAATGATCGAGTTGCAACCATGTACTGGTCACGTGACTGATCATGCACTGATCACGTAATTGATCCTGCACTGATCAGGTGACTTATCATGCACTGTTCACGTGACTGATCATGCACTGATCACGTGATTGATCATGCACTGATCTCGTGGCTATCATGCACTGATAACGTGGCTTATCAAGCACTGATCACGTAGCTACCATGTACTGGTCACGTGACTGATCATGCACTGATCACGTAATTGATCATGCACTGATCACGTGACTGATCATGCACTGTTCACGTGACTGATCATGCACTGATCACGTGACTGATCATGCACTGATCACGTGGCTATCATGCACGGCTCACGTGGCTGATCATGCAATGATCACGTAGCTACCATGTACTGATCACGTGACTGATCATGCACTGATCACGTAACTGATCATGCACTGATCACGTGACTGATCATGCACTGATCACGTGGCTATCATGCACTGATCACGTGGCTGATCATGCACTGATCACGCAGCTACCATGTACTGGTCACGTGACTGATCATGCACTGATCACGTAATTGATCATGCACTGATCACGTGGCTGATCATGCACTGATCACGTGACTGATCATGCACTCTTCACGTGACTGATCATGCACTGATCACGTGGCTATCATGCACTGATCACGTGGCTGATCAAACAATTATCACGTGACTGATCATGCACTGATCACGGCGCTATCATGCACTGATCACGTGACTGATCATGCACTGATCACCTGGATGATCATGCACTGATCACGTGGCTGATCATGCACTGATCACGTGACTGACCATGCACTGATCACGTGACTGATCATGCACTGATGAGTTGGCAATCATGCACTGATTACTTGGCTGATCATGCACTGATCACATGACTGATCATGCACTGATCAATTGGCTATCGTGCACTCAGTACCTGGCTATCGTGCACTGATCACGTGGCTGATCATGCACTGATCACGTGACTGATCATGCACTGATCACGTCTGTATCATGCACTGATCACGTGACTGATCATGCACTGATCACGTGGATAAACATACACTGATCATGTGACAGATCATGCAGTGATCACGCGACTATCATGCACTGCTCACATGGCTGATCATGCAATGATCAAGTAGCTACCATGTACTGGTCACGGGAGTGATCATGCACTGATCACGTAATTGATCATGCACTGATCAGATGACTTATCATGCACTGTTCACGTGACTGATCATGCACTGATCACGTGACTGATCATGCACTGATCTTGTTGCTATCATGCACGGTTCACATGGCTGATCATGCAATGATCACGTAGCTACCATGTACTGATCACGTGACTATCATGCACTGATCACGTAACTGATCATGCACTGATCACGTGGCTGATCATGCACTGATCACGTGACTGATCATGCACTGATCACGTGGCTGATCATGCACTGATCACGTGACTGATCATGCACACATCACGTGGCTATCATGCACTGATCACGTGGCTGATCATGCAATGATCACGTAGCTACCATATACAGGTCACGTCGACTGATCATGCACAGATCACGTAAATGATCATGCACTGATCACGTGGCTGATCATGCACTGATCACGTGACTGATCATGCACTGATCACGTGGCTGATCATGCACTGCTCACGTAACTGATCATGCAGTGATCAGGCAGCTACCATGTACTGGTCACATGACTGATCATGCACTGATCACGTAACTGATCATGCACTGATCACCTGGCTTATCATGCATTCATCACGTGACTGATCATGTGCTGATCATGTTTGGTGTCACACACTGATCATGTGCATCTGGAGGCAATGAACAAAGAGCTGAGTAGGCAGGAATCAGTCAGCAGGCTATAATCATGGAACTCAGCTCTGAGAAATCATGCTGCTCAGCTGGCAATAATCAAGTAGATGAGCAGGCAGGAATTACGCAGCACAGCTGGCAATTGTCAAGCAGATGACAGGCAGGAATCGTGCAGCTCAGCTGGCAATATTCAAGCAGATGAGCAGACAGTAATCATGCAGCTCAGCAGGCCCCGATCACGTGACTGATCATGCACTGTTAACGTGAGTGATCATGCACTGATCACGTGACTGATCATGCACTGATCACTTGGATATCATGCATTGATCACGTGGCTGATCATACACTGTTCACGTGTCTTACCATGCACTTATCACGTGGCTGATCATACACTGCTCACGTAACTGATCATGCAGTGATCACGTGGCACTCATGCACTGATCACGTGGCTGATCATACTCTGCTCACGTAACTGATCATGCACACATCACGTGGCTATCATGCACTGCTCACGTGGCTCGTCATGCAATGATCACGCAACTACCGTATACTGGTCACGTGACTGATCATGCACAGATCACGTAAATGATCATGCACTGTTCACGTGACTGATCATGTACTGATCACGTGACTGATCATGCACTGATCACGTGGCTATCACGCTCTGCTCACGTGGCTGATCATGCAATGATCGCGTTGCAACCATGTACTGGTCACGTGACTGATCATGCACTGATCACGTAATTGATCCTGCACTGATCAGGTGACTTATCATGCACTGTTCACGTGACTGATCATGCACTGATCACGTGATTGATCATGCACTGATCTCGTGGCTATCATGCACTGATAACGTGGCTTATCAAGCAATGATCACGTAGCTACCATGTACTGGTCACGTGACTGATCATGCACTGATCACGTAATTGATCATGCACTGATCACGTGACTGATCATGCACTGATCACGTGACTGATCATGCACTGATCACGTGACTGATCATGCACTGATCACGTGGCTAACATGCACGGCTCACGTGGCTGATCATGCAATGATCACGTAGCTACCATGTACTGATCACGTGACTGATCATGCACTGATCACGTAATTGATCATGCACTGATCATGTGATTGATCATGCACTGATCACGTGGCTATCATGCACTGATAACGTGGCTTATCATGCAATGATCACGTAGCTACCATGTACTGGTCACATGACTGATCATGCACTGATCACGTAATTGATCATGCACTGATAAAGTGGCTGATCATACACTGATCACGTGACTGATCATGCACTCTTCACGAGACTCATCATGCACTGATCACGTGGCTATCTTGCACTGATCACTTGGCTGATCATACACTTATCACGGGACTGATCATGCACTGATCACGGCGCTATCATGCATTGATTACATGACTCAACATGCACTGATCACCTGAATGATCGTACACTGATCACGTGACTGATCATGCACTGATCACGTGACTGACCATGCACTGATCACGTGACTGATCATGCACTGATGAGTTGGCAATCATGCACTGATTACTTTGCTGATCATAGACTGATCACATGACTGATAATGCACTGATCAATTGGCTATCGTGCACTCAGTACCTGGCTATCGTGCACTGATCACGTGGTTGATCATACACTGATCACGAGACTGATCTTGCACTGATCACGTCTGTATCATGCACTGATCACCTGACTGCCCATGCACTGATCACGTGGATAAACATACACTGATCATGTGACAGATCATGCAGTGATCACGCGACTATCATGCACTGCTCACGTGGCTGATCATGCAATGATCACGTAGCTACCATGTACTGGTCACGGGAGTGATCATGCACTGATCACGTAATTGAACATACACTGATCCGGTGACTTATCATGCACTGTTCACGTGACTGATCATGCACTGATCACGTGACTGATCATGCACTGATCTTGTTGCTATCATGCACGGTTCACATGGCTGATCATGCAATGATCACGTAGCTACCATGTACTGGTCACGTGACTATCATGCACTGATCACATAATTGATCATGCACTGATCACGTGGCTGATCATGCACTAATCACGTGACTGGTCATGCACTGATCACGTGGCTGATCATGCACTGATCACGTGACTGATCATGCACACATCACGTGGCTATCATGCACTGCTCACGTGGCTGGTCATGCAATGATCACGTAGCTACCATATACAGGTCACTGACTGATCATGCACAGATCACGTAAATGATCGTGCACTGTTCCCGTGACTGATCATGTACTGATCACGTGACTGATCATGCACTGATCACGTGGCTATCATGCTCTCCTCACGTGGGTGATCATGCAATGATCATGTAGCAACCATGTACTGGTCACCTGACTGATCATGCACTGATCGCGTGACTGTTCTCGCACTGATCACTTGACTGATCATGCACTGATCACGTGGCAATCATGCACTGATCACGTGGTTGTCATGCACTGATCACGTGTTTGATCATACACTGTTCACGTGTCTGACCATGCACTGCTCACGTGGCTGATAATACACTGTTCACGTAACTGATCATGCACTGATCACGTGGATATCATGCACTGATCACGTGGCTGAACATGCACTGTTCACGTGGCTTACCACACACCTGTCACGTGACTGATCATGCACTGATCACGTGGCACTCATGCACTCATCACGTGGCTGATCATATTCTGCTCACGTAACTGATCATGCACACATCAGGTGGCTATCATGCACTTCTCACCTGGCTGGTCATGCAATGTTCACGTAGGTACCATATACTGGTCACGTGACTGATCATGCACAGATCACGTAAATGATCATGCACTGTTCACGTGACTGATCATGTACTGATCACGTGACTGATCACACACTGATCACGTGGCTATCATGCACTGCTCACGTGGCTGATCATGCAATGATCACGTAATTAATCCTGCACTGATCACCTCACTCATCATGCACTGATCACGTGGCTGATCACACGTTATCACGTGACTGATCATGCACTGATCACGTGGCTATCATGCACGGATCACGTGGCTATCATGCACTGATCACGTGGCTGATCATGCAATGATCACGTAGCTGACCATGTACTGGTCACGTGACTGATCTTGCACTGATCACGTAATTGATCATGCACTGATCACGTGGCTGATCAAGCACTGATCACGTGGCTATCATGCACTGCTAACGTGGCTGATCATGAAATGATCATGCAGCTACCATGTGCTGGTCACGTGACTGATCATGCACTGATCATGTGGCTGATCATGCACTGATCACGTGACTGATCATGCACTGATCACGTGACTGATCATGCACTGATCACGTGGCTATCATGCACTGATCACTGGCTATCATGCACTGATCACGCAGCTACCATGTACTGGTCACGTGACTGATCATGCACTGATGACGTAATTGATCATGCACTGATCATGTGGCTGATCATGCACTGATCACTTGACTGATCATGCACTGATCACGTGACTGATCATGCACTGATCACGTGGCTATCATGCACTTCTCACGTGGCTGATCATGCAATGATCATGTAGCTACCATGTACCGGTCACGTGACTGATCATACACCCATCAGGTGACTGATCATGCACTGATCACGTGGCTATCATGCACTGTTCACGTGGCTGATCATACACTGATCACCTGCCTGGTCATGCACAGATCACGTGACTAATCATGAACTGATCACGTAGCAATCATTCACTGATCACCTGGCTGATCATGCACTGATCACGTGGCTATCATGCAATAATCACGTGGCTATCATGCACTGATCACGTGGCTGATATTGCACTGAAACCGTGACTGAGCATGGACTGATCACCTGACTATCACGTAGTGATCACGTGACTTAATGGCGCTGACCATGTGACTGATCATGCGCTGAGCATGTTTGCTATCATACACTGATCATGTGCCTCTGGAGGCAATAAACAAAGAGCTGAGTAGGCATGAATCAAACAGTCAGCAGGCAATAATCATGGAACTCTGCTGTGAGGAATCATGCTGCTCAGCTGGCAATAATCAATCAGCTGAGCAGGCAGGAATTACACAGCAACAGCTGGCAATTGTCAAGCAGATGACAGGCAGGAATCATGCAGCTCAGCTGGCAATTGTCAAGCAGATGAGCAGACAGTAATCACGCAGCTCAGCAGGCCCTGATCACGTGACTGCTCATGCACTGTTCACCTGGCTGATCATACACTGATCACGTGATTGATCAAGCACTGATCACTTGGATATCATGCACTGATCACGTGGCTAATCATACACTGTTCACGTGTCTGACCATGCACTGATCACGTGGCTGATCATACACTGCTCACGTAACTGATCATGCACTGATCATGTAATTGATCATGCACTGATCACGTGGCTAATCATGCAATGATCACGTAGCTACCATGTACTGGTCCCGTGAATGATCATGCACTGATCACGTAATTGATCATGCACTGATCACGTGGCTGATCATGCACTGAACACGTGACTGATCATGCACTGATCACGTGACTGATCATGCACTGATCACGTGGCTATCATGCACTGCTCACGTGGCTGATCATGCAGTGATCAGGCAGCTACCATGTACTGGTCACATGACTGATCATGCACTGTTCACGTAATTGATCATGCACTGATCACCTGGCTTATCATGCATTCATCATGTGACTGATCATGTGCTGATCATGTTTGGTGTCACACACTGATCATGTGCATCTGGAGGCAATGAACAAAGAGCTGAGTAGGCAGGAATCAGTCAGCAGGCTATAATCATGGAACTCAGCTCTGAGAAATCATGCTGCTCAGCTGGCAATAATCAAGTAGATGAGCAGGCAGGAATTACGCAGCACAGCTGGCAATTGTCAAGCAGATGACAGGCAGGAATCGTGCAGCTCAGCTGGCAATATTCAAGCAGATGAGCAGACAGTAATCATGCAGCTCAGCAGGCCCCGATCACGTGACTGAGCATGCACTGTTCACGTGTTTGATCATACACTGATCACGTGATTGATCATGCACTGATCACTTGGATATCATGCATTGATCACGTGGCTGATCATACACTGTTCACGTGTCTGACCATGCACTTATCACGTGGCTGATCATACACTGCTCACGTAACTGATCATGCAGTGATCACGTGGCACTCATGCACTGATCACGTGGCTGATCATACTCTGCTCACGTAACTGATCATGCACACATCACGTGGCTATCATGCACTGCTCACGTGGCTCGTCATGCAATGATCACGCAACTACCGTATACTGGTCACGTGACTGATCATGCACAGATCACGTAAATGATCATGCACTGTTCACGTGACTGATCATGTACTGATCACGTGACTGATCATGCACTGATCACGTGGCTATCATGCTCTAATCACGTGGCTGATCATGCACATGTATCACGTGACTGACCATGCACTGATCACGGGACTGATCATGCACTGATCCCATGGCTATCAAGCACTGATCACGTGGACTTATCATGCACTGATCACCTGACTGATCATGCACTGATCACGTGGCTGATCATGCACTGATCACGTGGCTATCATGCACTGATCACGTGGCTTATCAGGCAATGATCACGTAGCTACCTTGTACTGGTCACGTGACTGATCATGCACTGAGCACGTAATTGATCATGCACTGATCATGTGACTTATCATGCACTGTTCACGTGACTGAGCATGCACAGATCACGTGGCTGATCAAGTTCAGATCACGTGACTGAGCATGCACAGATCACGTGGCTATCATGCACTGATGACGAGACTGCACATGCACTGATGACGTGGCTGATCAGGCACTGATCACATGGCTCATCATGCACTGATCACGTGTTTATCAGGCAGTGATCACGTGACTGCGCATGAACTGAGGACGTGGCTGTTCGGGCAGTAATCACGTGTTGATCAGGCAGTGATCACGTGACTGATCAGGCGCTGATCACGTGACTGTTCATGCACTGATCACGTGGCTATCATGCACTGATCACGTGACTGCGCATGAACTGAGCACGTGGCTGTTCATGCACTAATCACGTGTTTATCAGGCAGTGATCAGTGACTGATCATGCACTGATCACGGGACTGATGCACGCACTGATGACGTGGCTGATCATGCACTGATCACGTGACTGCGCATGCAGTGATCACGTGGCCGGTCGTTCACTGATCACGTGTTTATCATACGATGATCACGTGACTGAGAGGCGCTGATCACGTGACTGTGCCGTCAGTGATCACATGGCAGAGCAGGCACTGATATCGTGACTGAGCATGCACTGATCATGTGCCGGGAGCCGGGGAGGCATTCCAATCTGGACAAAGGTCATGAGGAAGGAGGCTCGGCATACTCAAATGCGGGATCGAGCTTCAGGAGTCTACCCGGATGTTCTCGAGCATCTCCCCCCCCCAAAAAAACCGGAGTCTGCCTACTGTATTGCTTTGTGCTCTCACCTCTGATTTCACTGGGGGCTGTCCCCCACCAGCATCTTGCCCTCTCTTTCAAAGAGTTAACTTACAGCTCCAATTCATAAAGTTCCTTGTCATTCTTCCCTTTACCTTCCAGCTGAGTCTCCATCTGGAGGCGAAACCCACCACGCTTACTAATTATGCCTGGGCTGCTAAGACCCACTCGAGAAGGTGTCTAGGGTGAGGCACCTTTCGCTATTCGAGAGGGCGTCTGCGGCCTATGTAAGTGGTGCAAACTTCTTGTCTTGAAGTTTGATTGGTCTTCCGCGTAAACCAAGCTACTCAGTCTCTTTTCTCCACCGAATTTTCCTACTGAGCTCTCCTCATACTATTATTCTTGACATCTCTGATTAGCATATAAAGAGTCGCCTAGGCAATCTCTCCTTCGAATACCCTGGATCAGTTGGGGCTGGTCCCCGGCAGGTGGCGACCGAACAGGGACCTCAGGAGGCAATATTCAAGGAGCTGAGCAGAAAAGAACCACGGAATCAGCAGGCAATAAGCATGGAGCTCAGCAGTGACGAATCATGCTGCTCAACTGGCAATAATCAAGCACGTGACCAGGCAGGAATCACGCAGCTCAGCTGGCAATTGTCAAGCAGATGAGCAGACAGGAATCACGCAGCTCAGATGGCAATTGTCATGCAGATGAGACGGCAGGAATCACGCAGCTCAGCAGGCCCTGATCACGTGACTCTGCAGGCACTGATCACGTGGCTGATCAAGTACAGATCACGTGACTGAGCATGCACTGATCACGTGGCTATCATGCACTGATCACTTGGCTGATCATACACTTATCACGGGACTGATCATGCACTGATCACGGCGCTATCATGCATTGATTACATGACTCAACATGCACTGATCACCTGGATGATCGTACACTGATCACGTGACTGATCATGCACTGATCACGTGACTGACCATGCACTGACCACGTGACTGATCATGCACTGATGAGTTGGCAATCATGCACTGATTACTTTGCTGATCATAGACTGATCACATGACTGATAATGCACTGATCAATTGGCTATCGTGCACTCAGTACCTGGCTATCGTGCACTGATCACGTGGTTGATCATACACTGATCACGAGACTGATCTTGCACTGATCACGTCTGTATCATGCACTGATCACCTGACTGCCCATGCACTGATCACGTGGATAAACATACACTGATCATGTGACAGATCATGCAGTGATCACGCGACTATCATGCACTGCTCACGTGGCTGATCATGCAATGATCACGTAGCTACCATGTACTGGTCACGGGAGTGATCATGCACTGATCACGTAATTGATCATACACTGATCGGGTGACTTATCATGCACTGTTCACGTGACTGATCATGCACTGATCTTGTTGCTATCATGCACGGTTCACATGGCTGATCATGCAATGATCACGTAGCTACCATGTACTTGTCACGTGACTATCATGCACTGATCACATAATTGATCATGCACTGATCACGTGGCTGATCATGCACTAATCACGTGACTGGTCATGCACTGATCACGTGGCTGATCATGCACTGATCACGTGACTGATCATGCACACATCACGTGGCTATCATGCACTGCTCACGTGGCTGGTCATGCAATGATCACGTAGCTACCATATACAGGTCACTCGACTGATCATGCACAGATCACGTAAATGATCGTGCACTGTTCCTGTGACTGATCATGTACTGATCACGTGACTGATCATGCACTGATCACGTGGCTATCATGCTCTCCTCACGTGGGTGATCATGCAATGATCATGTAGCAACCATGTACTGGTCACCTGACTGATCATGCACTGATCGCGTGACTGTTCTCGCACTGATCACTTGACTGCTCATGCACTGACCACGTGGCAATCATGCACTGATCACGTGGTTGTCACGCACTGATCACGTGTTTGATCATACACTGTTCACGTGTCTGACCATGCACTGCTCACGTGGCTGATAATACACTGTTCACGTAACTGATCATGCACTGATCACGTGGATATCATGCACTGATCACGTGGCTGAACATGCACTGTTCACGTGGCTTACCACACACCTGTCACGTGACTGATCATGCACTGATCACGTGGCACTCATGCACTCATCACGTGGCTGATCATATTCTGCTCACATAACTGATCATGCACACATCAGGTGGCTATCATGCACTTCTCACCTGGCTGGTCATGCAATGTTCACGTAGGTACCATATACTGGTCACGTGACTGATCATGCACAGATCACGTAAATGATCATGCACTGTTCACGTGACTGATCATGTACTGATCACGTGACTGATCACACACTGATCACGTGGCTATCATGCACTGCTCACGTGGCTGATCATGCAATGATCACGTAATTAATCCTGCACTGATCACCTCACTCATCATGCACTGATCACGTGGCTGATCACATGTATCACGTGACTGATCATGCACTGATCACGTGGTTATCATGCACTGATCACGTGGATATCATTCACTGATCACGTGGATATCATGCACGGATCACGTGGCTGATCACACACGTATCACGTGACTGATCATGCACTGATCACGTGGCTATCATGCACGGATCACGTGGCTATCATGCACTGATCACGTGGCTGATCATGCAATGATCACGTAGCTACCATGTACTGGTCACGTGACTGATCTTGCACTGATCACGTAATTGATCATGCACTGATCACGTGGCTGATCAAGCACTGATCACGTGGCTATCATGCACTGCTAACGTGGCTGATCATGAAATGATCATGCAGCTACCATGTGTTGGTCACGTGACTGATCATGCACTGATCATGTGGCTGATCATGCACTGATCACGTGACTGATCATGCACTGATCACGTGACTGATCATGCACTGATCACGTGGCTATCATACACTGATCACTGGCTGGTCATACACTGATCACGCAGCTACCATGTACTGGTCACGTGACTGATCATGCACTGTTGACGTAATTGATCATGCACTGATCATGTGGCTGATCATGCACTGATCCTTGACTGATCATGCACTGATCACGTGACTTATCATGCACTGATCACGTGGCTATCATGCACTTCTCACGTGGCTGATCATGCAATGATCATGTAGCTACCATGTACCGGTCACGTGACTAATCATACACCCATCAGGTGACTGATCATGCACTGATCACGTGGCTATCATGCACTGTTCACGTGGCTGATCATACACTGATCACCTGCCTGGTCATGCACAGATCACGTGACTAATCATGAACTGATCACGTAGCAATCATTCACTGATCACCTGGCTGATCATGCACTGATCACGTGGCTATCATGCAATAACCACGTGGCTATCATGCACTGATCACGTGGCTGATATTGCACTGAAACCGTGACTGAGCATGGACTGATCACCTGACTATCACGTAGTGATCACGTGACTTAATGGCGCTGACCATGTGACTGATCATGCGCTGAGCATGTTTGCTATCATACACTGATCATGTGCCTCTGGAGGCAATAAACAAAGAGCTGAGTAGGCATGAATCAAACAGTCAGCAGGCAATAATCATGGAACTCAGCTGTGAGGAATCATGCTGCTCAGCTGGCAATAATCAAGCAGCTGAGCAGGCAGGAATTACACAGCACAGCTGGCAATTGTCAAGCAGATGACAGGCAGGAATCATGCAGCTCAGCTGGCAATTGTCAAGCAGATGAGCAGACAGTAATCACGCAGCTCAGCAGGCCCTGATCACGTGACTGAGCATGCACTGTTCACCTGGCTGATCATACACTGATCACATGATTGATCAAGCACTGATCACTTGGATATCATGCACTGATCACGTGGCTAATCATACACTGTTCACGTGTCTGACCATGCACTGATCACGTGGCTGATCATACACTGCTCACGTAACTGATCATGCACTGATCATGTAATTGATCATGCACTGATCACGTGGCTAATCATGCAATGATCACGTAGCTACCATGTACTGGTCCCGTGAATGATCATGCACTGATCACGTAATTGATCATGCACTGATCACGTGGCTGATCATGCACTGAACACGTGACTGAACATGCACCGATCACGTGACTGATCATGCACTGATCACGTGGCTATCATGCACTGCTCACGTGGCTGATCATGCAGTGATCAGGCAGCTACCATGTACTGGTCACATGACTGATCATGCACTGTTCACGTAATTGATCATGCACTGATCACCTGGCTTATCATGCATTCATCATGTGACTGATCATGTGCTGATCATGTTTGGTGTCACACACTGATCATGTGCATCTGGAGGCAATGAACAAAGGCTGAGTAGGCAGGAATCAGTCAGCAGGCTATAATCATGGAACTCAGCTCTGAGAAATCATGCTGCTCAGCTGGCAATAATCAAGTAGATGAGCAGGCAGAATTACGCAGCACAGCTGGCAATTGTCAAGCAGATGACAGGCAGGAATCGTGCAGCTCAGCTGGCAATATTCAAGCAGATGAGCAGACAGTAATCATGCAGCTCAGCAGGCCCCGATCACGTGACTGAGCATGCACTGTTCACGTGTTTGATCATACACTGATCACGTGATTGATCATGCACTGATCACTTGGATATCATGCATTGATCACGTGGCTGATCATACACTGTTCACGTGTCTGACCATGCACTTATCACGTGGCTGATCATACACTGCTCACGTAACTGATCATGCAGTGATCACGTGGCACTCATGCATTGATCACGTGGCTGATCATACTCTGCTCACGTAACTGATCATGCACACATCACGTGGCTATCATGCACTGCTCACGTGGCTCGTCATGCAATGATCACGCAACTACCGTATACTGGTCACGTGACTGATCATGCACAGATCACGTAAATGATCATGCACTGTTCACGTGACTGATCATGTACTGATCACGTGACTGATCATGCACTGATCACGTGGCTCATCATGCACTAATCAGGTGGCTGATCACACATGTATCACGTGACTGATCATGCACTGATCACGGGGCCCACATGCACTGATCCCATGGCTATCAAGCACTGATCACGTGGATATCATGCACTGATCACCTGGCTGATCATGCACTGATCACGTGGCTACCATGCACTGATCACGTGGCTATCATGCACTGATCACGTGGCTTATCAGGCAATGATCACGTAGCTACCTTGTACTGGTCACGTGACTGATCATGCACTGAGCACGTAATTGATCATGCACTGATCATGTGGCTGATCATGCACTGATCACGTGACTGAGCATGCACAGATCACGTGGCTGATCAAGTCCAGATCACGTGACTGAGCATGCACAGATCACGTGGCTATCATGCACTGATGACGAGACTGCAAATGCACTGATGACGTGGCTGATCAGGCACTGATCACATGGCTCATCATGCACTGATCACGTGTTTATCAGGCAGTGATCAGTGACTGCGCATGAACTGAGGACGTGGCTGTTCGGGCAGTAATCACGTGTTTATCAGGCAGTGATCAGTGACTGACAGGCGCTGATCAGGGGACTCTGCACGCACTGATCACGTGGCTATCATGCACTGATCACGTGACTGCGCATGAACTGAGGACGTGGCTGTTCGGGCACTAATCACGTGTTTATCAGGCAGTGATCAGTGACTGACAGGCGCTGATCAGGGGACTGTGCACGCACTGATGAGGTGGCTGATCAGGAACTGACCACCTGACTGCGCATGCAGTGATCACGTGGCTGGTCGTTCACTGATCACGTGTTAATCATACGATGATCACGTGACTGAGAGGCGCTGATCACGTGACTGTGCCGTCAGTGATCACGTGGCAGAGCAGGCACTGATATCGTGACTGAGCATGCACTGATCATGTGCCGGGAGCCGGGGAGGCATTCCAATCTGGACAAAGGTCATGAGGAAGGAGGCTCGGCATACTCAAATGCGGGATCGAGCTTCAGGAGTCTACCCGGATGTTCTCGAGCATCTCCCCCCCCAAAAAAAACCAGAGTCTGCTACTGTATTGCTTTGTGCTCTCACCTCTGATTTCACTGGGGGCTGTCCCCCACCACCATCTTGCTCTCTCTGTCAAAGAGTTAACTTACAGCTCCAATTCATAAAGTTCCTTGTCATTCTTCCCTTTACCTTCCAGCTGAGTCTCCATCTGGAGGCGAAACCCACCACGCTTACTAATTATGCCTGGGCTGCTAAGACCCACTCGAGAAGGTGTCTAGGGTGAGGCACCTTTCGCTATTCGAGAGGGCGTCTGCGGCCTATGTAAGTGGTGCAAACTTCTTGTCTTGAAGTTTGATTGGTCTTCCGCGTAAACCAAGCTACTCAGTCTCTTTTCTCCACCGAATTTTCCTACTGAGCTCTCCTCATACTATTATTCTTGACATCTCTGATTAGCATATAAAGAGTCGCCTAGGCAATCTCTCCTTCGAATACCCTGGATCAGTTGGGGCTGGTCCCCGGCAGGTGGCGACCGAACAGGGACCTCAGGAGGCAATATTCAAGGAGCTGAGCAGACAAGAACCACGGAATCAGCAGGCAATAAGCATGGAGCTCAGCAGTGACGAATCATGCTGCTCAACTGGCAATAATCAAGCACGTGACCAGGCAGGAATCACGCAGCTCAGCTGGCAATTGTCAAGCAGATGAGCCGACAGGAATCACGCAGCTCAGATGGCAATTGTCATGCAGATGAGACGGCAGGAATTACGCAGCTCAGCAGGCCCTGATCACGTGACTCTGCAGGCACTGATCACGTGGCTGATCAAGTACAGATCACGTGACTGAGCATGCACTGATCACGTGGCTATCATGCACTGATGACGTGGCTGATCGGGCACTGATCACATGGCTCATCATGCACTGATCACGTGTTTATCAGGCAATGATCAGTGACTGACAGGCGCTGATCATGGGACTGTGCACGTACTGATCACGTGGCTATCATGCACTGATGACGTGATTGCCCATGCACTGATGACGTGGCTGATCGGGCACTGATACATGGCTCATCATGCACTGATCACGTGTTTATCAGGCAATGATCAGTGACTGACAGGCGCTGATCATGGGACTGTGCACGCACTGATCACGTGGCTATCATGCACTGATCACGTGACTGCGCATGCACTGATGACGTGGCTCTTCGGGCACTGATCACGTGTTTATCAGGCAGTGATCAGTGACTGACAGGCGCTATTCAGGGTACTGTGCACGCACTGATCAGGTGGCTGATCAGGAACTGACCACCTGACTGCGCATGCAGTGATCACGTGGCTGGTCGTTCACTGATCACGGGTTTATCATACGGTGATCACGTGACTGAGAGGCGCTGATCACGTGACTGTGCCGTCAGTGATCACGTGGCTGAGCAGGCACTGATATCGTGACTGAGCATGCACTGATCATGTGCCGGGAGCTGGGGAGGCATTCCACTCTGGACAAAGGTCATGAGGAAGGAGGCTCGACATACGCAAATGCGGGATCGAGCCTCAGGAGTCCACCCGGATATTCTCGAGCATCTCCCCCAAAAAAACAGAGTCTGCCTACTGTATTGCTTTGTGCTCTCACCTCTGATTTCACTGGGGGCTGTCCCCCACCACCATCTCCCTCTCTCTGTCAAAGAGTTAACTTACAGCTCCAATTCATAAAGTACCTTGTCATTCTTCCCTTTACCTTCCAGCTGAGTCTCCAACTGGAGCGCGGAACCCACCACGCTTACTAATTATGCCTGGGCTGCTAAGACCCACTCGAGAAGGTGTCTACGGTGAGGCACCTTTCGCTATTCGAGAGGGCGCCTGCGGCCTACGTAAGTGGTGCAAACTTCTTGTCTTGAAGTTTGATTGGTCTTCCGCGTAAACCAAGCTACTCAGTCTCTTTTCTCCACCGAATTTTCCTACTGAGCTCTCCTCATACTATTATTCTTGACATCTCTGATTAGCATATAAAGAGTCGCCAGGCCATCTCTCCTTCGAATACCCTGGATCAGTTGGGGCTGGTCCCCGGCAGGTGGCGACCAAACAGGGACCTCAGGAGGCGACACTCAAAGAGCTGAGCAGACACGAACCACGCAATCAGCAGGCAATAAGCATGGAGCTCAGCAGTGACGAATCATGCTGCTCAACTGGCAATAATCAAGCACGTGACCAGGCAGGAATCACGCAGCTCAGCTGGCAATTGTCAAGCAGATGAGCAGACAGGAATCACGCAGCTCAGATGGCAATTGTCATGCAGATGGGCCGGCCGGAATCACGCAGCTCAGCACGCCCTGATCACGTGACTCTTCAGGCACTGATCACGTGGCTGATCAAGTCCAGATCACGTGACTGAGCATGCACTGATCACGTGGCTATCATGCACTGATGACGTGACTGCGATGCACTGATGACGTGGCTGATCGGGAACTGATCACATGGCTCATCATTCACTGATCACGTGTTTATCAGGCAATGTTCAGTGACTGACAGGCGCTGATCATGGGACTGTGCACGCACTGATCACGTGGCTATCATGCACTGATCACGTGACTGCCCATGCACTGATGACGTGGCTGTTCGGCACTGATCACGTGTTTATCAGGCAGTGCTCAGTGACTGACAGGCGCTGATCAGGGACTGTGCACGCACTGATCAGGTGGCTGATCAGAACGACCACCTGACTGCGCATGCAGTGATCACGTGGCTGGTCGTTCACTGATACGTGTTTATCATACAGTGGTCACGTGACTGGGCGCTGATCACGGACTGTGCCGTCAGTGATCACGTGGCTGAGCAGGCACTGATATCGTGACTGAGCATGCACTGATCATGTGCCGGGGCCGGGAGCATTCCACGACAAAGGTCATGAGGAAGGAGGCTCGGCATACGCAAATGCGGGATCGAGCCTCAGAGTCCACCCGGATATTCTCGGCATCTCCCCCCAAAAAACCGAGTCTGCCTACTGTATTGCTTTGTGCTCTCACCTCTGATTTCACTGGGGTGTCCCCCACCACCATCTCCTCTCTGTCAAAGAGTTAACTTACAGCTCCAATTCATAAAGTTCCTTGTCATTCTTCCCTACCTTCAGCTGAGTCTCCATCTGGAGCGCGGAACCCACCACGCTTACTAATTATGCCTGGGCTGCAGACCCACTCGAGAAGGTGTCTAGGTGAGGCACCTTTCGCTATTCGAGAGGGCACCTGCGGCTATGTAAGTGGTGCAAACTTGTCTTGAAGTTTGATTGGTCTTCGCGAAAACCAAGCTACTCAGTCTCTTTTCCCAACCGAATTTTCCTACTGAGCTCTCCTCATACTATTATTCTTGACATCTCTGATTAGCATATAAAGAGTCGCCAGGCCATCTCTCCTTCGAATACCCTGATCAGTTGGGGCTGGTCCCGGCAGGTGGCGACCGAACAGGGACCTCAGGAGGCAATACTCAAAGAGCTGAGCAGACACGAACCACGCAATCAGCAGGCATAAGCATGGAGCTCAGCAGTGACGAATCATGCTGCTCAACTGGCATAATCAAGCACGTGACCAGGCAGGAATCACGCAGCTCAGCTGGCAATTGTCAAGCAGATGAGCCGACAGGAATCACGCAGCTCAGATGGCAATTGTCATGCAGATGAGCCGGCAGGAATCACGAGCTCCAGGCCCTGATCACGTGACTCTGCAGGCACTGATCACGTGGCTGATCAAGTCCAGATCACGTGACTGAGCATGCACTGATCACGTGGCTATCATGCACTGATGACGGACTGCGCATGCCTGATGACGGGCTGATCGGGCACTGATCACATGGCTCATCATGCACTGATCACGTGTTCATCAGGCAATGATCAGTGACTGACAGGCGCTGATCAGGGACTGTGCACCACTGATCAGGTGGCTGATCAGAACTGACACTGACTGCGCATGCAGTGATCACGCTGGTCGTTCACTGATCACGTGTTTATCATCGGTGATCACGTGACTGAGAGGCGCTGATCACGTGACTGTGCCGTCAGTGATCACGTGGCTGAGCAGGCACTGATATCGAGACTGAGCATGCACTGATCATGTGCCGGGAGCCGGGAGGCATTCCACTCTGGACAAAGGTCATGAGGAAGGAGGCTCGGCATACGCAAATGTGGGATCAAGCCTCAGGAGTCCACCCGGATATTCTCGAGCATCTCCCCAAAAACCGGAGTCTGCCTACTGTATTGCTTTGTGCTCTCCTCTGATTTCATGGGGCTGTCCCCACCACCATCTCGCTCTCTCTGTCAAAGAGTTAACTTACAGCTCCAATTCATAAAGTTCCTGTCATTCTTCCCTTTAACTTCCAGCTGAGTCTCCATCTGGAGCGCGGAACCCACCACGCTACTAATTATGCCTGGGCTGCTAAGACCCACTCGAGAAGGTGTCTAGGGTGAGGCACCTTCGCTATTCGAGAGGGCGCCTGCGGCCTACGTAAGTGGTGCAAATCTTGTCTTGAAGTTTGATTGGTCTTCCGCAAACCAAGCTACTCAGTCTCTTTCACCGAATTTTCCTACTGAGCTCTCCTCATACTATTATTCTTGACATCTCTGATTAGCATATAAAGAGTCGCCTAGGCCATCTCTCCTTCGAATACCCTGGATCAGTTGGGGCTGGTCCCGGCAGGTGGCGACCGAACAGGGACCTCAGGAGCAATACTCAAAGAGCTGAGCAGACACGAACCACGCAATCAGCAGGCAATAAGCATGGAGCTCAGCAGTGACGAATCATGCTGCTCAACTGGCAATAATCAAGCACGTGACCAGGCAGGAATCACGCAGCTCAGCTGGCAATTGTCAGCAGATGAGCCGACAGGAATCACGAAGCTCAGATGGCAATTGTCATGCAGATGAGCCGGCAGGAATCACGCAGCTCAGCAGGCCCTGATCCGTGACTCTGCAGGCACTGATCACGTGGCTGATCAAGTCCAGATCACGTGACTGGCATGCACTGATCACGTGGCTATCATGCACTGATGACCTGACTGCGCATGCACTGATGACGTGGCTGATCAGGCACTGATCACATGGCTCATCATGCACTGATCACGTGTTTATCAGGCAATGTTCATTGACTGACAGGCGCTGATCATGGGACTGTGCACGCACTGATCACGTGGCTATCATGCACTGATGACGTGACTGCGCATGCACGATGACGTGGCTGATCGGGCACTGATCACATGGCTCATCATGCACTGATCACGTGTTTATCAGGCAATGATCAGTGACTGACAGGCGCTGATCATGGACTGTGCACGCACTGATCACGTGGCTATCATGCACTGATCACGTGACTGCCCATGCACTGATGACGTGGCTGTTCGGGCACTGATCACGTGTTTATCAGGCAGTGATCAGTGACTGACAGGCGCTGATCAGGGCACTGTGCACGCACTGATCAGGTGGCGGATCAGGAACTGACCACCTGACTGCGCATGCAGTGATCACGTCGCTGGTCGTTCACTGATCACGTGTTTATCATACGGTGTTCACGTGACTGAGAGGCGCTGATCACGTGACTGTGCCATCAGTGATCACGTGGCTGAGCAGGCACTGATATCGAGACTGAGCATGCACTGATCATGTGCCGGGAGCCGGGAGGCATTCCACTCTGGACAAGGTCATGAGGAAGGAGGCTCGGCATACGCAAATGTGGGATCGAGCCTCAGGAGTCCACCCGGATATTCTCGAGCATCTCCCCCAAAAAAACTGGAGTCTGCCTACTGTATTGCTTTGTGCTCTCACCTCTAATTTCACTGGGGGCTGTCCCCCACCACCATCTCCCTCTCTCTGTCAAAGAGTTAACTTACAGCTCCAATTCATAAAGTTCCTTGTCATTCTTCCCTTTACCTTCCAGCTGAGTCTCCATCTGGAGCGCGGAACCCACCACGCTTACTAATTATGCCTGGGCTGCTAAGACCCACTCGAGAAGGTGTCTAGGGTGAGGCACCTTTCGCTATTCGAGAGGCGCCTGCGGCCTACGTAAGTGGTGCAAACTTCTTGTCTTGAAGTTTGATTGGTCTTCCGCGTAAACCAAGCTACTCAGTCTCTTTCTCCACCGAATTTTCCTACTGAGCTCTCCTCATACTATTATTCTTGACATCTCTGATTAGCATATAAAGAGTCGCCTAGGCCATCTCTCCTTCTAATACCCTGGATCAGTTGGGGCTGGTCCCGGCAGGTGGCGACCGAACAGGACCTCAGGAGGCAATACTCAAAGAGCTGAGCAGACACGAACCACGCAATCAGCAGGCAATAAGCATGGAGCTCAGCAGTGACGAATCATGCTGCTCAACTGGCAATAATCCACGTGACCAGGCAGGAATCACGCAGCTCAGATGGTGTCATGCAGAAGAGCCGGCAGGAATCACGCAGCTCAGCAGGCCCTGATCACGGACTCTGCAGGCACTGATCACGTGGCTGATCAAGTCCAGATCACGTGACTGAGCATGCACTGATCACGTGGCTATCATGCACTGATGACGTGACTGCGCATGCACTGATGACGTGGCTGATCGGGCACTGATCACATGGCTCATCATGCACTGATCACGTGTTTATCAGGCAATGATCAGTGACTGACAGGCGCTGATCAGGGGACTGTGCACGCACTGATCAGGTGGCTGATCAGGAACTGACCACCTGACTGCGCATGCAGTGATCACGTGGCTGGTCGTTCACTGATCACGTGTTTATCATACGGTGATCACGTGACTGAGAGGCGCTGATCACGTGACTGTGCCGTCAGTGATCACGTGGCTGAGCAGGCACTGATATCGTGACTGAGCATGCACTGATCATGTGCCGGGAGCCGGGGAGGCATTCCACTCTGGACAAAGGTCATGAGGAAGGAGGCTCGGCATACGCAAATGCTGGATCGAGCCTCAGGAGTCCACCCGGATATTCTCGAGCATCTCCCCCCAAAAAACCGGAGTCTGCCTACTGTATTGCTTTGTGCTCTCACCTCTGATTTCACTGGGGGCTGTCCCCCACCACCATCTCGCTCTCTCTGTCAAAGAGTTAACTTACAGCTCCAATTCATAAAGTTCCTTGTCATTCTTTCCTTTACCTTCCAGCTGAGTCTCCATCTGGAGCGCGGAACCCACCACGCTTACTAATTATGCCTGGGCTGCTAAGACCCACTCGAGGTGTCTAGGGTGAGGCACCTTTCGCTATTCGAGAGGGCGCCTGCGGCCTACGTAAGTGGTGCAAACTTCTTGTCTTGAAGTTTGATTGGTCTTCCGCGTAAACCAAGCTACTCAGTCTCTTTTCTCCACCGAATTTTCCTACTGAGCTCTCCTCATACTATTATTCTTGACATCTCTGATTAGCATATAAAGAGTCGCCTAGGCCATCTCTCCTTCGAATACCCTGGATCAGTTGGGGCTGGTCCCCGGCAGGTGGCGACCGAACAGGGACCTCAGGAGGCAATACTCAAAGAGCTGAGCAGACACGAACCACGCAATCAGCAGGCAATAAGCATGGAGCTCAGCAGTGACGAATCATGCTGCTCAACTGGCAATAATCAAGCACGTGACCAGGCAGGAATCACGCAGCTCAGCTGGCAATTGTCATGCAGATGAGCCGGCAGGAATCACGCAGCTCAGCAGGCCCTGATCACGTGACTCTGCAGGCACTGATCACGTGGCTGATCAAGTCCAGATCACGTGACTGAGCATGCACTGATCACGTGGCTATCATGCACTGATGACGTGACTGCGCATGCACTGATGACGTGGCTGATCGGGCACTGATCACATGGCTCATCATGCACTGATCACGTGTTTATCAGGCAATGATCA
The DNA here is from genome assembly GCF_032452875.1 of Bos javanicus. Classification (NCBI taxonomy): domain Eukaryota; kingdom Metazoa; phylum Chordata; class Mammalia; order Artiodactyla; family Bovidae; genus Bos; species Bos javanicus. The sequence goes on from NW_026893658.1 coordinate 22,620, forward strand.
GTGACTGACAGGCGCTGATCAGGGGACTGTGCACGCACTGATCAGGTGGCTGATCAGGAACTGACCACCTGACTGCGCATGCAGTGATCACGTGGCTGGTCGTTCACTGATCACGTGTTTATCATACGGTGATCACGTGACTGAGAGGCGCTGATCACGTGACTGTGCCGTCAGTGATCACGTGGCTGAGCAGGCACTGATATCGTGACTGAGCATGCACTGATCATGTGCCGGGAGCCGGGGAGGCATTCCACTCTGGACAAAGGTCATGAGGAAGGAGGCTCGGCATACGCAAATGCGGGATCGAGCCTCAGGAGTCCACCCGGATATTCTCGAGCATCTCCCCCCAAAAACCGGAGTCTGCCTACTGTATTGCTTTGTGCTCTCACCTCTGATTTCACTGGGGGCTGTCCCCCACCACCATCTCGCTCTCTCTGTCAAAGAGTTAACTTACAGCTCCAATTCATAAAGTTCCTTGTCATTCTTCCCTTTACCTTCCAGCTGAGTCTCCATCTGGAGCGCGGAACCCACCACGCTTACTAATTATGCCTGGGCTGCTAAGACCCACTCGAGAAGGTGTCTAGGGTGAGGCACCTTTCGCTATTCGAGAGGGCGCCTGCGGCCTACGTAAGTGGTGCAAACTTCTTGTCTTGAAGTTTGATTGGTCTTCCGCGTAAACCAAGCTACTCAGTCTCTTTTCTCCACCGAATTTTCCTACTGAGCTCTCCTCATACTATTATTCTTGACATCTCTGATTAGCATATAAAGAGTCGCCTAGGCCATCTCTCCTTCGAATACCCTGGATCAGTTGGGGCTGGTCCCCGGCAGGTGGCGACCGAACAGGGACCTCAGGAGGCAATACTCAAAGAGCTGAGCAGACACGAACCACGCAATCAGCAGGCAATAAGCATGGAGCTCAGCAGTGACGAATCATGCTGCTCAACTGGCAATAATCAAGCACGTGACCAGGCAGGAATCACGCAGCTCAGCTGGCAATTGTCAAGCAGATGAGCCGACAGGAATCACGCAGCTCAGATGGCAATTGTCATGCAGATGAGCCGGCAGGAATCACGCAGCTCAGCAGGCCCTGATCACGTGACTCTGCAGGCACTGATCACGTGGCTGATCAAGTCCAGATCACGTGACTGAGCATGCACTGATCACGTGGCTATCATGCACTGATGACGTGACTGCGCATGCACTGATGGCGTGGCTGATCAGGCACTGATCACATGGCTCATCATGCACTGATCACGTGTTTATCAGGCAATGATCATTGACTGACAGGCGCTGATCATGGGACTGTGCACGCACTGATCACGTGGCTATCATGCACTGATGACGTGACTGCGCATGCACTGATGGCGTGGCTGATCGGGCACTGATCACATGGCTCATCATGCACTGATCACGTGTTTATCAGGCAATGATCAGTGACTGACAGGCGCTGATCATGGGACTGTGCACGCACTGATCACGTGGCTATCATGCACTGATCACGTGACTGCGCATGCACTGATGACGTGGCTGTTCGGGCACTGATCACGTGTTTATCAGGCAGTGATCAGTGACTGACAGGCGCTGATCAGGGGACTGTGCACGCACTGATCAGGTGGCTGATCAGGAACTGACCACCTGACTGCGCATGCAGTGATCACGTGGCTGGTCGTTCACTGATCACGTGTTTATCATACGGTGATCACGTGACTGAGAGGCGCTGATCACGTGACTGTGCCGTCAGTGATCACGTGGCTGAGCAGGCACTGATATCGTGACTGCGCATGCACTGATCATGTGCCGGGAGCCGGGGAGGCATTCCACTCTGGACAAAGGTCATGAGGAAGGAGGCTCGGCATACGCAAATGCGGGATCGTGCCTCAGGAGTCCACCCGGATATTCTCGAGCATCTCCCCCAAAAAAACGGAGTCTGCCTACTGTATTGCATTGTGCTCTCACCTCTGATTTCACTGGGGGCTGTCCCCCACCACCATCTCGCTCTCTCTGTCAAAGAGTTAACTTACAGCTCCAATTCATAAAGTTCCTTGTCATTCTTCCCTTTACCTTCCAGCTGAGTCTCCATCTGGAGCGCGGAACCCACCACGCTTACTAATTATGCCTGGGCGGCTAAGACCCACTCGAGAAGGTGTCTAGGGTGAGGCACCTTTCGCTATTCGAGAGGGCGCCTGCGGCCTACGTAAGTGGTGCAAACTTCTTGTCTTGAAGTTTGATTGGTCTTCCGCGTAAACCAAGCTACTCAGTCTCTTTTCTCCACCGAATTTTCCTACTGAGCTCTCCTCATACTATTATTCTTGACATCTCTGATTAGCATATAAAGAGTCGCCTAGGCCATCTCTCCTTCGAATACCCTGGATCAGTTGGGGCTGGTCCCCGGCAGGTGGCGACCGAACAGGGACCTCAGGAGGCAATACTCAAAGAGCTGAGCAGACACGAACCACGCAATCAGCAGGCAATAAGCATGGAGCTCAGCAGTGACGAATCATGCTGCTCAACTGGCAATAATCAAGCACGTGACCAGGCAGGAATCACGCAGCTCAGCTGGCAATTGTCAAGCAGATGAGCCGACAGGAATCACGCAGCTCAGATGGCAATTGTCATGCAGATGAGCCGGCAGGAATCACGCAGCTCAGCAGGCCCTGATCACGTGACTCTGCAGGCACTGATCACGTGGCTGATCAAGTCCAGATCACGTGACTGAGCATGCACTGATCACGTGGCTATCATGCACTGATGACGTGACTGCGCATGCACTGATGACGTGGCTGATCGGGCACTGATCACATGGCTCATCATGCACTGATCACGTGTTTATCAGGCAATGATCAGTGACTGACAGGCGCTGATCATGGGACTGTGCACGCACTGATCACGTGGCTATCATGCACTGATCACGTGACTGCGCATGCACTGATGACGTGGCTGTTCGGGCACTGATCACGTGTTTATCAGGCAGTGATCAGTGACTGACAGGCGCTGATCAGGGGACTGTGCACGCACTGATCAGGTGGCTGATCAGGAACTGACCACCTGACTGCGCATGCAGTGATCACGTGGCTGGTCGTTCACTGATCACGTGTTTATCATACGGTGATCACGTGACTGAGAGGCGCTGATCACGTGACTGTGCCGTCAGTGATCACGTGGCTGAGCAGGCACTGATATCGTGACTGAGCATGCACTGATCATGTGCCGGGAGCCGGGGAGGCATTCCACTCTGGACAAAGGTCATGAGGAAGGAGGCTCGGCATACGCAAATGCGGGATCGAGCCTCAGGAGTCCACCCGGATATTCTCGAGCATCTCCCCCAAAAAAACGGAGTCTGCCTGCTGTATTGCTTTGTGCTCTCACCTCTGATTTCACTGGGGGCTGTCCCCCACCACCATCTCGCTCTCTCTGTCAAAGAGTTAACTTACAGCTCCAATTCATAAAGTTCCTTGTCATTCTTCCCTTTAACTTCCAGCTGAGTCTCCATCTGGAGCGTGGAACCCACCACGCTTACTAATTATGCCTGGGCTGCTAAGACCCACTCGAGAAGGTGTCTAGGGTGAGGCACCTTTCGCTATTCGAGAGGGCGCCTGCGGCCTACGTAAGTGGTGCAAACTTCTTGTCTTGAAGTTTGATTGGTCTTCCGCGTAAACCAAGCTACTCAGTCTCTTTTCTCCACCGAATTTTCCTACTGAGCTCTCCTCATACTATTATTCTTGACATCTCTGATTAGCATATAAAGAGTCGCCTAGGCCATCTCTCCTTCGAATACCCTGGATCAGTTGGGGCTGGTCCCCGGCAGGTGGCGACCGAACAGGGACCTCAGGAGGCAATACTCAAAGAGCTGAGCAGACACGAACCACGCAATCAGCAGGCAATAAGCATGGAGCTCAGCAGTGACGAATCATGCTGCTCAACTGGCAACAATCAAGCACGTGACCAGGCAGGAATCACGCAGCTCAGCTGGCAATTGTCAAGCAGATGAGCCGACAGGAATCACGCAGCTCAGATAGCAATTGTCATGCAGATGAGCCGGCAGGAATCACGCAGCTCAGCAGGCCCTGATCACGTGACTCTGCAGGCACTGATCACGTGGCTGATCAAGTCCAGATCACGTGACTGAGCATGCACTGATCACGTGGCTATCATGCACTGATGACGTGACTGCGCATGCACTGATGACGTGGCTGATCGGGCACTGATCACATGGCTCATCATGCACTGATCACGTGTTTATCAGGCAATGATCAGTGACTGACAGGCGCTGATCAGGGGACTGTGCACGCACTGATCAGGTGGCTGATCAGGAACTGACCACCTGACTGCGCATGCAGTGATCACGTGGCTGCTTGTTCACTGATCACGTGTTTATCATACGGTGATCACGTGACTGAGATGCGCTGATCACGTGACTGTGCCGTCAGTGATCACGTGGCTGAGCAGGCCCTGATATCGTGACTGAGCATGCACTAATCATGTGCCGGGAGCCGGGGAGGCATTCCACTCTGGACAAAGGTCATGAGGAAGGAGGCTCGGCATACGCAAATGCGGGATCGAGCCTCAGGAGTCCACCCGAATATTCTCGAGCATCTCCCCCCAAAAAAACCGGAGTCTGCCTATTGTATTGCTTTGTGCTCTCACCTCTGATTTCACTGGGGGCTGTCCCCCACCACCATCTCGCTCTCTCTGTCAAAAGTTAACTTACAGCTTCAATTCATAAAGTTCCTTGTCATTCTTCCCTTTAACTTCCAGGTGAGTCTCCATCTGGAGCGAGGAACCCACCACGCTTACTCATTATGCCTGGGCTGCTAAGACCCACTCGAGAAGGTGTCTAGGGTGAGGCACCTTTCGCTATTCGAGAGGGCGCCTGCGGCCTACGTAAGCGGTGCAAACTTCTTGTCTTGAAGTTTGATTGGTCTTCCGCGTAAACCAAGCTACTCAGTCTCTTTTCTCCACCGAATTTTCCTACTGAGCTCTCCTCATACTATTATTCTTGACATCTCTGATTAGCATATAAAGAGTCGCCTAGGCCATCTCTCCTTCGAATACCCTGGATCAGTTGGGGCTGGTCCCCGGCAGGTGGCGACCGAACAGGGACCTCAGGAGGCAATACTCAAAGAGCTGAGCAGACACGAACCACGCAATCAGCAGGCAATAAGCATGGAGCTCAGCAGCGACGAATCATGCTGCTCAACTGGCAATAATCAAGCACGTGACCAGGCAGGAATCACGCAGCTCAGCTGGCAATTGTCAAGCAGATGAGCCGACAGGAATCACGCAGCTCAGCTGGCAATTGTCATGCAGATGAGCCGGCAGGAATCACGCAGCTCAGCAGGCCCTGATCACGTGACTCTGCAGGCACTGATCACGTGGCTGATCAAGTCCAGATCACGTGACTGAGCATGCACTGATCACGTGGCTATCATGCACTGATGACCTGACTGCGCATGCACTGATGACGTGGCTGATCAGGCACTGATCACATGGCTCATCATGCACTGATCACGTGTTTATCAGGCAATGTTCAGTGACTGACAGGCGCTGATCATGGGACTGTGCACGCACTGATCACGTGGCTATCATGCACTGATCACGTGACTGCGCATGCACTGATGACGTGGCTGATCGGGCACTGATCACATGGCTCATCATGCACTGATCACGTGTTTATCAGGCAATGATCAGTGACTGACAGGCGCTGATCATGGGACTGTGCACGCACTGATCACGTGGCTATCATGCACTGATCACGTGACTGCGCATGCACTGATGACGTGGCTGTTCGGGCACTGATCACGTGTTTATCAGGCAGTGATCAGTGACTGACAGGCGCTGATCAGGGGACTGTGCACGCACTGATCAGGTGGCTGATCAGGAACTGACCACCTGACTGCGCATGCAGTGATCACGTGGCTGGTCGTTCACTGATCACGTGTTTATCATACGGTGATCACGTGACTGAGAGGCGCTGATCACGTGACTGTGCCGTCAGTGATCACGTGGCTGAGCAGGCACTGATATCGTGACTGAGCATGCACTGATCATGTGCCGGGAGCCGGGGAGGCCTTCCACTCTGGACAAAGGTCATGAGGAAGGAGGCTCGGCATACGCAAATGCGGGATCGAGCCTCAGGAGTCCACCCGGATATTCTCGAGCATCTCCCCCAAAAAAACCGGAGTCTGCCTACTGTATTGCTTTGTGCTCTCACCTCTGATTTCACTGGGGGCTGTCCCCCACCACCATCTCGCTCTCTCTGTCAAAGAGTTAACTTACAGCTCCAATTCATAAAGTTCCTTGTCATTCTTCCCTTTACCTTCCAGCTGAGTCTCCATCTGGAGCGCGGAACCCACCACGCTTACTAATTATGCCTGGGCTGCTAAGACCCACTCGAGAAGGTGTCTAGGGTGAGGCACCTTTCGCTATTCGAGAGGGCGCCTGCGGCCTACGTAAGTGGTGCAAACTTCTTGTCTTGAAGTTTGATTGGTCTTCCGCGTAAACCAAGCTACTCAGTCTCTTTTCTCCACCGAATTTTCCTACTGAGCTCTCCTCATACTATTATTCTTGACATCTCTGATTAGCATATAAATAGTCGCCTAGGCCATCTCTCCTTCGAATACCCTGGATCAGTTGGGGCTGGTCCCCGGCAGGTGGCGACCGAACAGGGACCTCAGGAGGCAATACTCAAAGAGCTGAGCAGACACGAACCACGCAATCAGCAGGCAATAAGCATGGAGCTCAGCAGTGACGAATCATGCTGCTCAACTGGCAATAATCAAGCACGTGACCAGGCAGGAATCACGCAGCTCAGCTGGCAATTGTCAAGCAGATGAGCCGACAGGAATCACGCAGCTCAGATGGCAATTGTCATGCAGATGAGCCGGCAGGAATCACGCAGCTCAGCAGGCCCTGATCACGTGACTCTGCAGGCACTGATCACGTGGCTGATCAAGTCCAGATCACGTGACTGAGCATGCACTGATCACGTGGCTATCATGCACTGATGACGTGACTGCGCATGCACTGATGACGTGGCTGATCAGGCACTGATCACATGGCTCATCATGCACTGATCACGTGTTTATCAGGCAATGATCAGTGACTGACAGGCGCTGATCATGGGACTGTGCACGCACTGATCACGTGGCTATCATGCACTGATGACGTGACTGCGCATGCACTGATGACGTGGCTGATCGGGCACTGATCACATGGCTCATCATGCACTGATCACGTGTTTATCAGGCAATGATCAGTGACTTACAGGCGCTGATCATGGGACTGTGCACGCACTGATCACGTGGCTATCATGCACTGATCACGTGACTGCGCATGCACTGATGACGTGGCTGTTCGGGCACTGATCACGTGTTTATCAGGCAGTGATCAGTGACTGACAGGCGCTGATCAGGGGACTGTGCACGCACTGATCAGGTGGCTGATCAGGAACTGACCACCTGACTGCGCATGCAGTGATCACATGGCTGGTCGTTCACTGATCACGTGTTTATCATACGGTGATCACGTGACTGAGAGGCGCTGATCACGTGACTGTGCCGTCAGTGATCACGTGGCTGAGCAGGCACTGATACTGTGACTGAGCATGCACTGATCATGTGCCGGGAGCCGGGGAGGCATTCCACTCTGGACAAAGGTCATGAGGAAGGAGGCTCAGCATACGCAAATGCGGGATCGAGCCTCAGGAGTCCACCCGGATATTCTCGAGCATCTCCCCCCAAAAAAACCGGAGTCTGCCTACTGTATTGCTTTGTGCTCTCACCTCTGATTTCACTGGGGGCTGTCCCCCACCACCATCTCGCTCTCTCTGTCAAAGAGTTAACTTACAGCTCCAATTCATAAAGTTCCTTGTCATTCTTCCCTTTAACTTCCAGCTGAGTCTCCATCTGGAGCGCGGAACCCACCACGCTTACTAATTATGCCTGGGCTGCTAAGACCCACTCGAGAAGGTGTCTAGGGTGAGGCACCTTTCGCTATTCGAGAGGGCGCCTGCGGCCTACGTAAGTGGTGCAAACTTCTTGTCTTGAAGTTTGATTGGTCTTCCGCGTAAACTAAGCTACTCAGTCTCTTTTCTCCACCGAATTTTCCTACTGAGCTCTCCTCATACTCTTATTCTTGACATCTCTGATTAGCATATAAATAGTCGCCTAGGCCATCTCTCCTTCGAATACCCTGGATCAGTTGGGGCTGGTCCCCGGCAGGTGGCGACCGAACAGGGACCTCAGGAGGCAATACTCAAAGAGCTGAGCAGACACGAACCACGCAATCAGCAGGCAATAAGCATGGAGCTCAGCAGTGACGAATCATGCTGCTCAACTGGCAATAATCAAGCACGTGACCAGGCAGGAATCACGCAGCTCAGCTGGCAATTGTCAAGCAGATGAGCCGACAGGAATCACGCAGCTCAGATGGTAATTGTCATGCAGATGAGCCGGCAGGAATCACGCAGCTCAGCAGGCCCTGATCACGTGACTCTGCAGGCACTGATCAGGTGGCTGATCAAGTCCAGATCACGTGACTGAGCAGGCACTGATCACGTGGCTGATCAAGTCCAGATCACGTGACTGAGCAGGCACTGATCACGTGGCTATCATGCACTGATGACGTGACTGCGCATGCACTGTTGACGTGGCTGATCGGGCACTGATCACATGGCTTATCATGCACTGATCACGTGTTTCTCAGGCAATGATCAGTGACTGACAGGCGCTGATCATGGGACTGTGCACGCACTGATCACGTGGCTATCATGCACTGATCACGTGACTGCGCATGCACTGATGACGTGGCTGTTCGGGCACTGATCACGTGTTTATCAGGCAGTGATCAGTGACTGACAGGCGCTGATCAGGGGACTGTGCACGCACTGATCAGGTGGCTGATCAGGAACTGACCACCTGACTGCGCATGCAGTGATCACGTGGCTGGTCGTTCACTGATCACGTGTTTATCATACGGTGATCACGTGACTGAGAGGCGCTGATCACGTGACTGTGCCGTCAGTGATCACGTGGCTGAGCAGGCACTGATATCGTGACTGAGCATGCACTGATCATGTGCCGGGAGCCGGGGAGGCATTCCACTCTGGACAAAGGTCATGAGGAAGGAGGCTCGGCATACGCAAATGCGGGATCGAGCCTCAGGAGTCCACCCGGATGTTCTCGAGCATCTCCCCCCAAAAAACCGGAGTCTGCCTACTGTATTGCTTTGTGCTCTCACCTCTGATTTCACTGGGGGCTGTCTCCCACCACCATCTCGCTCTCTCTGTCAAAGAGTTAACTTACAGCTCCAATTCATACAGTTCCTTGTCATTCTTCCCTTTAACTTCCAGCTGAGTCTCCATCTGGAGCGCGGAACCCACCACGCTTACTAATTATGCCTGGGCTGCTAAGACCCACTCGAGAAGGTGTCTAGGGTGAGGCACCTTTCGCCATTCGAGAGGGCGCCTGCGGCCTACGCAAGTGGTGCAAACTTCTTGTCTTGAAGTTTGATTGGTCTTCCGCGTAAACCAAGCTACTCAGTCTCTTTTCTCCACCGAATTTTCCTACTGAGCTCTCCTCATACTATTATTCTTGACATCTCTGATTAGCATATAAATAGTCGCCTAGGCCATCTCTCCTTCGAATACCCTGGATCAGTTGGGGCTGGTCCCCGGCAGGTGGCGACCGAACAGGGACCTCAGGAGGCAATACTCAAAGAGCTGAGCAGACACGAACCACGCAATCAGCAGGCAATAAGCATGGAGCTCAGCAGTGACGAATCATGCTGCTCAACTGGCAATAATCAAGCACGTGACCAGGCAGGAATCACGCAGCTCAGCTGGCAATTGTCAAGCAGATGAGCCGACAGGAATCACGCAGCTCAGATGGCAATTGTCATGCAGATGAGCCGGCAGGAATCACGCAGCTCAGCAGGCCCTGATCACGTGACTCTGCAGGCACTGATCACGTGGCTGATCAAGTCCAGATCACGTGACTGAGCATGCACTGATCACGTGGCTATCATGCACTGATGACGTGACTGCGCATGCACTGATGACGTGGCTGATCAGGCACTGATCACATGGCTCATCATGCACTGATCACGTGTTTATCAGGCAATGATCAGTGACTGACAGGCGCTGATCATGGGACTGTGCACGCACTGATCACGTGGCTATCATGCACTGATGACGTGACTGCGCATGCACTGATGACGTGGCTGATCGGGCACTGATCACATGGCTCATCATGCACTGATCACGTGTTTATCAGGCAATGATCAGTGACTGACAGGCGCTGATCATGGGACTGTGCACGCACTGATCACGTGGCTATCATGCACTGATCACGTGACTGCGCATGCACTGATGACGTGGCTGTTCCGGCACTGATCACGTGTTTATCAGGCAGTGATCAGTGACTGACAGGCGCTGATCAGGGGACTGTGCACGCACTGATCAGGTGGCTGATCAGGAACTGACCACCTGACTGCGCATGCAGTGATCACGTGGCTGGTCGTTCACTGATCACGTGTTTATCATACGGTGATCAAGTGACTGAGAGGCGCTGATCACGTGACTGTGCCGTCAGTGATCACGTGGCTGAGCAGGCACTGATATCGTGACTGAGCATGCACTGATCATGTGCCGGGAGCCGGGGAGGCATTCCACTCTGGACAAAGGTCATGAGGAAGGAGGCTCGGCATACGCAAATGCGGGATCGAGCCTCAGGAGTCCACCCGGATATTCTCGAGCATCTCCCCCCAAAAAAACCGGAGTCTGCCTACTGTATTGCTTTGTGCTCTCACCTCTGATTTCACTGGGGGCTGTCCCCCACCACCATCTCGCTCTCTCTGTCAAAGAGTTAACTTACAGCTCCAATTCATAAAGTTCCTTGTCATTCTTCCCTTTAACTTCCAGCTGAGTCTCCATCTGGAGCGCGGAACCCACCACGCTTACTAATTATGCCTGGGCTGCTAAGACCCACTCGAGAAGGTGTCTAGGGTGAGGCACCTTTCGCTATTCGAGAGGGCGCCTGCGGCCTACGTAAGTGGTGCAAACTTCTTGTCTTGAAGTTTGATTGGTCTTCCGCGTAAACCAAGCTACTCAGTCTCTTTTCTCCACCGAATTTTCCTACTGAGCTCTCCTCATACTCTTATTCTTGACATCTCTGATTAGCATATAAATAGTCGCCTAGGCCATCTCTCCTTCGAATACCCTGGATCAGTTGGGGCTGGTCCCCGGCAGGTGGCGACCGAACAGGGACCTCAGGAGGCAATACTCAAAGAGCTGAGCAGACACGAACCACGCAATCAGCAGGCAATAAGCATGGAGCTCAGCAGTGACGAATCATGCTGCTCAACTGGCAATAATCAAGCACGTGACCAGGCAGGAATCACGCAGCTCAGCTGGCAATTGTCAAGCAGATGAGCCGACAGGAATCACGCAGCTCAGATGGCAATTGTCATGCAGATGAGCCGGCAGGAATCACGCAGCTCAGCAGGCCCTGATCACGTGACTCTGCAGGCACTGATCACGTGGCTGATCAAGTCCAGATCACGTGACTGAGCAGGCACTGATCACGTTGCTGATCAAGTCCAGATCACGTGACTGAGCAGGCACTGATCACGTGGCTATCATGCACTGATGACGTGACTGCGCATGCACTGATGACGTGACTGATCGGGCACTGATCACATGGCTCATCATGCACTGATCACGTGTTTCTCAGGCAATGATCAGTGACTGACAGGCGCTGATCATGGGACTGTGCACGCACTGATCACGTGGCTATCATGCACTGATCACGTGACTGCGCATGCACTGATGACGTGGCTGTTCGGGGACTGATCACGTGTTTATCAGGCAGTGATCAGTGACTGACAGGCGCTGATCAGGGGACTGTGCACGCACTGATCAGGTGGCTGATCAGGAACTGACCACCTGACTGCGCATGCAGTGATCACGTGGCTGGTCGTTCACTGATCACGTGTTTATCATACGGTGATCACGTGACTGAGAGGCGCTGATCACGTGACTGTGCCGTCAGTGATCACGTGGCTGAGCAGGCACTGATATCGTGACTGAGCATGCACTGATCATGTGCCGGGAGCCGGGGAGGCATTCCACTCTGGACAAAGGTCATGAGGAAGGAGGCTCGGCATACGCAAATGCGGGATCGAGCCTCAGGAGTCCACCCGGATATTCTCGAGCATCTCCCCCCAAAAAAACCGGAGTCTGCCTACTGTATTGCTTTGTGCTCTCACCTCTGATTTCACTGGGGGCTGTCCCCCACCACCATCTCGCTCTCTCTGTCAAAGAGTTAACTTACAGCTCCAATTCATAAAGTTCCTTGTCATTCTTCCCTTTAACTTCCAGCTGAGTCTCCATCTGGAGCGCGGAACCCACCACGCTTACTAATTATGCCTGGGCTGCTAAGACCCACTCGAGAAGGTGTCTAGGGTGAGGCACCTTTCGCTATTCGAGAGGGCGCCTGCGGCCTACGTAAGTGGTGCAAACTTCTTGTCTTGAAGTTTGATTGGTCTTCCGCGTAAACCAAGCTACTCAGTCTCTTTTCTCCACCGAATTTTCCTACTGAGCTCTCCTCATACTATTATTCTTGACATCTCTGATTAGCATATAAATAGTCGCCTAGGCCATCTCTCCTTCGAATACCCTGGATCAGTTGGGGCTGGTCCTCGGCAGGTGGCGACCGAACAGGGACCTCAGGAGGCAATACTCAAAGAGCTGAGCAGACACGATCCACGCAATCAGCAGGCAATAAGCATGGAGCTCAGCAGTGACGAATCATGCTGCTCAACTGGCAATAATCAAGCACGTGACCAGGCAGGAATCACGCAGCTCAGCTGGCAATTGTCAAGCAGATGAGCCGACAGGAATCACGCAGCTCAGATGGCAATTGTCATGCAGATGAGCCGGCAGGAATCACGCAGCTCAGCAGGCCCTGATCACGTGACTCTGCAGGCACTGATCACGTGGCTGATCAAGTCCAGATCACGTGACTGAGCATGCACTGATCACGTGGCTATCATGCACTGATGACGTGACTGCGCATGCACTGATGACGTGGCTGATCAGGCACTGATCACATGGCTCATCATGCACTGATCACGTGTTTATCAGGCAATGATCAGTGACTGACAGGCGCTGATCATGGGACTGTGCACGCACTGATCACATGGCTATCATGCACTGATGACGTGACTGCGCATGCACTGATGACGTGGCTGATCGGGCACTGATCACATGGCTCATCATGCACTGATCACGTGTTTATCAGGCAATGATCAGTGACTGACAGGCGCTGATCATGGGACTGTGCACGCACTGATCACGTGGCTATCATGCACTGATCACGTGACTGCGCATGCACTGATGACGTGGCTGTTCGGGCACTGATCACGTGTTTATCAGGCAGTGATCAGTGACTGACTGGCGCTGATCAGGGGACTGTGCACGCACTGATCAGGTGGCTGATCAGGAACTGACCACCTGACGGCGCATGCAGTGATCACGTGGCTGGTCGTTCACTGATCACGTGTTTATCATACGGTGATCACGTGACTGAGAGTCGCTGATCACGTGACTCTGCCGTCAGTGATCACGTGGCTGAGCAGGCACTGATATCGTGACTGAGCATGCACTGATCATGTGCCGGGAGCCGGGGAGGCATTCCACTCTGGACAAAGGTCATGAGGAAGGAGGCTCGGCATACGCAAATGCAGGATCGAGCCTCAGGAGTCCACCCGGATATTCTCGAGCATCTCCCCCAAAAAACCGGAGTCTGCCTACTGTATTGCTTTGTGCTCTCACCTCTGATTTCACTGGGGGCTGTCCCCCACCACCATCTCGCTCTCTCTGTCAAAGAGTTAACTTACAGCTCCAATTCATAAAGTTCCTTGTCATTCTTCCCTTTAACTTCCAGCTGAGTCTCCATCTGGAGCGCGGAACCCACCACGCTTACTAATTATGCCTGGGCTGCTAAGACCCACTCGAGAAGGTGTCTAGGGTGAGGCACCTTTCGCTATTCGAGAGGGCGCCTGCGGCCTACGTAAGTGGTGCAAACTTCTTGTCTTGAAGTTTGATTGGTCTTCCGCGTAAACCAAGCTACTCAGTCTCTTTTCTCCACCGAATTTTCCTACTGAGCTCTCCTCATACTATTATTCTTGACATCTCTGATTAGCATATAAATAGTCGCCTAGGCCATCTCTCCTTCGAATACCCTGGATCAGTTGGGGCTGGTCCCCGGCAGGTGGCGACCGAACAGGGACCTCAGGAGGCAATACTCAAAGAGCTGAGCAGACACGAACCACGCAATCAGCAGGCAATAAGCATGGAGCTCAGCAGTGACGAATCATGCTGCTCAACTGGCAATAATCAAGCACGTGACCAGGCAGGAATCACGCAGCTCAGCTGGCAATTGTCAAGCAGATGAGCCGACAGGAATCACGCAGCTCAGATGGCAATTGTCATGCAGATGAGCCGGCAGGAATCACGCAGCTCAGCAGGCCCTGATCACGTGACTCTGCAGGCACTGATCACGTGGCTGATCAAGTCCAGATCACGTGACTGAGCATGCACTGATCACGTGGCTATCATGCACTGATGACGTGACTGCGCATGCACTGATGACGTGGCTGATCAGGCACTGATCACATGGCTCATCATGCACTGATCACGTGTTTATCAGGCAATGATCAGTGACTGACAGGCGCTGATCATGGGACTGTGCACGCACTGATCACGTGGCTATCATGCACTGATGACGTGACTGCGCATGCACTGATGACGTGGCTGATCGGGCACTGATCACATGGCTCATCATGCACTGATCACGTGTTTATCAGGCAATGATCAGTGACTGACAGGCGCTGATCATGGGACTGTGCACGCACTGATCACGTGGCTATCATGCACTGATCACGTGACTGCGCATGCACTGATGACGTGGCTGTTCGGGCACTGATCACGTGTTTATCAGGCAGTGATCAGTGACTGACAGGCGCTGATCAGGGGACTGTGCACGCACTGATCAGGTGGCTGATCAGGAACTGACCACCTGACTGCGCATGCAGTGATCACGTGGCTGGTCGTTCACTGATCACGTGTTTATCATACGGTGATCACGTGACTGAGAGGCGCTGATCACGTGACTGTGCCGTCAGTGATCACGTGGCTGAGCAGGCACTGATATCGTGACTGAGCATGCACTGATCATGTGCCGGGAGCCGGGGAGGCATTCCACTCTGGACAAAGGTCATGAGGAAGGAGGCTCGGCATACGCAAATGCGGGATCGAGCCTCAGGAGTCCACCCGGATATTCTCGAGCATCTCCCCCCAAAAAAACCAGAGTCTGCCTACTGTATTGCTTTGTGCTCTCACCTCTGATTTCACTGGGGGCTGTCCCCCACCACCATCTCGCTCTCTCTGTCAAAGAGTTAACTTACAGCTCCAATTCATAAAGTTCCTTGTCATTCTTCCCTTTAACTTCCAGCTGAGTCTCCATCTGGAGCGCGGAACCCACCACGCTTACTAATTATGCCTGGGCTGCTAAGACCCACTCGAGAAGGTGTCTAGGGTGAGGCACCTTTCGCTATTCGAGAGGGCGCCTGCGGCCTACGTAAGTGGTGCAAACTTCTTGTCTTGAAGTTTGATTGGTCTTCCGCGTAAACCAAGCTACTCAGTCTCTTTTCTCCACCGAATTTTCCTACTGAGCTCTCCTCATACTATTATTCTTGACATCTCTGATTAGCATATAAATAGTCGCCTAGGCCATCTCTCCTTCGAATACCCTGGATCAGTTGGGGCTGGTCCCCGGCAGGTGGCGACCGAACAGGGACCTCAGGAGGCGATACTCAAAGAGCTGAGCAGACACGAACCACGCAATCAGCAGGCAATAAGCATGGAGCTCAGCAGTGACGAATCATGCTGCTCAACTGGCAATAATCAAGCACGTGACCAGGCAGGAATCACGCAGCTCAGCTGGCAATTGTCAAGCAGATGAGCCGACAGGAATCACGCAGCTCAGATGGCAATTGTCATGCAGATGAGCCGGCAGGAATCACGCAGCTCAGCAGGCCCTGATCACGTGACTCTGCAGGCACTGATCACGTGGCTGATCAAGTCCAGATCACGTGACTGAGCATGCACTGATCACGTGGCTGATCAAGTCCAGATCACGTGACTGAGCATGCACTGATCACGTGGCTATCATGCACTGATGACGTGACTGCGCATGCACTGATGACGTGGCTGATCGGGCACTGATCACATGGCTCATCATGCACTGATCACGTGTTTATCAGGCAATGATCAGTGACTGACAGGCGCTGATCATGGGACTGTGCACGCACTGATCACGTGGCTATCATGCACTGATCACGTGACTGCGCATGCACTGATGACGTGGCTGTTCGGGCACTGATCAGGTGTTTATCAGGCAGTGATCAGTGACTGACAGGCGCTGATCAGGGGACTGTGCACGCACTGATCAGGTGGCTGATCAGGAACTGACCACCTGACTGCGCATGCAGTGATCACGTGGCTGGTCGTTCACTGATCACGTGTTTATCATACGGTGATCACGTGACTGAGAGGCGCTGATCACGTGACTGTGCCGTCAGTGATCACGTGGCTGAGCAGGCACTGATATCGTGACTGAGCATGCACTGATCATGTGCCGGGAGCCGGGGAGGCATTCCACTCTGGACAAAGGTCATGAGGAAGGAGGCTCGGCATACGCAAATGCGGGATCGAGCCTCAGGAGTCCACCCGGATATTCTCGAGCATCTCCCCCCAAAAAAACTGGAGTCTGCCTATTGTATTGCTTTGTGCTCTCACCTCTGATTTCACTGGGGGCTGTCCCCCACCACCATCTCGCTCTCTCTGTCAAAGAGTTAACTTACAGCTCCAATTCATAAAGTTCCTTGTCATTCTTCCCTTTAACTTCCAGCTGAGTCTCCATCTGGAGGCGGAACCCACCACGCTTACTAATTATGCCTGGGCTGCTAAGACCCACTCGAGAAGGTGTCTAGGGTGAGGCACCTTTCGCTATTCGAGAGGGCGCCTGCGGCCTACGTAAGTGGTGCAAACTTCTTGTCTTGAAGTTTGATTGGTCTTCCGCGTAAACCAAGCTACTCAGTCTCTTTTCTCCACCGAATTTTCCTACTGAGCTCTCCTCATACTATTATTCTTGACATCTCTGATTAGCATATAAATAGTCGCCTAGGCCATCTCTCCTTCGAATACCCTGGATCAGTTGGGGCTGGTCCCCGGCAGGTGGCGACCGAACAGGGACCTCAGGAGGCAATACTCAAAGAGCTGAGCAGACACGAACCACGCAATCAGCAGGCAATAAGCATGGAGCTCAGCAGTGACGAATCATGCTGCTCAACTGGCAATAATCAAGCACGTGACCAGGCAGGAATCACGCAGCTCAGCTGGCAATTGTCAAGCAGATGAGCCGACAGGAATCACGCAGCTCAGCTGGCAATTGTCATGCAGATGAGCCGGCAGGAATCACGCAGCTCAGCAGGCCCTGATCACGTGACTCTGCAGGCACTGATCACGTGGCTGATCAAGTCCAGATCACGTGACTGAGCATGCACTGATCACGTGGCTATCATGCACTGATGACGTGACTGCGCATGCACTGATGACGTGGCTGATCGGGCACTGATCACATGGCTCATCATGCACTGATCACGTGTTTATCAGGCAATGATCAGTGACTGACAGGCGCTGATCATGGGACTGTGCACGCACTGATCACGTGGCTATCATGCACTGATCACGTGACTGCGCATGCACTGATGACGTGGCTGTTCGGGCACTGATCACGTGTTTATCAGGCAGTGATCAGTGACTGACAGGCGCTGATCAGGGGACTGTGCACGCACTGATCAGGTGGCTGATCAGGAACTGACCACCTGACTGCGCATGCAGTGATCACGTGGCTGGTCGTTCACTGATCACGTGTTTATCATACGGTGATCACGTGACTGAGAGGCGCTGATCACGTGACTGTGCCGTCAGTGATCACGTGGCTGAGCAGGCACTGATATCGTGACTGAGCATGCACTGATCATGTGCCGGGAGCCGGGGAGGCATTCCACTCTGGACAAAGGTCATGAGGAAGGAGGCTCGGCATACGCAAATGCGGGATCGAGCCTCAGGAGTCCACCCGGATATTCTCGAGCATCTCCCCCAAAAAAACCGGAGTCTGCCTACTGTATTGCTTTGTGCTCTCACCTCTGATTTCACTGGGGGCTGTCCCCCACCACCATCTCGCTCTCTCTGTCAAAGAGTTAACTTACAGCTCCAATTCATAAAGTTCCTTGTCATTCTTCCCTTTAACTTCCAGCTGAGTCTCCATCTGGAGCGCGGAACCCACCACGCTTACTAATTATGCCTGGGCTGCTAAGACCCACTCGAGAAGGTGTCTAGGGTGAGGCACCTTTCGCTATTCGAGAGGGCGCCTGCGGCCTACGTAAGTGGTGCAAACTTCTTGTCTTGAAGTTTGATTGGTCTTCCGCGTAAACCAAGCTACTCAGTCTCTTTTCTCCACCGAATTTTCCTACTGAGCTCTCCTCATACTATTATTCTTGACATCTCTGATTAGCATATAAATAGTCGCCTAGGCCATCTCTCCTTCGAATACCCTGGATCAGTTGGGGCTGGTCCCCGGCAGGTGGCGACCGAACAGGGACCTCAGGAGGCAATACTCAAAGAGCTGAGCAGACACGAACCACGCAATCAGCAGGCAATAAGCATGGAGCTCAGCAGTGACGAATCATGCTGCTCAACTGGCAATAATCAAGCACGTGACCAGGCAGGAATCACGCAGCTCAGCTGGCAATTGTCAAGCAGATGAGCCGACAGGAATCACGCAGCTCAGATGGCAATTGTCATGCAGATGAGCCGGCAGGAATCACGCAGCTCAGCAGGCCCTGATCACGTGACTCTGCAGGCACTGATCACGTGGCTGATCAAGTCCAGATCACGTGACTGAGCATGCACTGATCACGTGGCTATCATGCACTGATGACGTGACTGCGCATGCACTGATGACGTGGCTGATCAGGCACTGATCACATGGCTCATCATGCACTGATCACGTGTTTATCAGGCAATGATCAGTGACTGACAGGCGCTGATCATGGGACTGTGCACGCACTGATCACGTGGCTATCATGCACTGATCACGTGACTGCGCATGCACTGATGACGTGG
Organism: Bos javanicus; assembly: GCF_032452875.1. NCBI lineage: Eukaryota > Metazoa > Chordata > Mammalia > Artiodactyla > Bovidae > Bos > Bos javanicus. The sequence goes on from NW_026893658.1 coordinate 41,869, forward strand.
CTGATCGGGCACTGATCACATGGCTCATCATGCACTGATCACGTGTTTATCAGCAATGATCAGTGACTGACAGGCGCTGATCATGGGACTGTGCACGCACTGATCACGTGGCTATCATGCACTGATCACGTGACTGCGCATGCACTGATGACGTGGCTGTTCGGGCACTGATCACGTGTTTATCAGGCAGTGATCAGTCACTGACAGGCGCTGATCAGGGGACTGTGCACGCACTGATCAGGTGGCTGATCAGGAACTGACCACCTGACTGCGCATGCAGTGATCACGTGGCTGGTCGTTCACTGATCACGTGTTTATCATACGGTGATCACGTGACTGAGAGGCGCTGATCACGTGACTGTGCCGTCAGTGATCACGTGGCTGAGCAGGCACTGATATCGTGGCTGAGCATGCACTGATCATGTGCCGGGAGCCGGGGAGGCATTCCACTCTGGACAAAGGTCATGAGGAAGGAGGCTCTGCATACGCAAATGCGGGATCGAGCCTCAGGAGTCCACCCGGATATTCTCGAGCATCTCCCCCCAAAAAACCGGAGTCTGCCTACTGTATTGCTTTGTGCTCTCACCTCTGATTTCACTGGGGGCTGTCCCCCACCACCATCTCGCTCTCTCTGTCAAAGAGTTAACTTACAGCTCCAATTCATAAAGTTCCTTGTCATTCTTCCCTTTAACTTCCAGCTGAGTCTCCATCTGGAGCGCGGAACCCACCACGCTTACTAATTATGCCTGGGCTGCTAAGACCCACTCGAGAAGGTGTCTAGGGTGAGGCACCTTTCGCTATTCGAGAGGGCGCCTGCGGCCTACGTAAGTGGTGCAAACTTCTTGTCTTGAAGTTTGATTGGTCTTCCGCGTAAACCAAGCTACTCAGTCTCTTTTCTCCACCGAATTTTCCTACTGAGCTCTCCTCATACTATTATTTTTGACATCTCTGATTAGCATATAAAGAGTCGCCTAGGCCATCTCTCCTTCGAATACCCTGGATCAGTTGGGGCGGTCCCCGGCAGGTGGCGACCGAACAGGGACCTCAGGAGGCAATACTCAAAGAGCTGAGCAGACACGAACCACGCAATCAGCAGGCAATAAGCATGGAGCTCAGCAGTGACGAATCATGCTGCTCAACTGGCAAAAATCAAGCACGTGACCAGGCAGGAATCACGCAGCTCAGATGGCAATTGTCATGCAGATGAGCCGGCAGGCATCACGCAGCTCAGCAGGCCCTGATCACGTGACTCTGCAGGCACTGATCACGTGGCTGATCAAGTCCAGATCACGTGACTGAGCATGCACTGATCACGTGGCTATCATGCACTGATGACGTGAGTGCGCATGCCCTGATGACGTGGCTGATCATGCACTGATCACGTGTTTATCAGGCAGTGATCAGTGACTGACAGGCGCTGATCAGGGGACTGTGCACGCACTGATCAGGTGGCTGATCAGGAACTGACCACCTGACTGCGCATGCAGTGATCACGTGGCTGGTCGTTCACTGATCACGTGTTTATCATACGGTGATCACGTGACTGAGAGGCGCTGATCACGTGACTGTGCCGTCAGTGATCACGTGGCTGAGCAGGCACTGATATCGTGACTGAGCATGCACTGATCATGTGCCGGGAGCCGGGGAGGCATTCCACTCTGGACAAAGGTAATGAGGAAGGAGGCTCGGCATACGCAAATGCGGGATCGAGCCTCAGGAGTCCACCCGGATATTCTCCAGCATCTCCCCCCAAAAAAACCAGAGTCTGCCTACTGTATTGCTTTGTGCTCTCATCTCTGATTTCACTGGGGGCTGTCCCCCACCACCATCTCGCTCTCTCTGTCAAAGAGTTAACTTACAGCTCCAATTCATAAAGTTCCTTGTCATTCTTCCCTTTAACTTCCAGCTGAGTCTCCATCTGGAGCGCGGAACCCACCACGCTTACTAATTATGCCTGGGCTGCTAAGACCCACTCGAGAAGGTGTCTAGGGTGAGGCACCTTTCACTATTCGAGAGGGCGCCTGCGGCCTACGTAAGTGGTGCAAACTTCTTGTCTTGAAGTTTGATTGGTCTTCCGTGTAAACCAAGCTACTCAGTCTCTTTTCTCCACCGAATTTTCCTACTGAGCTCTCCTCATACTATTATTCTTGACATCTCTGATTAGCATATAAATAGTCGCCTAGGCCATCTCTCCTTCGAATACCCTGGATCAGTTGGGGCTGGTCCCCGGCAGGTGGCGACCGAACAGGGACCTCAGGAGGCAATACTCAAAGAGCTGAGCAGACACGAACCACGCAATCAGCAGGCAATAAGCATGGAGCTCAGCAGTGACGAATCATGCTGCTCAACTGGCAATAATCAAGCACGTGACCAGGCAGGAATCACGCAGCTCAGCTGGCAATTGTCAAGCAGATGAGCCGACAGGAATCACGCAGCTCAGCTGGCAATTGTCATGCAGATGAGCCGGCAGGAATCACGCAGCTCAGCAGGCCCTGATCACGTGACTCTGCAGGCACTGATCACGTGGCTGATCAAGTACAGATCACGTGACTGAGCATGCACTGATCACGTGGCTATCATGCACTGATCACGTGACTGCGCATGCACTGATGACGTGGCTGATCAGGCACTGATCACATGGCTCATCATGCACTGATCACGTGTTTATCAGGCAATGATCAGTGACTGACAGGCGCTGATCATGGGACTGTGCACGCACTGATCACGTGGCTATCATGCACTGATCACGTGGCTGATCATGCACTGATCACGTGGCTGATCATGCACTGATCACATGACTATCATGCACTGATCACGTGACTGATCATGCACTGATCACGTGGCTATCATGCACTGATCACGTGGCTGATCATGCACTGATCACGTGGCTATCATGCACTGATCACGTGGCTGATCATACACTGATCACGTGACTGATCATGCAGATCACGTGACTGATCATGCACTGATCACGTAGCAATCATGCACTGATCACGTGGCTGATCATGCACTGATCACGTGGCTGATCATGCACTGATCACGTGGCTATCATGCACTGATCACGTGGCTGATCATGCACTGATACCGTGACTGAGCATGGACTGATCACATGACTATCATGTAGTGATCACGTGACTTAATGGCGCTGATCATGTGACTGATCATGCGCTGATCATGTTTGCTGTCATACACTGATCATGTGCCTCTGGAGGCAATAAACAAAGAGCTGAGTAGGCACGAATCAAACAGTCAGCAGGCAATAATCATGGAACTCAGCTGTGAGGAATCATGCTGCTCAGCTGGCAATAATCAAGCAGCTGAGCAGGCAGGAATTACGCAGCACAGCTGGCAATTGTCAAGCAGATGACAGGCAGGAATCATGCAGCTCAGCTGGCAATTGTCAAGCAGATGAGCAGACAGTAATCACGCAGCTCAGCAGGCCCTGATCACGTGACTGAGCATGCACTGTTCACGTGGCTGATCATACACTGATCACGTGATTGATCATGCACTGATCACTTGGATATCATGCACTGATCACGTGGCTGATCATACACTGTTCACGGGTCTGACCATGCACTGATCACGTGGCTGATCATACACTGCTCACGTAACTGATCATGCACTGATCACGTGACTGATCATGCACTGATCACGTGGCTATCATGCACTATCACGTGGCTGATCATGCACTGATCACGCAGCTATCATGCACTGGTCACATGACTGATCATGCACTGATCACGTAATTGATCATGCACTGATCACGTGGCTTATCATGCATTGATCATGTGACTGATCATGTGCTGATCATATTTGGTGTCATACACTGATCATGTGCATCTGGAGGCAATGAACAAAGAGCTGAGTAGGCAGGAATCAGTCAGCAGGCTATAATCATGGAACTCAGCTCTGAGAAATCATGCTGCTCAGCTGGCAATAATCAAGTAAATGAGCAGGCAGGAATTATGCAGCACAGGTGGCAATTGTCAAGGAGATGACAGGCAGGAATCGTGCAGCTCAGCTGGAAATTGTCAAGCAGATGAGCAGACAGTAATCACGCAGCTCAGCAGGCCCTGATCACGTGACTGAGCATGCACTGATCACGTGGCTGATCACACACTATCACGTGACTGATCATGCACTGATCACGTGGCTATCATGCACTGATCACGTGACTGCGCATGCACTGATCACGTAATTGTATGCACTGATCACGTGGCTATCATGCACTGATCACGTGGCTGATCATGCACTGATCACGTGACTGATCATGCACTGATCACGTAGCTATCATGCACTGATCACGTGGCTGATCATACACTGATCACGTAACTGATCATGCACTGATCACGTGGCTATCATGCACTGATCACGTGGCTGATCATGCACTGATCACGTGGCTGATCACACACTGTCACGTGACTATCATGCACTGATCACGTGGCACTCATGCACTGATCACGTGGCTGATCATACACTGATCACGTAACTGATCATGCACATCACGTGGCTATCATGCACTGACTCACGTGGCTGTCATGCAATGATCACGGAGCTACCATATACTGGTCACATGACTGATCATGCACTGATCACGTAAATGATCATGCACTGATCACGTGACTGATCATGCACTGATCACGTGACTGATCATGCACTGATCACGTGGCTGATCATGCACTGATCACGTAATTGATCATGCACTGATCATTTGGCTGATCATGCACTGATCACGTGACTGATCATGCACTGATCACGTGACTGATCATGCACTGATCACGTGGCTATCATGCACTGATCACGTGGCTGATCATGCACTGATCACGTGACTGATCATGCACTGATCACATGACTGATCATGCACTGATCACGTGACTGATCATGCACTGATCACGTAATTGATCATGCACTGATCACGTGGCTGATCATGCACTGATCACGTGACTGATCATGCACTGATCACGTGACTGATCATGCACTGATCAGTGGCTATCATGCACTGATCACGTGGCTGATCATGCACTGATCACGTGACTGATCATGCACTGATCACTGGCTATCATGCACTGATCACGTGGCTATCATGCACTGATCACGTGGCTGATCATGCACTGATCACGTGACTGATCATGCACTGATCACGTCTATATCATGCACTGATCACATGACTGATCATGCACTGATCACGTGGATGATCATACACTGATCATGTGACTGATCATGCACTGATCACGTGGCTATCATGCACTGATCACGTGGCTGATCATGCAATGATCACGTAGCTACCATGTACTGGTCACGTGACTGATCATGCACTGATCACGTAATTGATCATGCACTGATCACGTGACTGATCATGCACTGATCACGTGAGTGATCATGCACTGATCACGTGACTGATCATGCACTGATCACGTGGCTATCATGCACTGATCACGTGGCTGATCATGCACTGATCACGTAGCTACCATGCACTGATCACGTGACTGATCATGCACTGATCACGTAATTGATCATGCACTGATCACGTGGCTGATCATGCACTGATCACGTGGCTGATCATGCACTGATCACGTGACTGATCATGCACTGATCACGTGACTGATCATGCACTGATCACGTGGCTATCATGCACTACTCACGTGGCTGATCATGCAATGATCATGTAGCTACCATGTACCGGTCACGTGACTGATCATACACCCATCAGGTGATGATCATGCACTGATCACGTGGCTGATCATGCACTGATCACCTGCCTGTCATGCACTGATCACGTGACAAATCATGCACTGATCACATAGCTATCATGAACTGATCACCTGGCTGATCATGCACTGATCACGTGGCTGATCATGCACTGATACTGTGACTGAGCATGGACTGATCACATGACTATCATGTAGTGATCACGTGACTTAATGGCGCTGATCATGTGACTGATCATGCACTGATCATGTTTGCTATCATACACTGATCATGTGCCTCTGGAGGCAATAAACAAAGAGCTGAGTAGGCACGAATCAAACAGTCAGCAGGCAATAATCATGGAACTCAGCTGTGAGGAATCATGCTGCTCAGCTGGCAATAATCAAGCAGCTGAGCAGGCAGGAATTACGCAGCACAGCTGGCAATTGTCAAGCAGATGACAGGCAGGAATCGTGCAGCTCAGCTGGCAATTGTCAAGCAGATGAGCAGACAGTAATCACGCAGCTCAGCAGGCCCAGATCACGTGACTGAGCATGCACTGTTCACGTGGCTGATCATACACTGATCACGTGATGATCATGCACTGATCACTTGGATATCATGCACTGATCACGTGGCTGATCATACACTGTTCACGTGTCTGACCATGCACTGATCACGTGGCTGATCATACACTGCTCACGTAACTGATCATGCACTGATCACGTGGCTATCATGCACTGATCACGTGGCTGAACATGCACTGTTCACGTGGCTGATCACACACCTGTCACGTGACATATCATGCACTGATCACGTGACTGATCATGCACTGATCACGTGGCTGATCATGCACTGATCACGTAACTGATCATGCACTGATCACGTGGCTGATCATGCACTGATCACGTAAATGATCACGCACTGATCACGTGACTGATCATGCACTGATCACGTAACTGATCATGCACTGATCACGTGGCTGATCATGCACTGATCACGTGACTGATCATGCACTGATCACGTGACTGATCATGCACTGATCACGTGGCAATCATGCACTGATCACGTGGCTGATCATGCACTGATCACGTGACTGATCATGCACTGATCATCTGGCTATCATGCACTGATCACGTGGCTATCATGCACTGATCACGTGGCTGATCATGCACTGATCACGTGACTGATCATGCACTGATCACGTCTATATCATGCACTGATCACATGACTGTCATGCACTGATCACGTGGATGATCATACACTGATCATGTGACTGATCATGCACTGATCACGTGGCTATCATGCACTGATCATGTGGCTGATCATGCAATGATCACGTAGCTACCATGTACTGGTCACGTGACTGATCATGCACTGATCACGTAACTGATCATGCACTGATCACGTGACTGATCATGCACTGATCACGTGGTGATCATGCACTGATCACGTGACTGATCATGCACTGATCACGTGGCTATCATGCACTGATCATGTGGCTGATCATGCACTGATCACGTAGCTACCATATACTGATCACGTGACTGATCATGCACTGATCACGTAATTGATCATGCACTGATCACGTGGCTGATCATGCACTGATCACGTGACTGATCATGCACTGATCACGTGACTGATCATGCACTGATCACGTGGCTATCATGCACTGATCACTTGGCTGGTCATGCACTGATCACGTGCCAGGTCATGCACACATTACATGACTGATCATGCACTGATCACGTGGCTATCATGCACTACTCACGTGGCTGATCATGCAATGATCATGTAGCTACCATGTACAGGTCACGTGAATGATCATACACCCATCACGTGACTGATCATGCACTGATCACGTGGCTATCATGCACTGATCACGTGGCTGATCATACACTGATCACCTGCCTGGTCATGCACAGATCACGTGACAAATCATGCACTGATCACGTAGCTATCATGAACTGATCACGTGGCTGATCATGCACTGATCACGTGGCTGATCATGCACTGATACCGTGACTGAGCATGGACTGATCACATGACTATCATGTAGTGATCACGTGACTTAATGGCGCTGATCATGTGACTGATCATGCGCTGATCATGTTTGCTATCATACACTGATCATGTGCCTCTGGAGGCAATAAACAAAGAGCTGAGTAGGCACGAATCAAACAGTCAGCAGGCAATAATCATGGAACTCAGGTGTGAGGAATCATGCTGCTCAGCTGGCAATAATCAAGCAGCTGAGCAGGCAGGAATTACACAGCACAGCTGACAATTGTCAAGCAGATGACAGGCAGGAATCGTGCAGCTCAGCTGGCAATTGTCAAGCAGATGAGCAGACAGTAATCACGCAGCTGAGCAGGCCCTGATCACGTGACTGAGCATGCACTGTTCACGTGGCTGATCATACACTGATCACGTGATTGATCATGCACTGATCACGTGGCTATCATGCACTGATCACGTGGCTGATCATACACTGATCACGTGCCTGATCATGCACTGATCACGTGACTGATCATGCACTGATCACGTGGCTATCATGCACTGATCACGTGGCTGATCATGCACTGATCACGTGGCTACATGCACTGATCACGTGACTGATCATGCACTGATCACGTAACTGATCATGCACTGATCACGTGGCTATCATGCACTGATCACGTGGCTGATCATGCACTGATCACGTGCCTGGTCATGCACAGATTACATGACTGATCATGCACTGATCACGTGGCTATCATGCACTACTCACGTGGCTGATCATGCAATGATCATGTAGCTACCATGTACAGGTCACGTGAATGATCATACACCCATCAGGTGACTGATCATGCACTGATCACGTGGCTATCATGCACTGATCACGTGGCTGATCATGCACTGATCACCTGCCTGATCATGCACTGATCACGTGACTGATCATGCACTGATCACGTGGCTATCATGAACTGATCACGTGGCTGATCATGCACTGATCACGTGGCTGATCATGCACTGATACCGTGACTGAGCATGGACTGATCACATGACTATCATGTAGTGATCACGTGACTTAATGGCGCTGATCATGTGACTGATCATGCGCTGATCATGTTTGCTATCATACACTGATCATGTGCCTCTGGAGGCAATAAACAAAGAGCTGAGTAGGCACGAATCAAACAGTCAGCAGGCAATAATCATGGAACTCAGGTGTGAGGAATCATGCTGCTCAGCTGGCAATAATCAAGCAGCTGAGCAGGCAGGAATTACACAGCACAGCTGGCAATTGTCAAGCAGATGACAGGCAGGAATCGTGCAGCTCAGCTGGCAATTGTCAAGCAGATGAGCAGACAGTAATCACGCAGCTCAGCAGGCCCTGATCACGTGACTGAGCATGCACTGTTCACGTGGCTGATCATACACTGATCACGTGACTGATCATGCACTGATCACGTGGCTATCATGCACTGATCACGTGGCTGATCATACACTGATCACGTGCCTGATCATGCACTGATCACATGACTGATCATGCACTGATCACGTGGCTATCATGCACTGATCACGTGGCTGATCATGCACTGATCACGTAGCTACCATGCACTGGTCACGTGACTGATCATGCACTGATCACGTGACTGATCATGCACTGATCACGTGGCTATCATGCACTGATCACGTGGCTGATCATACACTGATCACGTGCCTGATCATGCACATCACATGACTGATCATGCACTGATCACGTGGCTATCATGCACTGATCACGTGGCTGATCATGCACTGATCACGTGACTGATCATGCACTGATCACGTGACTGATCATGCACTGATCACGTGGCTATCATGCACTGATCACGTGGCTGATCATGCACTGATCACGTGCCAGGTCATGCACACATTACATGACTGATCATGCACTGATCACGTGACTGATCATGCACTGATCACGTGGCTATCATGCACTACTCACGTGGCTGATCATGCAATGATCATGTAGCTACCATGTACAGGTCACGTGAATGATCATACACCCATCAGGTGACTGATCATGCACTGATCACGTGGCTATCATGCACTGATCACGTGGCTGATCATGCACTGATCACCTGCCTGGTCATGCACTGATCACGTGACAAATCATGAACTGATCACATGGCTATCATGAACTGATCACGTGGCTGATCATGCACTGATCACGTGGCTGATCATGCACTGATACCGTGACTGAGCATGGACTGATCACATGACTATCATGTAGTGATCACGTGACTTAATGGCGCTGATCATGTGACTGATCATGCGCTGATCATGTTTGCTATCATACACTGATCATGTGCCTCTGGAGGCAATAAACAAAGAGCTGAGTAGGCACGAATCAAACAGTCAGCAGGCAATAATCATGGAACTCAGGTGTGAGGAATCATGCTGCTCAGCTGGCAATAATCAAGCAGCTGAGCAGGCAGGAATTACGCAGCACAGCTGGCAATTGTCAAGCAGATGACAGGCAGGAATCGTGCAGCTCAGCTGGCAATTGTCAAGCAGATGAGCAGACAGTAATCACGCAGCTCAGCAGGCCCAGATCACGTGACTGAGCATGCACTGTTCACGTGGCTGATCATACACTGATCACGTGATTGATCATGCACTGATCACTTGGATATCATGCACTGATCACGTGGCTGATCATACACTGTTCACGTGTCTGACCATGCACTGATCACGTGGCTGATCATACACTGCTCACGTAACTGATCATGCACTGATCACGTGGCTATCATGCACTGATCACGTGGCTGAACATGCACTGTTCACGTGGCTGATCACACACCTGTCACGTGACATATCATGCACTGATCACGTGGCTGATCATACACTGCTCACGTAACTCATCATGCACACATCACGTGGCTATCATGCACTGCTCACGTGGCTCGTCATGGAATGATCACGGAGCTACCATATACTGGTCACGTGACTGATCATGCACTGATCACGTAAATGATCATGCACTGTTCACGTGACTGATCATGTACTGATCACGTGACTGATCATGCACTGATCACGTGGCTGATCATGCACTGATCACGTGGCTGATCATGCACTGATCACGTGGCTGATCATGCACTGATCACGTGACTGATCATGCACTGATCACGTGACTGATCATGCACTGATCACGTGGCTATCATGCACTGATCACGTGGCTGATCATACACTGATCACGTGACTGATCATGCACTGATCACGTGACTGATCATGCACTGATCACGTGACTGATCATGCACTGATCACGTAATTGATCATGCACTGATCACGTGGCTGATCATGCACTGATCACGTGACTGATCATGCACTGATCACGTGACTGATCATGCACTGATCAGTGGCTATCATGCACTGATCACGTGGCTGATCATGCACTGATCACGTGACTGATCATGCACTGATCATCTGGCTATCATGCACTCATCACCTGGCTATCATGCACTGATCACGTGGCTGATCATGCACTGATCACGTGACTGATCATGCACTGATCACGTCTATATCATGCACTGATCACATGACTGATCATGCACTGATCACGTGGATGATCATACACTGATCATGTGACTGATCATGCACTGATCACGTGGCTATCATGCACTGCTCACGTGGCTGATCATGCAATGATCACGTAGCTACCATGTACTGGTCACGTGACTGATCATGCACTGATCACGTAATTGATCATGCACTGATCAGGTGACTGATCATGCACTGATCACGTGAGTGATCATGCACTGATCACGTGACTGATCATGCACTGATCACGTGGCTATCATGCACTGCTCACGTGGCTGATCATGCACTGATCACGTAGCTACCATGCACTGATCACGTGACTGATCATGCACTGATCACGTAATTGATCATGCACTGATCACGTGGCTGATCATGCACTGATCACGTGGCTGATCATGCACTGATCACGTGACTGATCATGCACTGATCACGTGACTGATCATGCACTGATCACGTGGCTATCATGCACTACTCACGTGGCTGATCATGCAATGATCATGTAGCTACCATGTACCGGTCACGTGACTGATCATACACCCATCAGGTGATGATCATGCACTGATCACGTGGCTGATCATGCACTGATCACCTGCCTGTCATGCACTGATCACGTGACAAATCATGCACTGATCACATAGCTATCATGAACTGATCACCTGGCTGATCATGCACTGATCACGTGGCTGATCATGCACTGATACCGTGACTGAGCATGGACTGATCACATGACTATCATGTAGTGATCACGTGACTTAATGGCTCTGATCATGTGACTGATCATGCACTGATCATGTTTGCTATCATACACTGATCATGTGCCTCTGGAGGCAATAAACAAAGAGCTGAGTAGGCACGAATCAAACAGTCAGCAGGCAATAATCATGGAACTCAGCTGTGAGGAATCATGCTGCTCAGCTGGCAATAATCAAGCAGCTGAGCAGGCAGGAATTACGCAGCACAGCTGGCAATTGTCAAGCAGATGACAGGCAGGAATCGTGCAGCTCAGCTGGCAATTGTCAATCAGATGAGCAGACAGTAATCACGCAGCTCAGCAGGCCCAGATCACGTGACTGAGCATGCACTGTTCACGTGGCTGATCATACACTGATCACGTGATGATCATGCACTGATCACTTGGATATCATGCACTGATCACGTGGCTGATCATACACTGATCACGTGACTGATCATGCACTGATCACGTGGCTATCATGCACTGATCACGTGGCTGATCATACACTGCTCACGTAACTGATCATGCACTGATCACGTGGCTATCATGCACTGATCACGTGGCTGAACATGCACTGTTCACGTGGCTGATCACACACCTGTCACGTGACATATCATGCACTGATCACGTGGCACTCATGCACTGATCACGTGGCTGATCATACTCTGCTCACGTAACTCATCATGCACACATCACGTGGCTATCATGCACTGCTCACGTGGCTCGTCATGGAATGATCACGGAGCTACCATATACTGGTCACGTGACTGATCATGCACAGATCACGTAAATGATCATGCACTGTTCACGTGACTGATCATGTACTGATCACGTGACTGATCATGCACTGATCACGTGGCTGATCATGCACTGATCACGTGGCTGATCATGCACTGATCACGTGGCTGATCATGCACTGATCACGTGACTGATCATGCACTGATCACGTGACTGATCATGCACTGATCACGTGGCTATCATGCACTGATCACGTGGCTGATCATGCACTGATCACGTGACTGATCATGCACTGATCACGTGACTGATCATGCACTGATCACGTGACTGATCATGCACTGATCACGTAATTGATCATGCACTGATCACGTGGCTGATCATGCACTGATCACGTGACTGATCATGCACTGATCACGTGACTGATCATGCACTGATCAGTGGCTATCATGCACTGATCACGTGGCTGATCATGCACTGATCACGTGACTGATCATGCACTGATCACTGGCTATCATGCACTGATCACGTGGCTATCATGCACTGATCACGTGGCTGATCATGCACTGATCACGAGACTGATCATGCACTGATCACGTCTATATCATGCACTGATCACATGACTGATCATGCACTGATCACGTGGATGATCATACACTGATCATGTGACTGATCATGCACTGATCACGTGGCTATCATGCACTGATCACGTGGCTGATCATGCACTGATCACGTAGCTACCATGTACTGATCACGTGTGATCATGCACTGATCACGTGACTGATCATGCACTGATCACGTGACTTATCATGCACTGATCACGTGACTGATCATGCACTGATCACGTGACTGATCATGCACTGATCACGTGGCTATCATGCACTGCTCATGTGGCTGATCATGCAATGATCACGTAGCTACCATATACTGGTCACGTGACTGATCATGCACTGATCACGTAATTGATCATGCACTGATCACGTGGCTGATCATGCACTGATCACGTGGCTGATCATGCACTGATCACGTGACTGATCATGCACTGATCACGTGGCTATCATGCACTACTCACGTGGCTGATCATGCAATGATCATGTAGCTACCATGTACTGGTCACGTGACTGATCATACACCCATCAGGTGATGATCATGCACTGATCACGTGGCTGATCATACACTGATCACCTGCCTGTCATGCACTGATCACGTGACAAATCATGCACTGATCACATAGCTATCATGAACTGATCACCTGGCTGATCATGCACTGATCACGTGGCTGATCATGCACTGATACCGTGACTGAGCATGGACTGATCACATGACTATCATGCAGTGATCACGTGACTTAATGGCTCTGATCATGTGACTGATCATGCACTGATCATGTTTGCTATCATACACTGATCATGTGCCTCTGGAGGCAATAAACAAAGAGCTGAGTAGGCACGAATCAAACAGTCAGCAGGCAATAATCATGGAACTCAGCTGTGAGGAATCATGCTGCTCAGCTGGCAATAATCAAGCAGCTGAGCAGGCAGGAATTACGCAGCACAGCTGGCAATTGTCAAGCAGATGACAGGCAGGAATCGTGCAGCTCAGCTGGCAATTGTCAAGCTGATGAGCAGACAGTAATCACGCAGCTCAGCAGGCCCTGATCACGTGACTGAGCATGCATTGTTCACGTGGCTGATCATACACTGATCACGTGATGATCATGCACTGATCACTTGGATATCATGCACTGATCACGTGGCTGATCATACACTGCTCAGGTAACTGACCATGCACTGATCACGTGGCTGATCATACACTGCTCAGGTAACTGATCATGCACTGATCACGTGGCTATCATGCACTGATCACGTGGCTGAACATGCACTGTTCACGTGGCTGATCACACACCTGTCACGTGACATATCATGCACTGATCACGTGACTGATCATGCACTGATCACGTGGCTGATCATGCACTGATCACGTAACTGATCATGCACTGATCACGTGGCTGATCATGCACTGATCACGTAAATGATCATGCACTGATCACGTGACTGATCATGCACTGATCACGTAATTGATCATGCACTGATCACGTGGCTGATCATGCACTGATCACGTGACTGATCATGCACTGATCACGTGGCTATCATGCACTGATCACGTGGCTGATCATGCACTGATCACGTGGCTGATCATGCACTGATCACGTGACTATCATGCACTGATCACGTGGCATCATGCACTGATCACGTGGCTGATCATACACTGATCACGTGACTGATCATGCACTGATCACGTGGCTATCATGCACTGATCACGTGGCTGATCATGCAATGATCACGGAGCTACCATATACTGGTCACATGACTGATCATGCACTGATCACGTAAATGATCATGCACTGATCACGTGACTGATCATGCACTGATCACGTGACTGATCATGCACTGATCACGTGGCTGATCATGCACTGATCACGTAATTGATCATGCACTGATCACGTGGCTGATCATGCACTGATCACGTGACTGATCATGCACTGATCACGTGACTGATCATGCACTGATCACGTGGCTATCATGCACTGATCACGTGGCTGATCATGCACTGATCACGTGACTGATCATGCACTGATCACATGACTGATCATGCACTGATCACGTGACTGATCATGCACTGATCACGTAATTGATCATGCACTGATCACGTGGCTGATCATGCACTGATCACGTGACTGATCATGCACTGATCACGTGACTGATCATGCACTGATCAGTGGCTATCATGCACTGATCACGTGGCTGATCATGCACTGATCACGTGACTGATCATGCACTGATCACTGGCTATCATGCACTGATCACGTGGCTATCATGCACTGATCACGTGGCTGATCATGCACTGATCACGTGACTGATCATGCACTGATCACGTCTATATCATGCACTGATCACGTGACTGATCATGCACTGATCACGTGGATGATCATACACTGATCATGTGACTGATCATGCACTGATCACGTGGCTATCATGCACTGCTCACGTGGCTGATCATGCAATGATCACGTAGCTACCATGTACTGGTCACGTGACTGATCATGCACTGATCACGTAATTGATCATGCACTGATCACGTGACTGATCATGCACTGATCACGTGACTGATCATGCACTGATCACGTGACTGATCATGCACTGATCACGTGGCTATCATGCACTGATCACGTGGCTGATCATGCACTGATCACGTAGCTATATACTGATCACGTGACTGATCATGCACTGATCACGTAATTGATCATGCACTGATCACGTGGCTGATCATGCACTGATCACGTGGCTGATCATGCACTGATCACGTGACTGATCATGCACTGATCACGTGGCTATCATGCACTACTCACGTGGCTGATCATGCAATGATCATGTAGCTACCATGTACCGGTCACGTGACTGATCATACACCCATCAGGTGATGATCATGCACTGATCACGTGGCTGATCATGCACTGATCACCTGCCTGTCATGCACTGATCACGTGACAAATCATGCACTGATCACATAGCTATCATGAACTGATCACCTGGCTGATCATGCACTGATCACGTGGCTGATCATGCACTGATACCGTGACTGAGCATGGACTGATCACATGACTATCATGCAGTGATCACGTGACTTAATGGCGCTGATCATGTGACTGATCATGCACTGATCATGTTTGCTATCATACACTGATCATGTGCCTCTGGAGGCAATAAACAAAGAGCTGAGTAGGCACGAATCAAACAGTCAGCAGGCAATAATCATGGAACTCAGCTGTGAGGAATCATGCTGCTCAGCTGGCAATAATCAAGCAGCTGAGCAGGCAGGAATTACGCAGCACAGCTGGCAATTGTCAAGCAGATGACAGGCAGGAATCGTGCAGCTCAGCTGGCAATTGTCAAGCAGATGAGCAGACAGTAATCACGCAGCTCAGCAGGCCCAGATCACGTGACTGAGCATGCACTGTTCACGTGGCTGATCATACACTGATCACGTGATGATCATGCACTGATCACTTGGATATCATGCACTGATCACGTGGCTGATCATACACTGTTCACGTGTCTGACCATGCACTGATCACGTGGCTGATCATACACTGCTCACGTAACTGATCATGCACTGATCACGTGGCTATCATGCACTGATCACGTGGCTGAACATGCACTGTTCACGTGGCTGATCACACACCTGTCACGTGACATATCATGCACTGATCACGTGACTGATCATGCACTGATCACGTGGCTGATCATGCACTGATCACGTAACTGATCATGCACTGATCACGTGGCTGATCATGCACTGATCACGTGACTGATCATGCACTGATCACTGGCTATCATGCACTGATCACGTGGCTATCATGCACTGATCACGTGGCTGATCATGCACTGATCACGTGACTGATCATGCACTGATCACGTCTATATCATGCACTGATCACGTGACTGATCATGCACTGATCACGTGGATGATCATGCACTGATCATGTGACTGATCATGCACTGATCACGTGGCTATCATGCACTGATCACGTGGCTGATCATGCACTGATCACGTAGCTACCATGTACTGATCACGTGACTGATCATGCACTGATCACGTAATTGATCATGCACTGATCACGTGACTGATCATGCACTGATCACGTGACTGATCATGCACTGATCACGTGACTGATCATGCACTGATCACGTGGCTATCATGCACTGATCACGTGGCTGATCATGCACTGATCACGTAGCTACCATGCACTGATCACGTGACTGATCATGCACTGATCACGTAATTGATCATGCACTGATCACGTGGCTGATCATGCACTGATCACGTGGCTGATCATGCACTGATCACGTGACTGATCATGCACTGATCACGTGGCTATCATGCACTACTCACGTGGCTGATCATGCAATGATCATGTAGCTACCATGTACTGGTCACGTGACTGATCATACACCCATCAGGTGATGATCATGCACTGATCACGTGGCTGATCATGCACTGATCACCTGCCTGTCATGCACTGATCACGTGACAAATCATGCACTGATCACATAGCTATCATGAACTGATCACCTGGCTGATCATGCACTGATCACGTGGCTGATCATGCACTGATACCGTGACTGAGCATGGACTGATCACATGACTATCATGTAGTGATCACGTGACTTAATGGCGCTGATCATGTGACTGATCATGCACTGATCATGTTTGCTATCATACACTGATCATGTGCCTCTGGAGGCAATAAACAAAGAGCTGAGTAGGCACGAATCAAACAGCAGGCAATAATCATGGAACTCAGCTGTGAGGAATCATGCTGCTCAGCTGGCAATAATCAAGCAGCTGAGCAGGCAGGAATTACGCAGCACAGCTGGCAATTGTCAAGCAGATGACAGGCAGGAATCGTGCAGCTCAGCTGGCAATTGTCAAGCAGATGAGCAGACAGTAATCACGCAGCTCAGCAGGCCCAGATCACGTGACTGAGCATGCACTGTTCACGTGGCTGATCATACACTGATCACGTGATGATCATGCACTGATCACTTGGATATCATGCACTGATCACGTGGCTGATCATACACTGTTCACGTGTCTGACCATGCACTGATCACGTGGCTGATCATACACTGCTCACGTAACTGATCATGCACTGATCACGTGGCTATCATGCACTGATCACGTGGCTGAACATGCACTGATCACGTGGCTGATCATACACTGATCACGTGACTCATCATGCACTGATCACGTGGCTATCATGCACTGATCACGTGGCTGTCATGGAATGATCACGGAGCTACCATATACTGGTCACGTGACTGATCATGCACTGATCACGTAAATGATCATGCACTGATCACGTGACTGATCATGCACTGATCACGTGACTGATCATGCACTGATCACGTGGCTGATCATGCACTGATCACGTGACTGATCATGCACTGATCACGTGACTGATCATGCACTGATCACGTGGCTATCATGCACTGATCACGTGGCTGATCATGCACTGATCACGTGACTGATCATGCACTGATCACGTGACTGATCATGCACTGATCACGTGACTGATCATGCACTGATCACGTAATTGATCATGCACTGATCACGTGGCTGATCATGCACTGATCACGTGACTGATCATGCACTGATCACGTGACTGATCATGCACTGATCAGTGGCTATCATGCACTGATCACGTGGCTGATCATGCACTGATCACGTGACTGATCATGCACTGATCACTGGCTATCATGCACTCATCACCGGCTATCATGCACTGATCACGTGGCTGATCATGCACTGATCACGTGACTGATCATGCACTGATCACGTCTATATCATGCACTGATCACATGACTGATCATGCACTGATCACGTGGATGATCATACACTGATCATGTGACTGATCATGCACTGATCACGTGGCTATCATGCACTGATCACGTGGCTGATCATGCACTGATCACGTAGCTACCATGTACTGGTCACGTGACTGATCATGCACTGATCACGTAATTGATCATGCACTGATCACGTGACTGATCATGCACTGATCACGTGAGTGATCATGCACTGATCACGTGACTGATCATGCACTGATCACGTGGCTATCATGCACTGCTCACGTGGCTGATCATGCACTGATCACGTAGCTACCATGCACTGGTCACGTGACTGATCATGCACTGATCACGTAATTGATCATGCACTGATCACGTGGCTGATCATGCACTGATCACGTGGCTGATCATGCACTGATCACGTGACTGATCATGCACTGATCACGTGGCTATCATGCACTACTCACGTGGCTGATCATGCAATGATCATGTAGCTACCATGTACTGGTCACGTGACTGATCATACACCCATCAGGTGATGATCATGCACTGATCACGTGGCTGATCATGCACTGATCACCTGCCTTGTCATGCACTGATCACGTGACAAATCATGCACTGATCACATAGCTATCATGAACTGATCACCTGGCTGATCATGCACTGATCACGTGGCTGATCATGCACTGATACCGTGACTGAGCATGGACTGATCACATGACTATCATGTAGTGATCACGTGACTTAATGGCTCTGATCATGTGACTGATCATGCACTGATCATGTTTGCTATCATACACTGATCATGTGCCTCTGGAGGCAATAAACAAAGAGCTGAGTAGGCACGAATCAAACAGTCAGCAGGCAATAATCATGGAACTCAGCTGTGAGGAATCATGCTGCTCAGCTGGCAATAATCAAGCAGCTGAGCAGGCAGGAATTACGCAGCACAGCTGGCAATTGTCAAGCAGATGACAGGCAGGAATCGTGCAGCTCAGCTGGCAATTGTCAAGCAGATGAGCAGACAGTAATCACGCAGCTCAGCAGGCCCAGATCACGTGACTGAGCATGCACTGTTCACGTGGCTGATCATACACTGATCACGTGATGATCATGCACTGATCACTTGGATATCATGCACTGATCACGTGGCTGATCATACACTGTTCACGTGTCTGACCATGCACTGATCACGTGGCTGATCATACACTGCTCACGTAACTGATCATGCACTGATCACGTGGCTATCATGCACTGATCACGTGGCTGAACATGCACTGTTCACGTGGCTGATCACACACTGTCACGTGACATATCATGCACTGATCACGTGACTGATCATGCACTGATCACGTGGCTGATCATGCACTGATCACGTAACTGATCATGCACTGATCACGTGGCTGATCATGCACTGATCACGTAAATGATCATGCACTGATCACGTGACTGATCATGCACTGATCACGTAATTGATCATGCACTGATCACGTGGCTGATCATGCACTGATCACGTGACTGATCATGCACTGATCACGTGACTGATCATGCACTGATCAGTGGCAATCATGCACTGATCACGTGGCTG
This sequence comes from Bos javanicus, assembly GCF_032452875.1. Classification (NCBI taxonomy): domain Eukaryota; kingdom Metazoa; phylum Chordata; class Mammalia; order Artiodactyla; family Bovidae; genus Bos; species Bos javanicus. The sequence goes on from NW_026893658.1 coordinate 62,594, forward strand.
ATCATGCACTGATCACGTGACTGATCATGCACTGATCATCTGGCTATCATGCACTGATCACGTGGCTATCATGCACTGATCACGTGGCTGATCATGCACTGATCACGTGACTGATCATGCACTGATCACGTCTATATCATGCACTGATCACATGACTGATCATGCACTGATCACGTGGATGATCATACACTGATCATGTGACTGATCATGCACTGATCACGTGGCTATCATGCACTGATCACGTGGCTGATCATGCAATGATCACGTAGCTACCATGTACTGGTCACGTGACTGATCATGCACTGATCACGTAATTGATCATGCACTGATCACGTGACTGATCATGCACTGATCACGTGAGTGATCATGCACTGATCACGTGACTGATCATGCACTGATCACGTGGCTATCATGCACTGCTCATGTGGCTGATCATGCACTGATCACGTAGCTACCATGCACTGATCACGTGACTGATCATGCACTGATCACGTAATTGATCATGCACTGATCACGTGGCTGATCATGCACTGATCACGTGGCTGATCATGCACTGATCACGTGACTGATCATGCACTGATCACGTGACTGATCATGCACTGATCACGTGGCTATCATGCACTACTCACGTGGCTGATCATGCAATGATCATGTAGCTACCATGTACCGGTCACGTGACTGATCATACACCCATCAGGTGATGATCATGCACTGATCACGTGGCTGATCATGCACTGATCACCTGCCTGTCATGCACTGATCACGTGACAAATCATGCACTGATCACATAGCTATCATGAACTGATCACCTGGCTGATCATGCACTGATCACGTGGCTGATCATGCACTGATACCGTGACTGAGCATGGACTGATCACATGACTATCATGTAGTGATCACGTGACTTAATGGCGCTGATCATGTGACTGATCATGCACTGATCATGTTTGCTATCATACACTGATCATGTGCCTCTGGAGGCAATAAACAAAGAGCTGAGTAGGCACGAATCAAACAGTCAGCAGGCAATAATCATGGAACTCAGCTGTGAGGAATCATGCTGCTCAGCTGGCAATAATCAAGCAGCTGAGCAGGCAGGAATTACGCAGCACAGCTGGCAATTGTCAAGCAGATGACAGGCAGGAATCGTGCAGCTCAGCTGGCAATTGTCAAGCAGATGAGCAGACAGTAATCACGCAGCTCAGCAGGCCCAGATCACGTGACTGAGCATGCACTGTTCACGTGGCTGATCATACACTGATCACGTGATGATCATGCACTGATCACTTGGATATCATGCACTGATCACGTGGCTGATCATACACTGTTCACGTGACTGATCATGCACTGATCACGTGGCTATCATGCACTGATCACGTGGCTGATCATACACTGCTCACGTAACTGATCATGCACTGATCACGTGGCTATCATGCACTGATCACGTGGCTGAACATGCACTGTTCACGTGGCTGATCACACACCTGTCACGTGACATATCATGCACTGATCACGTGGCACTCATGCACTGATCACGTGGCTGATCATACTCTGCTCACGTAACTCATCATGCACACATCACGTGGCTATCATGCACTGCTCACGTGGCTCGTCATGGAATGATCACGGAGCTACCATATACTGGTCACGTGACTGATCATGCACAGATCACGTAAATGATCATGCACTGTTCACGTGACTGATCATGTACTGATCACGTGACTGATCATGCACTGATCACGTGGCTGATCATGCACTGATCACGTGGCTGATCATGCACTGATCACGTGGCTGATCATGCACTGATCACGTGACTGATCATGCACTGATCACGTGACTGATCATGCACTGATCACGTGGCTATCATGCACTGATCACGTGGCTGATCATGCACTGATCACGTGACTGATCATGCACTGATCACGTGACTGATCATGCACTGATCACGTGACTGATCATGCACTGATCACGTAATTGATCATGCACTGATCACGTGGCTGATCATGCACTGATCACGTGACTGATCATGCACTGATCACGTGACTGATCATGCACTGATCAGTGGCTATCATGCACTGATCACGTGGCTGATCATGCACTGATCACGTGACTGATCATGCACTGATCACTGGCTATCATGCACTGATCACGTGGCTATCATGCACTGATCACGTGGCTGATCATGCACTGATCACGTGACTGATCATGCACTGATCACGTCTATATCATGCACTGATCACATGACTGATCATGCACTGATCACGTGGATGATCATACACTGATCATGTGACTGATCATGCACTGATCACGTGGCTATCATGCACTGATCACGTGGCTGATCATGCACTGATCACGTAGCTACCATGTACTGATCACGTGACTGATCATGCACTGATCACGTAATTGATCATGCACTGATCACGTGACTGATCATGCACTGATCACGTGACTGATCATGCACTGATCACGTGACTGATCATGCACTGATCACGTGGCTATCATGCACTGCTCATGTGGCTGATCATGCAATGATCACGTAGCTACCATATACTGGTCACGTGACTGATCATGCACTGATCACGTAATTGATCATGCACTGATCACGTGGCTGATCATGCACTGATCACGTGGCTGATCATGCACTGATCACGTGACTGATCATGCACTGATCACGTGGCTATCATGCACTACTCACGTGGCTGATCATGCAATGATCATGTAGCTACCATGTACTGGTCACGTGACTGATCATACACCCATCAGGTGATGATCATGCACTGATCACGTGGCTGATCATGCACTGATCACCTGCCTGTCATGCACTGATCACGTGACTGATCATGCACTGATCACATAGCTATCATGAACTGATCACGTGGCTGATCATGCACTGATCACGTGGCTGATCATGCACTGATACGTGACTGAGCATGGACTGATCACATGACTATCATGCAGTGATCACGTGACTTAATGGCTCTGATCATGTGACTGATCATGCACTGATCATGTTTGCTATCATACACTGATCATGTGCCTCTGGAGGCAATAAACAAAGAGCTGAGTAGGCACGAATCAAACAGTCAGCAGGCAATAATCATGGAACTCAGCTGTGAGGAATCATGCTGCTCAGCTGGCAATAATCAAGCAGCTGAGCAGGCAGGAATTACGCAGCACAGCTGGCAATTGTCAAGCAGATGACAGGCAGGAATCGTGCAGCTCAGCTGGCAATTGTCAAGCAGATGAGCAGACAGTAATCACGCAGCTCAGCAGGCCCTGATCACGTGACTGAGCATGCACTGTTCACGTGGCTGATCATACACTGATCACGTGATGATCATGCACTGATCACTTGGATATCATGCACTGATCACGTGGCTGATCATACACTGTTCACGTGTCTGACCATGCACTGATCACGTGGCTGATCATACACTGCTCACGTAACTGATCATGCACTGATCACGTGGCTATCATGCACTGATCACGTGGCTGATCATGCACTGATCACGTGGCTGATCACACACTGTCACGTGACATATCATGCACTGATCACGTGACTGATCATGCACTGATCACGTGGCTGATCATGCACTGATCACGTAACTGATCATGCACTGATCACGTGGCTGATCATGCACTGATCACGTGAATGATCATGCACTGATCACGTGACTGATCATGCACTGATCACGTAACTGATCATGCACTGATCACGTGGCTGATCATGCACTGATCACGTGACTGATCATGCACTGATCACGTGGCTATCATGCACTGATCACGTGGCTGATCATGCACTGATCACGTGGCTGATCATGCACTGATCACGTGACTATCATGCACTGATCACGTGGCATCATGCACTGATCACGTGGCTGATCATACACTGATCACGTGACTGATCATGCACTGATCACGTGGCTATCATGCACTGATCACGTGGCTGTCATGCAATGATCACGGAGCTACCATGCACTGATCACGTGACTGATCATGCACTGATCACGTAAATGATCATGCACTGATCACGTGACTGATCATGCACTGATCACGTGACTGATCATGCACTGATCACGTGGCTGATCATGCACTGATCACGTAATTGATCATGCACTGATCACGTGGCTGATCATGCACTGATCACGTGACTGATCATGCACTGATCACGTGACTGATCATGCACTGATCACGTGGCTATCATGCACTGATCACGTGGCTGATCATGCACTGATCACGTGACTGATCATGCACTGATCACGTGACTGATCATGCACTGATCACGTGACTGATCATGCACTGATCACGTAACTGATCATGCACTGATCACGTGGCTGATCATGCACTGATCACGTGACTGATCATGCACTGATCACGTGACTGATCATGCACTGATCAGTGGCTATCATGCACTGATCACGTGGCTGATCATGCACTGATCACGTGACTGATCATGCACTGATCACTGGCTATCATGCACTGATCACGTGGCTATCATGCACTGATCACGTGGCTGATCATGCACTGATCACGTGACTGATCATGCACTGATCACGTCTATATCATGCACTGATCACGTGACTGATCATGCACTGATCACGTGGATGATCATACACTGATCATGTGACTGATCATGCACTGATCACGTGGCTATCATGCACTGATCACGTGGCTGATCATGCAATGATCACGTAGCTACCATGTACTGGTCACGTGACTGATCATGCACTGATCACGTAATTGATCATGCACTGATCACGTGACTGATCATGCACTGATCACGTGACTGATCATGCACTGATCACGTGACTGATCATGCACTGATCACGTGGCTATCATGCACTGATCACGTGGCTGATCATGCACTGATCACGTAGCTACCATGCACTGATCACGTGACTGATCATGCACTGATCACGTAATTGATCATGCACTGATCACGTGGCTGATCATGCACTGATCACGTGGCTGATCATGCACTGATCACGTGACTGATCATGCACTGATCACGTGGCTATCATGCACTACTCACGTGGCTGATCATGCAATGATCATGTAGCTACCATGTACTGGTCACGTGACTGATCATACACCCATCAGGTGATGATCATGCACTGATCACGTGGCTGATCATGCACTGATCACCTGCCTGTCATGCACTGATCACGTGACAAATCATGCACTGATCACATAGCTATCATGAACTGATCACGTGGCTGATCATGCACTGATCACGTGGCTGATCATGCACTGATACCGTGACTGAGCATGGACTGATCACATGACTATCATGTAGTGATCACGTGACTTAATGGCGCTGATCATGTGACTGATCATGCACTGATCATGTTTGCTATCATACACTGATCATGTGCCTCTGGAGGCAATAAACAAAGAGCTGAGTAGGCACGAATCAAACAGTCAGCAGGCAATAATCATGGAACTCAGCTGTGAGGAATCATGCTGCTCAGCTGGCAATAATCAAGCAGCTGAGCAGGCAGGAATTACGCAGCACAGCTGGCAATTGTCAAGCAGATGACAGGCAGGAATCGTGCAGCTCAGCTGGCAATTGTCAAGCAGATGAGCAGACAGTAATCACGCAGCTCAGCAGGCCCAGATCACGTGACTGAGCATGCACTGTTCACGTGGCTGATCATACACTGATCACGTGATGATCATGCACTGATCACTTGGATATCATGCACTGATCACGTGGCTGATCATACACTGTTCACGTGTCTGACCATGCACTGATCACGTGGCTGATCATACACTGCTCACGTAACTGATCATGCACTGATCACGTGGCTATCATGCACTGATCACGTGGCTGAACATGCACTGTTCACGTGGCTGATCACACACCTGTCACGTGACATATCATGCACTGATCACGTGACTGATCATGCACTGATCACGTGGCTGATCATGCACTGATCACGTAACTGATCATGCACTGATCACGTGGCTGATCATGCACTGATCACGTGACTGATCATGCACTGATCACTGGCTATCATGCACTCATCACGTGGCTATCATGCACTGATCACGTGGCTGATCATGCACTGATCACGTGACTGATCATGCACTGATCACGTCTATATCATGCACTGATCACGTGACTGATCATGCACTGATCACGTGGATGATCATGCACTGATCATGTGACTGATCATGCACTGATCACGTGGCTATCATGCACTGATCACGTGGCTGATCATGCAATGATCACGTAGCTACCATGTACTGATCACGTGACTGATCATGCACTGATCACGTAATTGATCATGCACTGATCACGTGACTGATCATGCACTGATCACGTGACTGATCATGCACTGATCACGTGACTGATCATGCACTGATCACGTGGCTATCATGCACTGATCACGTGGCTGATCATGCACTGATCACGTAGCTATCATGCACTGATCACGTGACTGATCATGCACTGATCACGTAATTGATCATGCACTGATCACGTGGCTGATCATGCACTGATCACGTGGCTGATCATGCACTGATCACGTGACTGATCATGCACTGATCACGTGGCTATCATGCACTACTCACGTGGCTGATCATGCAATGATCATGTAGCTACCATGTACTGGTCACGTGACTGATCATACACCCATCAGGTGATGATCATGCACTGATCACGTGGCTGATCATGCACTGATCACCTGCCTGTCATGCACTGATCACGTGACAAATCATGCACTGATCACATAGCTATCATGAACTGATCACCTGGCTGATCATGCACTGATCACGTGGCTGATCATGCACTGATACCGTGACTGAGCATGGACTGATCACATGACTATCATGTAGTGATCACGTGACTTAATGGCGCTGATCATGTGACTGATCATGCACTGATCATGTTTGCTATCATACACTGATCATGTGCCTCTGGAGGCAATAAACAAAGAGCTGAGTAGGCACGAATCAAACAGCAGGCAATAATCATGGAACTCAGCTGTGAGGAATCATGCTGCTCAGCTGGCAATAATCAAGCAGCTGAGCAGGCAGGAATTACGCAGCACAGCTGGCAATTGTCAAGCAGATGACAGGCAGGAATCGTGCAGCTCAGCTGGCAATTGTCAAGCAGATGAGCAGACAGTAATCACGCAGCTCAGCAGGCCCAGATCACGTGACTGAGCATGCACTGTTCACGTGGCTGATCATACACTGATCACGTGATGATCATGCACTGATCACTTGGATATCATGCACGGATCACGTGGCTGATCATACACTGTTCACGTGTCTGACCATGCACTGATCACGTGGCTGATCATACACTGCTCAGGTAACTGATCATGCACTGATCACGTGGCTATCATGCACTGATCACGTGGCTGAACATGCACTGTTCACGTGGCTGATCATACACTGATCACGTGGCTATCATGCACTGATCACGTGACTGATCATGCACTGATCACGTGGCTGATCATGCAATGATCACGGAGCTACCATATACTGGTCACGTGACTGATCATGCACTGATCACGTAAATGATCATGCACTGATCACGTGACTGATCATGCACTGATCACGTGACTGATCATGCACTGATCACGTGGCTGATCATGCACTGATCACGTGACTGATCATGCACTGATCACGTGACTGATCATGCACTGATCACGTGGCTATCATGCACTGATCACGTGGCTGATCATGCACTGATCACGTGACTGATCATGCACTGATCACGTGACTGATCATGCACTGATCACGTGACTGATCATGCACTGATCACGTGGCTGATCATGCACTGATCACGTGGCTGATCATGCACTGATCACGTGACTGATCATGCACTGATCACGTGACTGATCATGCACTGATCAGTGGCTATCATGCACTGATCACGTGGCTGATCATGCACTGATCACGTGACTGATCATGCACTGATCACTGGCTATCATGCACTGATCACCGGCTATCATGCACTGATCACGTGGCTGATCATGCACTGATCACGTGACTGATCATGCACTGATCACGTCTATATCATGCACTGATCACGTGACTGATCATGCACTGATCACGTGGATGATCATGCACTGATCATGTGACTGATCATGCACTGATCACGTGGCTATCATGCACTGATCACGTGGCTGATCATGCACTGATCACGTAGCTACCATGTACTGATCACGTGACTGATCATGCACTGATCACGTAATTGATCATGCACTGATCACGTGACTGATCATGCACTGATCACGTGAGTGATCATGCACTGATCACGTGACTGATCATGCACTGATCACGTGGCTATCATGCACTGCTCATGTGGCTGATCATGCACTGATCACGTAGCTACCATGCACTGATCACGTGACTGATCATGCACTGATCACGTAATTGATCATGCACTGATCACGTGGCTGATCATGCACTGATCACGTGGCTGATCATGCACTGATCACGTGACTGATCATGCACTGATCACGTGGCTATCATGCACTACTCACGTGGCTGATCATGCAATGATCATGTAGCTACCATGTACTGGTCACGTGACTGATCATACACCCATCAGGTGATGATCATGCACTGATCACGTGGCTGATCATGCACTGATCACCTGCCTGTCATGCACTGATCACGTGACAAATCATGCACTGATCACATAGCTATCATGAACTGATCACGTGGCTGATCATGCACTGATCACGTGGCTGATCATGCACTGATACCGTGACTGAGCATGGACTGATCACATGACTATCATGTAGTGATCACGTGACTTAATGGCTCTGATCATGTGACTGATCATGCACTGATCATGTTTGCTATCATACACTGATCATGTGCCTCTGGAGGCAATAAACAAAGAGCTGAGTAGGCACGAATCAAACAGTCAGCAGGCAATAATCATGGAACTCAGCTGTGAGGAATCATGCTGCTCAGCTGGCAATAATCAAGCAGCTGAGCAGGCAGGAATTACGCAGCACAGCTGGCAATTGTCAAGCAGATGACAGGCAGGAATCGTGCAGCTCAGCTGGCAATTGTCAAGCAGATGAGCAGACAGTAATCACGCAGCTCAGCAGGCCCTGATCACGTGACTGAGCATGCACTGTTCACGTGGCTGATCATACACTGATCACGTGATGATCATGCACTGATCACTTGGATATCATGCACTGATCACGTGGCTGATCATACACTGTTCACGTGTCTGACCATGCACTGATCACGTGGCTGATCATACACTGCTCACGTAACTGATCATGCACTGATCACGTGGCTATCATGCACTGATCACGTGGCTGATCATGCACTGATCACGTGGCTGATCACACACCTGTCACGTGACATATCATGCACTGATCACGTGACTGATCATGCACTGATCACGTGGCTGATCATGCACTGATCACGTAACTGATCATGCACTGATCACGTGGCTGATCATGCACTGATCACGTGGCTGATCATGCACTGATCACGTGACTGATCATGCACTGATCACGTGACTGATCATGCACTGATCACGTGGCTGATCATGCACTGATCACGTGACTGATCATGCACTGATCACGTGACTGATCATGCACTGATCACGTGGCTATCATGCACTGATCACGTGGCTGATCATGCACTGATCACGTGACTGATCATGCACTGATCACTGGCTATCATGCACTGATCACGTGGCTATCATGCACTGATCACGTGGCTGATCATGCACTGATCACGTGACTGATCATGCACTGATCACGTCTATATCATGCACTGATCACGTGACTGTCATGCACTGATCACGTGGATGATCATACACTGATCATGTGACTGATCATGCACTGATCACGTGGCTATCATGCACTGATCACGTGGCTGATCATGCACTGATCACGTAGCTATCATGCACTGATCACGTGACTGATCATGCACTGATCACGTGACTGATCATGCACTGATCACGTGGCTGATCATGCACTGATCACGTGGCTGATCATGCACTGATCACGTGACTGATCATGCACTGATCACGTGACTGATCATGCACTGATCACGTGACTGATCATGCACTGATCACGTGGCTATCATGCACTGATCACGTGGCTGATCATGCACTGATCACGTAGCTACCATGCACTGATCACGTGACTGATCATGCACTGATCACGTAATTGATCATGCACTGATCACGTGGCTGATCATGCACTGATCACGTGGCTGATCATGCACTGATCACGTGACTGATCATGCACTGATCACGTGACTGATCATGCACTGATCACGTGGCTGATCATGCACTGATCACGTGGCTGATCATGCACTGATCACGTGACTGATCATGCACTGATCACGTGACTGATCATGCACTGATCACGTGGCTATCATGCACTGATCACGTGGCTGATCATGCACTGATCACGTGCCTGATCATGCACTGATCACATGACTGATCATGCACTGATCACGTGACTGATCATGCACTGATCACGTGGCTATCATGCACTACTCACGTGGCTGATCATGCAATGATCATGTAGCTACCATGTACAGGTCACGTGAATGATCATACACCCATCAGGTGACTGATCATGCACTGATCACGTGGCTATCATGCACTGATCACGTGGCTGATCATGCACTGATCACGTGCCTGGTCATGCACTGATCACGTGACAAATCATGCACTGATCACATAGCTATCATGAACTGATCACGTGGCTGATCATGCACTGATCACGTGGCTGATCATGCACTGATACCGTGACTGAGCATGGACTGATCACATGACTATCATGTAGTGATCACGTGACTTAATGGCTCTGATCATGTGACTGATCATGCACTGATCATGTTTGCTATCATACACTGATCATGTGCCTCTGGAGGCAATAAACAAAGAGCTGAGTAGGCACGAATCAAACAGTCAGCAGGCAATAATCATGGAACTCAGCTGTGAGGAATCATGCTGCTCAGCTGGCAATAATCAAGCAGCTGAGCAGGCAGGAATTACGCAGCACAGCTGGCAATTGTCAAGCAGATGACAGGCAGGAATCGTGCAGCTCAGCTGGCAATTGTCAAGCAGATGAGCAGACAGTAATCACGCAGCTCAGCAGGCCCTGATCACGTGACTGAGCATGCACTGTTCACGTGGCTGATCATACACTGATCACGTGATGATCATGCACTGATCACTTGGATATCATGCACTGATCACGTGGCTGATCATACACTGTTCACGTGTCTGACCATGCACTGATCACGTGGCTGATCATACACTGCTCACGTAACTGATCATGCACTGATCACGTGGCTATCATGCACTGATCACGTGGCTGAACATGCACTGTTCACGTGGCTGATCACACACTGTCACGTGACATATCATGCACTGATCACGTGGCTGATCATGCACTGATCACGTGGCTGATCATGCACTGATCACGTAACTGATCATGCACTATCACGTGGCTGATCATGCACTGATCACGTAAATGATCATGCACTGATCACGTGACTGATCATGCACTGATCACGTAATTGATCATGCACTGATCACGTGGCTGATCATGCACTGATCACGTGACTGATCATGCACTGATCACGTGGCTATCATGCACTGATCACGTGGCTGATCATGCACTGATCACGTGACTGATCATGCACTGATCACTGGCTATCATGCACTGATCACGTGGCTATCATGCACTGATCACGTGGCTGATCATGCACTGATCACGTGACTGATCATGCACTGATCACGTCTATATCATGCACTGATCACGTGACTGTCATGCACTGATCACGTGGCTGATCATACACTGATCACGTGACTGATCATGCACTGATCACGTGGCTATCATGCACTGATCACGTGGCTGATCATGCACTGATCACGTAGCTATCATGCACTGATCACGTGACTGATCATGCACTGATCACGTGATTGATCATGCACTGATCACGTGGCTGATCATGCACTGATCACGTGGCTGATCATGCACTGATCACGTGACTGATCATGCACTGATCACGTGACTGATCATGCACTGATCACGTGACTGATCATGCACTGATCACGTGGCTATCATGCACTGATCACGTGGCTGATCATGCACTGATCACGTAGCTACCATGTACTGATCACGTGACTGATCATGCACTGATCACGTAATTGATCATGCACTGATCACGTGGCTGATCATGCACTGATCACGTGGCTGATCATGCACTGATCACGTGACTGATCATGCACTGATCACGTGACTGATCATGCACTGATCACGTGGCTGATCATGCACTGATCACGTGGCTGATCATGCACTGATCACGTGACTGATCATGCACTGATCACGTGACTGATCATGCACTGATCACGTAGCTATCATGCACTGATCACGTGGCTGATCATGCACTGATCACGTGCCTGATCATGCACTGATCACATGACTGATCATGCACTGATCACGTGACTGATCATGCACTGATCACGTGGCTATCATGCACTACTCACGTGGCTGATCATGCAATGATCATGTAGCTACCATGTACAGGTCACGTGAATGATCATACACCCATCAGGTGACTGATCATGCACTGATCACGTGGCTATCATGCACTGATCACGTGGCTGATCATGCACTGATCACCTGCCTGATCATGCACTGATCACGTGACAAATCATGCACTGATCACGTGGCTATCATGAACTGATCACGTGGCTGATCATGCACTGATCACGTGGCTGATCATGCACTGATACCGTGACTGAGCATGGACTGATCACATGACTATCATGTAGTGATCACGTGACTTAATGGCGCTGATCATGTGACTGATCATGCACTGATCATGTTTGCTATCATACACTGATCATGTGCCTCTGGAGGCAATAAACAAAGAGCTGAGTAGGCACGAATCAAACAGTCAGCAGGCAATAATCATGGAACTCAGCTGTGAGGAATCATGCTGCTCAGCTGGCAATAATCAAGCAGCTGAGCAGGCAGGAATTACGCAGCACAGCTGGCAATTGTCAAGCAGATGACAGGCAGGAATCGTGCAGCTCAGCTGGCAATTGTCAAGCAGATGAGCAGACAGTAATCACGCAGCTCAGCAGGCCCAGATCACGTGACTGAGCATGCACTGTTCACGTGGCTGATCATACACTGATCACGTGATGATCATGCACTGATCACTTGGATATCATGCACTGATCACGTGGCTGATCATACACTGTTCACGTGTCTGACCATGCACTGATCACGTGGCTGATCATGCACTGATCACGTGGCTATCATGCACTGATCACGTGGCTGAACATGCACTGATCACGTGGCTGATCACACACCTGTCACGTGACATATCATGCACTGATCACGTGACTGATCATGCACTGATCACGTGGCTGATCATGCACTGATCACGTAACTGATCATGCACTATCACGTGGCTGATCATGCACTGATCACGTAAATGATCATGCACTGATCACGTGACTGATCATGCACTGATCACGTAACTGATCATGCACTGATCACGTGGCTGATCATGCACTGATCACGTGACTGATCATGCACTGATCACGTGACTGATCATGCACTGATCACGTGGCTATCATGCACTGATCACGTGGCTGATCATGCACTGATCACGTGACTGATCATGCACTGATCACTGGCTATCATGCACTGATCACGTGGCTATCATGCACTGATCACGTGGCTGATCATGCACTGATCACGTGACTGATCATGCACTGATCACGTCTATATCATGCACTGATCACGTGACTGTCATGCACTGATCACGTGGATGATCATGCACTGATCACGTGACTGATCATGCACTGATCACGTGGCTATCATGCACTGATCACGTGGCTGATCATGCAATGATCACGTAGCTACCATGTACTGGTCACGTGACTGATCATGCACTGATCACGTGACTGATCATGCACTGATCACGTGGCTGATCATGCACTGATCACGTGGCTGATCATGCACTGATCACGTGACTGATCATGCACTGATCACGTGACTGATCATGCACTGATCACGTGACTGATCATGCACTGATCACGTGGCTATCATGCACTGATCACGTGGCTGATCATGCAATGATCACCTAGCTACCACATACTGGTCACGTGACTGATCATGCACTGATCACGTAATTGATCATGCACTGATCATGTGACTGATCATGCACTGATCATGTTTGCTATCATACACTGATCATGTGCCTCTGGAGGCAATAAACAAAGAGCTGAGTAGGCACGAATCAAACAGTCAGCAGGCAATAATCATGGAACTCAGGTGTGAGGAATCATGCTGCTCAGCTGGCAATAATCAAGCAGCTGAGCAGGCAGGAATTACGCAGCACAGCTGGCAATTGTCAAGCAGATGACAGGCAGGAATCGTGCAGCTCAGCTGGCAATTGTCAAGCAGATGAGCAGACAGTAATCACGCAGCTCAGCAGGCCCTGATCACGTGACTGAGCATGCACTGTTCACGTGGCTGATCATACACTGATCACGTGATGATCATGCACTGATCACTTGGATATCATGCACTGATCACGTGGCTGATCATGCACTGATCACGTGGCTATCATGCACTGATCACGTGGCTGATCATGCACTGTTCACGTGGCTGATCACACACTGTCACGTGACATATCATGCACTGATCACGTGGCACTCATGCACTGATCACGTGGCTGATCATACTCTGATCACGTAACTCATCATGCACACATCACGTGGCTATCATGCACTGCTCACGTGGCTGATCATGGAATGATCACGTAGCTACCATATACTGGTCACGTGACTGATCATGCACAGATCACGTAACTGATCATGCACTGTTCACGTGTCTGATCATGTACTGATCACGTGACTGATCATGCACTGATCACGTGGCTATCATGCTCTGCTCACGAAGCTGATCATGCAACGATCACGTAGCAACCAGGTACTGGTCACGTGACTGATCATGCACTGATCACGTAATTGATCATGCACTGATCACGTGGCTCATCATGCACTGATCACGTGGCTGATCACACATGTATTACGTGACTGATCATGCACTGATCACGTGGCTATCATGCACTGATCACGTGGCTATCATGCACTGATCACGTGGCTATCATGCACTGATCACGTGGCTATCATGCACTGATCACGTGACTGATCATGCACTGATCACGTGACTGATCATGCACTGATCACGTGACTGATCATGCACTGATCACGTGACTGATCATGCACTGATCACGTGGCTATCATGCACTGATCACGTGGCTGATCATGCACTGATCACGTGTCTGATCATGCACTGATCACGTGGCTGATCATGCACTGATCACGTAACTGATCATGCACTGATCACGTGGCTGATCATGCACTGATCACGTGGCTGATCATGCACTGATCACGTGACTGATCATGCACTGATCACGTGACTGATCATGCACTGATCACGTGGCTATCATGCACTGATCACGTGGCTGATCATGCACTGATCACGTGACTGATCATGCACTGATCACGTGACTGATCATGCACTGATCACGTGACTGATCATGCACTGATCACGTGGCTGATCATGCACTGATCACGTGGCTGATCATGCACTGATCACGTGACTGATCATGCACTGATCACGTGACTGATCATGCACTGATCAGTGGCTATCATGCACTGATCACGTGGCTGATCATGCACTGATCACGTGACTGATCATGCACTGATCACTGGCTATCATGCACTGATCACGTGGCTATCATGCACTGATCACGTGGCTGATCATGCACTGATCACGTGACTGATCATGCACTGATCACGTCTATATCATGCACTGATCACATGACTGATCATGCACTGATCACGCGGATGATCATACACTGATCATGTGACTGATCATGCACTGATCACGTGGCTATCATGCACTGATCACGTGGCTGATCATGCACTGATCACGTAGCTATCATGCACTGATCACGTGACTGATCATGCACTGATCACGTAATTGATCATGCACTGATCACGTGACTGATCATGCACTGATCACGTGACTGATCATGCACTGATCACGTGACTGATCATGCACTGATCACGTGGCTATCATGCACTGATCACGTGGCTGATCATGCACTGATCACGTAGCTACCATGCACTGATCACGTGACTGATCATGCACTGATCACGTAATTGATCATGCACTGATCACGTGACTGATCATGCACTGATCACGTGACTGATCATGCACTGATCACGTGGCTATCATGCACTGATCACGTGGCTGATCATGCACTGATCACGTAGCTACCATGTACTGGTCACGTGACTGATCATGCACTGATCACGTGATGATCATGCACTGATCACGTGGCTGATCATGCACTGATCACGTGACTGATCATGCACTGATCACGTGGCTATCATGCACTGATCACGTGGCTGATCATGCAATGATCACGTAGCTACCATGTACTGGTCACGTGACTGATCATGCACTGATCACGTAATTGATCATGCACTGATCACGTGACTGATCATGCACTGATCACGTGACTGATCATGCACTGATCACGTGACTGATCATGCACTGATCACGTGGCTATCATGCACTGATCATGTGGCTGATCATGCACTGATCACGTAGCTATCATGCACTGGTCACGTGACTGATCATGCACTGATCACGTGATTGATCATGCACTGATCACGTGGCTGATCATGCACTGATCACGTGGCTGATCATGCACTGATCACGTGACTGATCATGCACTGATCACGTGACTGATCATGCACTGATCACGTGGCTATCATGCACTACTCACGTGGCTGATCATGCAATGATCATGTAGCTACCATGTACTGGTCACGTGACTGATCATACACCCATCAGGTGATGATCATGCACTGATCACGTGGCTGATCATGCACTGATCACCTGCCTGTCATGCACTGATCACGTGACAAATCATGCACTGATCACATAGCTATCATGAACTGATCACCTGGCTGATCATGCACTGATCACGTGGCTGATCATGCACTGATACCGTGACTGAGCATGGACTGATCACATGACTATCATGTAGTGATCACGTGACTTAATGGCGCTGATCATGTGACTGATCATGCACTGATCATGTTTGCTATCATACACTGATCATGTGCCTCTGGAGGCAATAAACAAAGAGCTGAGTAGGCACGAATCAAACAGTCAGCAGGCAATAATCATGGAACTCAGCTGTGAGGAATCATGCTGCTCAGCTGGCAATAATCAAGCAGCTGAGCAGGCAGGAATTACGCAGCACAGCTGGCAATTGTCAAGCAGATGACAGGCAGGAATCGTGCAGCTCAGCTGGCAATTGTCAAGCAGATGAGCAGACAGTAATCACGCAGCTCAGCAGGCCCTGATCACGTGACTGAGCATGCACTGTTCACGTGGCTGATCATACACTGATCACGTGATTGATCATGCACTGATCACTTGGATATCATGCACTGATCACGTGGCTGATCATACACTGTTCACGTGTCTGACCATGCACTGATCACGTGGCTGATCATACACTGCTCACGTAACTGATCATGCACTGATCACGTGGCTATCATGCACTGATCACGTGGCTGAACATGCACTGTTCACGTGGCTGATCACACACCTGTCACGTGACATATCATGCACTGATCACGTGGCACTCATGCACTGATCACGTGGCTGATCATACTATGCTCACGTAACTCATCATGCACACATCACGTGGCTATCATGCACTGCTCACGTGGCTCGTCATGGAATGATCACGGAGCTACCATATACTGGTCACGTGACTGATCATGCACAGATCAAGTAAATGATCATGCACTGTTCACGTGACTGATCATGTACTGATCACGTGACTGATCATGCACTGATCACGTGGCTGATCATGCACTGATCACGTGGCTGATCATGCACTGATCACGTGGCTGATCATGCACTGATCACGTGACTGATCATGCACTGATCACGTGACTGATCATGCACTGATCACGTGGCTGATCATGCACTGATCACGTGGCTGATCATGCACTGATCACGTGACTGATCATGCACTGATCACGTGGCTGATCATGCACTGATCACGTGGCTGATCATGCACTGATCACGTGGCTGATCATGCACTGATCACGTGACTGATCATGCACTGATCACGTGACTGATCATGCACTGATCACGTGGCTATCATGCACTGATCACGTGGCTGATCATGCACTGATCACGTGACTGATCATGCACTGATCACGTGACTGATCATGCACTGATCACGTGACTGATCATGCACTGATCACGTGGCTGATCATGCACTGATCACGTGGCTGATCATGCACTGATCACGTGACTGATCATGCACTGATCACGTGACTGATCATGCACTGATCAGTGGCTATCATGCACTGATCACGTGGCTGATCATGCACTGATCACGTGACTGATCATGCACTGATCACTGGCTATCATGCACTGATCACGTGGCTATCATGCACTGATCACGTGGCTGATCATGCACTGATCACGTGACTGATCATGCACTGATCACGTCTATATCATGCACTGATCACGTGACTGATCATGCACTGATCACGTGGATGATCATACACTGATCATGCGATAGATCATGCACTGATCACGTGGCTATCATGCACTGATCACGTGGCTGATCATGCACTGATCACGTAGCTATCATGCACTGATCACGTGACTGATCATGCACTGATCACGTAATTGATCATGCACTGATCACGTGACTTATCATGCACTGATCACGTGACTGATCATGCACTGATCACGTGACTGATCATGCACTGATCACGTGGCTATCATGCACGGCTCATGTGGCTGATCATGCAATGATCACGTAGCTACCATGTACTGGTCACGTGACTGATCATGCACTGATCACGTAACTGATCATGCACTGATCACGTGGCTGATCATGCACTGATCACGTGGCTGATCATGCACTGATCACGTGACTGATCATGCACTGATCACGTGACTGATCATGCACTGATCACGTGGCTATCATGCACTATCACGTGGCTGATCATGCACTGATCACGTGGCTGATCATGCACTGATACCGTGACTGAGCATGGACTGATCACATGACTATCATGTAGTGATCACGTGACTTAATGGCTCTGATCATGTGACTGATCATGCACTGATCATTTTTGCTATCATACACTGATCATGTGCCTCTGGAGGCAATAAACAAAGAGCTGAGTAGGCACGAATCAAACAGTCAGCAGGCAATAATCATGGAACTCAGGTGTGAGGAATCATGCTGCTCAGCTGGCAATAATCAAGCAGCTGAGCAGGCAGGAATTACGCAGCACAGCTGGCAATTGTCAAGCAGATGACAGGCAGGAATCGTGCAGCTCAGCTGGCAATTGTCAAGCAGATGAGCAGACAGTAATCACGCAGCTCAGCAGGCCCTGATCACGTGACTGAGCATGCACTGTTCACGTGGCTGATCATACACTGATCACGTGATGATCATGCACTGATCACTTGGATATCATGCACTGATCACGTGGCTGATCATACACTGTTCACGTGTTTGACCATGCACTGATCACGTGGCTGATCATACACTGCTCACGTAACTGATCATGCACTGATCACGTGGCTATCATGCACTGATCACGTGGCTGAACATGCACTGTTCACGTGGCTGATCACACACCTGTCACGTGACATATCATGCACTGATCACGTGGCACTCATGCACTGATCACGTGGCTGATCATACTCTGATCACGTAACTGATCATGCACACATCACGTGGCTATCATGCACTGCTCACGTGGCTCGTCATGGAATGATCACGTAGCTACCATATACTGGTCACGTGACTGATCATGCACAGATCACGTAACTGATCATGCACTGTTCACGTGACTGATCATGCACTGATCACGTGACTGATCATGCACTGATCACGTGGCTATCATGCACTGCTCACGTGGCTGATCATGCACTGATCACGTAACTGATCATGCACTGATCACGTGGCTATCATGCACTGATCACGTGGCTGATCATGCACTGATCACGTGGCTGATCATGCACTGATCACGTGGCTGATCATGCACTGATCACGTGGATATCATGCACTGATCACGTGGCTGATCATGCACTGATCACGTAACTGATCATGCACTGATCACGTGGCTATCATGCACTGATCACGTGGCTATCATGCACTGATCACGTGGCTGATCATGCACTGATCACGTGACTGATCATGCACTGATCACGTGGCTGATCATGCACTGATCACGTAACTGATCATGCACTGATCACGTGGCTGATCATGCACTGATCACGTGGCTGATCATGCACTGATCACGTGACTGATCATGCACTGATCACGTGGCTATCATGCACTGATCACGTGGCTGATCATGCACTGATCACGTGACTGATCATGCACTGATCACGTGACTGATCATGCACTGATCACGTGACTGATCATGCACTGATCACGTGGCTGATCATGCACTGATCACGTGGCTGATCATGCACTGATCACGTGACTGATCATGCACTGATCACGTGACTGATCATGCACTGATCAGTGGCTATCATGCACTGATCACGTGGCTGATCATGCACTGATCACGTGACTGATCATGCACTGATCACTGGCTATCATGCACTGATCACGTGGCTATCATGCACTGATCACGTGGCTGATCATGCACTGATCACGTGACTGATCATGCACTGATCACGTCTATATCATGCACTGATCACATGACTGATCATGCACTGATCACGTGGATGATCATACACTGATCATGTGACTGATCATGCACTGATCACGTGGCTATCATGCACTGATCACGTGGCTGATCATGCAATGATCACGTAGCTACCATGTACTGATCACGTGACTGATCATGCACTGATCACGTAATTGATCATGCACTGATCACGTGACTGATCATGCACTGATCACGTGAGTGATCATGCACTGATCACGTGACTGATCATGCACTGATCACGTGGCTATCATGCACTGCTCACGTGGCTGATCATGCAATGATCACGTAGCTACCATGCACTGGTCACGTGACTGATCATGCACTGATCACGTAATTGATCATGCACTGATCACGTGGCTGATCATGCACTGATCACGTGGCTGATCATGCACTGATCACGTGACTGATCATGCACTGATCACGTGACTGATCATGCACTGATCACGTGGCTATCATGCACTGATCACGTGGCTGATCATGCACTGATCACGTAGCAATCATGCACTGATCACGTGACTGATCATGCACTGATCACGTGATTGATCATGCACTGATCACGTGGCTGATCATGCACTGATCACGTGGCTGATCACACATGATCACGTGACTGATCATGCACTGATCACGTGGCTATCATGCACTGATCACGTGACTGTCATGCACTGATCACGTGGCTGATCATGGAATGATCACGTAGCTACCATATACTGATCACGTGACTGATCATGCACTGATCACGTAACTGATCATGCACTGATCACGTGACTGATCATGCACTGATCACGTGACTGATCATGCACTGATCACGTGGCTATCATGCACTGATCACGTGGCTGATCATGCACTGATCACGTGTCTGATCATGCACTGATCACGTGGCTGATCATGCACTGATCACGTAATTGATCATGCACTGATCACGTGGCTGATCATGCACTGATCACGTGGCTGATCATGCACTGATCACGTGACTGATCATGCACTGATCACGTGACTGATCATGCACTGATCACGTGGCTATCATGCACTGATCACGTGGCTGATCATGCACTGATCACGTGACTGATCATGCACTGATCACGTGACTGATCATGCACTGATCACGTGACTGATCATGCACTGATCACGTGGCTGATCATGCACTGATCACGTGGCTGATCATGCACTGATCACGTGACTGATCATGCACTGATCACGTGACTGATCATGCACTGATCAGTGGCTATCATGCACTGATCACGTGGCTGATCATGCACTGATCACGTGACTGATCATGCACTGATCACTGGCTATCATGCACTGATCACGTGGCTATCATGCACTGATCACGTGGCTGATCATGCACTGATCACGTGACTGATCATGCACTGATCACGTCTATATCATGCACTGATCACGTGACTGATCATGCACTGATCACGCGGATGATCATACACTGATCATGTGACTGATCATGCACTGATCACGTGGCTATCATGCACTGATCACGTGGCTGATCATGCACTGATCACGTGGCTATCATGCACTGATCACGGGACTGATCATGCACTGATCACGTAATTGATCATGCACTGATCACGTGACTGATCATGCACTGATCACGTGACTGATCATGCACTGATCACGTGACTGATCATGCACTGATCACGTGGCTATCATGCACTGATCACGTGGCTGATCATGCAATGATCACGTAGCTACCATGCACTGATCACGTGACTGATCATGCACTGATCACGTAATTGATCATGCACTGATCACGTGACTGATCATGCACTGATCACGTGACTGATCATGCACTGATCACGTGGCTATCATGCACTGATCACGTGGCTGATCATGCACTGATCACGTAGCTACCATGTACTGGTCACGTGACTGATCATGCACTGATCACGTGATGATCATGCACTGATCACGTGGCTGATCATGCACTGATCACGTGACTGATCATGCACTGATCACGTGGCTATCATGCACTGATCACGTGGCTGATCATGCAATGATCACGTAGCTACCATGTACTGATCACGTGACTGATCATGCACTGATCACGTAATGATCATGCACTGATCACGTGACTGATCATGCACTGATCACGTGACTGATCATGCACTGATCACGTGACTGATCATGCACTGATCACGTGGCTATCATGCACTGATCATGTGGCTGATCATGCACTGATCACGTAGCTATCATGCACTGATCACGTGACTGATCATGCACTGATCACGTAATTGATCATGCACTGATCACGTGGCTGATCATGCACTGATCACGTGGCTGATCATGCACTGATCACGTGACTGATCATGCACTGATCACGTGACTGATCATGCACTGATCACGTGGCTATCATGCACTACTCACGTGGCTGATCATGCAATGATCATGTAGCTACCATGTACTGGTCACGTGACTGATCATACACCCATCAGGTGATGATCATGCACTGATCACGTGGCTGATCATGCACTGATCACCTGCCTGTCATGCACTGATCACGTGACAAATCATGCACTGATCACATAGCTATCATGAACTGATCACCTGGCTGATCATGCACTGATCACGTGGCTGATCATGCACTGATACCGTGACTGAGCATGGACTGATCACATGACTATCATGTAGTGATCACGTGACTTAATGGCGCTGATCATGTGACTGATCATGCACTGATCATGTTTGCTATCATACACTGATCATGTGCCTCTGGAGGCAATAAACAAAGAGCTGAGTAGGCACGAATCAAACAGTCAGCAGGCAATAATCATGGAACTCAGCTGTGAGGAATCATGCTGCTCAGCTGGCAATAATCAAGCAGCTGAGCAGGCAGGAATTACGCAGCACAGCTGGCAATTGTCAAGCAGATGACAGGCAGGAATCGTGCAGCTCAGCTGGCAATTGTCAAGCAGATGAGCAGACAGTAATCACGCAGCTCAGCAGGCCCTGATCACGTGACTGAGCATGCACTGTTCACGTGGCTGATCATACACTGATCACGTGATTGATCATGCACTGATCACTTGGATATCATGCACTGATCACGTGGCTGATCATACACTGTTCACGTGTCTGACCATGCACTGATCACGTGGCTGATCATACACTGCTCACGTAACTGATCATGCACTGATCACGTGGCTATCATGCACTGATCACGTGGCTGAACATGCACTGTTCACGTGGCTGATCACACACCTGTCACGTGACATATCATGCACTGATCACGTGGCACTCATGCACTGATCACGTGGCTGATCATACTATGCTCACGTAACTCATCATGCACACATCACGTGGCTATCATGCACTGCTCACGTGGCTCGTCATGGAATGATCACGGAGCTACCATATACTGGTCACGTGACTGATCATGCACAGATCAAGTAAATGATCATGCACTGTTCACGTGACTGATCATGTACTGATCACGTGACTGATCATGCACTGATCACGTGACTGATCATGCACTGATCACGTGGCTGATCATGCACTGATCACGTGGCTGATCATGCACTGATCACGTGACTGATCATGCACTGATCACGTGACTGATCATGCACTGATCACGTGGCTGATCATGCACTGATCACGTGGCTGATCATGCACTGATCACGTGACTGATCATGCACTGATCACGTGGCTGATCATGCACTGATCACGTAACTGATCATGCACTGATCACGTGGCTGATCATGCACTGATCACGTGACTGATCATGCACTGATCACGTGACTGATCATGCACTGATCACGTGGCTATCATGCACTGATCACGTGGCTGATCATGCACTGATCACGTGACTGATCATGCACTGATCACGTGACTGATCATGCACTGATCACGTGACTGATCATGCACTGATCACGTGGCTGATCATGCACTGATCACGTGGCTGATCATGCACTGATCACGTGACTGATCATGCACTGATCACGTGACTGATCATGCACTGATCAGTGGCTATCATGCACTGATCACGTGGCTGATCATGCACTGATCACGTGACTGATCATGCACTGATCACTGGCTATCATGCACTGATCACGTGGCTATCATGCACTGATCACGTGGCTGATCATGCACTGATCACGTGACTGATCATGCACTGATCACGTGGCTATCATGCACTGATCACGTGGCTGATCATGCACTGATCACGTAGCAATCATGCACTGATCACGTGACTGATCATGCACTGATCACGTGGCTATCATGCACTGATCACGTGGCTGATCATGCACTGATCACGTAACTGATCATGCACTGATCACGTGGCTATCATGCACTGATCACGTGGCTGATCATGCACTGATCACGTAACTGATCATGCACTGATCACGTGGCTATCATGCACTGATCACGTGGCTGATCATGCACTGATCACGTGGCTATCATGCACTGATCACGTGGCTATCATGCACTGATCACGTGGCTGATCATGCACTGATCACGTAACTGATCATGCACTGATCACGTGGCTATCATGCACTGATCACGTGGCTATCATGCACTGATCACGTGGCTGATCATGCACTGATCACGTGACTGATCATGCACTGATCACGTGGCTGATCATGCACTGATCACGTAACTGATCATGCACTGATCACGTGGCTGATCATGCACTGATCACGTGGCTGATCATGCACTGATCACGTGACTGATCATGCACTGATCACGTGGCTATCATGCACTGATCACGTGGCTGATCATGCACTGATCACGTGACTGATCATGCACTGATCACGTGACTGATCATGCACTGATCACGTGACTGATCATGCACTGATCACGTGGCTGATCATGCACTGATCACGTGGCTGATCATGCACTGATCACGTGACTGATCATGCACTGATCACGTGACTGATCATGCACTGATCAGTGGCTATCATGCACTGATCACGTGGCTGATCATGCACTGATCACGTGACTGATCATGCACTGATCACTGGCTATCATGCACTGATCACGTGGCTATCATGCACTGATCACGTGGCTGATCATGCACTGATCACGTGACTGATCATGCACTGATCACGTCTATATCATGCACTGATCACGTGACTGATCATGCACTGATCACCCGGATGATCATGCACTGATCATGTGACTGATCATGCACTGATCACGTGGCTATCATGCACTGATCACGCAGCTGATCATGCAATGATCACGTAGCTACCATGTACTGATCACGTGACTGATCATGCACTGATCACGTAATTGATCATGCACTGATCACGTGACTGATCATGCACTGATCACGTGACTGATCATGCACTGATCACGTGACTGATCATGCACTGATCACGTGGCTATCATGCACTGATCACGTGGCTGATCATGCACTGATCACGTAGCTATCATGCACTGATCACGTGACTGATCATGCACTGATCACGTAATTGATCATGCACTGATCACGTGGCTGATCATGCACTGATCACGTGGCTGATCATGCACTGATCACGTGACTGATCATGCACTGATCACGTGACTGATCATGCACTGATCACGTGGCTATCATGCACTACTCACGTGGCTGATCATGCAATGATCATGTAGCTACCATGTACTGGTCACGTGACTGATCATACACTCATCAGGTGATGGATCATGCACTGATCACGTGGCTGATCATGCACTGATCACCTGCCTGTCATGCACTGATCACGTGACAAATCATGCACTGATCACATAGCTATCATGAACTGATCACCTGGCTGATCATGCACTGATCACGTGGCTGATCATGCACTGATACCGTGACTGAGCATGGACTGATCACATGACTATCATGTAGTGATCACGTGACTTAATGGCTCTGATCATGTGACTGATCATGCACTGATCATGTTTGCTATCATACACTGATCATGTGCCTCTGGAGGCAATAAACAAAGAGCTGAGTAGGCACGAATCAAACAGTCAGCAGGCAATAATCATGGAACTCAGGTGTGAGGAATCATGCTGCTCAGCTGGCAATAATCAAGCAGCTGAGCAGGCAGGAATTACGCAGCACAGCTGGCAATTGTCAAGCAGATGACAGGAAGGAATCGTGCAGCTCAGCTGGCAATTGTCAAGCAGATGAGCAGACAGTAATCACGCAGCTCAGCAGGCCCAGATCACGTGACTGAGCATGCACTGTTAACGTGGCTGATCATACACTGATCACGTCATTGATCATGCACTGATCACTTGGATATCATGCACTGATCACGTGGCTGATCATACACTGTTCACGTGTCTGACCATGCACTGATCACGTGGCTGATCATACACTGCTCACGTAACTGATCATGCACTGATCACGTGGCTATCATGCACTGATCACGTGGCTGAACATGCACTGTTCACGTGGCTGATCACACACCTGTCACGTGACATATCATGCACTGATCACGTGGCTGATCATACACTGCTCACGTAACTCATCATGCACACATCACGTGTCTATCATGCACTGCTCACGTGGCTCGTCATGGAATGATCACGGAGCTACCATATACTGGTCACGTGACTGATCATGCACAGATCACGTAAATGATCATGCACTGTTCACGTGACTGATCATGTACTGATCACGTGACTGATCATGCACTGATCACGTGGCTGATCATGCACTGATCACGTAACTGATCATGCACTGATCACGTGGCTGATCATGCACTGATCACGTGACTGATCATGCACTGATCACGTGACTGATCATGCACTGATCACGTGGCTATCATGCACTGATCACGTGGCTGATCATGCACTGATCACGTGACTGATCATGCACTGATCACGTGACTGATCATGCACTGATCACGTGACTGATCATGCACTGATCACGTGGCTGATCATGCACTGATCACGTGGCTGATCATGCACTGATCACGTGACTGATCATGCACTGATCACGTGACTGATCATGCACTGATCACGTGGCTATCATGCACTGATCACGTGGCTGATCATGCACTGATCACGTGACTGATCATGCACTGATCACTGGCTATCATGCACTGATCACGTGGCTGATCATGCACTGATCACGTGACTGATCATGCACTGATCACGTCTATATCATGCACTGATCACGTGACTGATCATGCACTGATCACGTGGATGATCATGCACTGATCATGCGACTGATCATGCACTGATCACGTGGCTATCATGCACTGATCACGTGGCTGATCATGCACTGATCACGTAGCTACCATGTACTGGTCACGTGACTGATCATGCACTGATCACGTAATTGATCATGCACTGATCACGTGACTGATCATGCACTGATCACGTGACTGATCATGCACTGATCACGTGACTGATCATGCACTGATCACGTGGCTATCATGCACTGCTCATGTGCCTGATCATGCACTGATCACGTAGCTACCATGCACTGATCACGTGACTGATCATGCACTGATCACGTAATTGATCATGCACTGATCACGTGGCTGATCATGCACTGATCACGTGGCTGATCATGCACTGATCACGTGACTGATCATGCACTGATCACGTGACTGATCATGCACTGATCACGTGGCTATCATGCACTACTCACGTGGCTGATCATGCAATGATCATGTAGCTACCATGTACCAGTCAGGTGACTGATCATACACTGATCAGGTGATGATCATGCACTGATCACGTGGCTGATCATGCACTGATCACCTGCCTGTCATGCACTGATCACGTGACTGATCATGCACTGATCACATGGCTATCATGAACTGATCACGTGGCTGATCATGCACTGATCACGTGGCTGATCATGCACTGATACCGTGACTGAGCATGGACTGATCACATGACTATCATGTAGTGATCACGTGACTTAATGGCTCTGATCATGTGACTGATCATGCACTGATAATGTTTGCTATCATACACTGATCATGTGCCTCTGGAGGCAATAAACAAAGAGCTGAGTAGGCACGAATCAAACAGTCAGCAGGCAATAATCATGGAACTCAGCTGAGAGGAATCATGCTGCTCAGCTGGCAATAATCAAGCAGCTGAGCAGGCAGGAATTACGCAGCACAGCTGGCAATTGTCAAGCAGATGACAGGCAGGAATCGTGCAGCTCAGCTGGCAATTGTCAAGCAGATGAGCAGACAGTAATCACGCAGCTCAGCAGGCCCTGATCACGTGACTGAGCATGCACTGTTCACGTGGCTGATCATACACTGATCACGTGATGATCATGCACTGATCACTTGGATATCATGCACTGATCACGTGGCTGATCATGCACTGATCACGTGGCTATCATGCACTGATCACGTGGCTGATCATGCACTGTTCACGTGGCTGATCACACACCTGTCACGTGACATATCATGCACTGATCACGTGGCACTCATGCACTGATCACGTGGCTGATCATACTCTGTTCACGTAACTCTACATGCACACATCACGTGGCTATCATGCACTGCTCACGTGGCTGATCATGGAATGATCACGTAGCTACCATATACTGGTCACGTGACTGATCATGCACAGATCACGTAACTGATCATGCACTGTTCACGTGACTGATCATGTACTGATCACGTGACTGATCATGCACTGATCACGTGGCTATCATGCACTGCTCACGTGGCTGATCATGCAACGATCACGTAGCAACCAGGTACTGGTCACGTGACTGATCATGCACTGATCACGTAATTGATCATGCACTGATCACGTGGCTCATCATGCACTGATCACGTGGCTGATCACACATGTATCACGTGACTGATCATGCACTGATCACGTGGCTATCATGCACTGATCACGTGGCTGTCATGCACTGATCACGTGGCTGTCATGCACTGATCACGTGGCTATCATGCACTGATCACGTGACTGATCATGCACTGATCACGTAACTGATCATGCACTGATCACGTGACTGATCATGCACTGATCACGTGACTGATCATGCACTGATCACGTGGCTATCATGCACTGATCACGTGGCTGATCATGCACTGATCACGTGTCTGATCATGCACTGATCACGTGGCTGATCATGCACTGATCACGTAACTGATCATGCACTGATCACGTGGCTGATCATGCACTGATCACGTGGCTGATCATGCACTGATCACGTGACTGATCATGCACTGATCACGTGACTGATCATGCACTGATCACGTGGCTATCATGCACTGATCACGTGGCTGATCATGCACTGATCACGTGACTGATCATGCACTGATCACGTGACTGATCATGCACTGATCACGTGACTGATCATGCACTGATCACGTGGCTGATCATGCACTGATCACGTGGCTGATCATGCACTGATCACGTGACTGATCATGCACTGATCACGTGACTGATCATGCACTGATCAGTGGCTATCATGCACTGATCACGTGGCTGATCATGCACTGATCACGTGACTGATCATGCACTGATCACTGGCTATCATGCACTGATCACGTGGCTATCATGCACTGATCACGTGGCTGATCATGCACTGATCACGTGACTGATCATGCACTGATCACGTCTATATCATGCACTGATCACATGACTGATCATGCACTGATCACGCGGATGATCATACACTGATCATGTGACTGATCATGCACTGATCACGTGGCTATCATGCACTGATCACGTGGCTGATCATGCACTGATCACGTAGCTATCATGCACTGATCACGGGACTGATCATGCACTGATCACGTAATTGATCATGCACTGATCACGTGACTGATCATGCACTGATCACGTGACTGATCATGCACTGATCACGTGACTGATCATGCACTGATCTCGTGGCTATCATGCACGGCTTATGTGCCTGATCATGCAATGATCACCTAGCTACCATATACTGGTCACGTGACTGATCATGCACTGATGACGTAATTGATCATGCACTGATCATGTGACTGATCATGCACTGATCACGTGACTGATCATGCACTGATCACGTGGCTATCATGCACTGATCACGTGGCTGATCATGCAATGATCATGTAGCTACCATGTACTGGTCACGTGACTGATCATACACCCATCAGGTGATGGATCATGCACTGATAACGTGGCTGATCATACACTGATCACCTGCCTTGTCATGCACAGATCACGTGGCTCTCATGCACTGCTCACGCGGCTGTTCATGCAATGATCACGTAGCTACCATGTACTGGTCACGTGAGTGATCATGCACTGATCACGTAATTGATCATGCACTGATCAGGTGACTTATCATGCACTGTTAACGTGAGTGATCATGCACTGATCACGTGACTGATCATGCACTGATCTCGTGGCTATCATGCACGGCTTATGTGGCTGATCATGCAATGATCACCTAGCTACCATATACTGATCACGTGACTGATCATGCACTGATCACGTGGCTGATCATGCACTGATCACGTGGCTGATCATGCACTGATCACGTGACTGATCATGCACTGATCACGTGACTGATCATGCACTGATCACGTGGCTATCATGCACTACTCACGTGGCTGATCATGCAATGATCATGTAGCTACCATGTACCGGTCAGGTGACTGACATACACCCATCAGGTGATGGATCATGCACTGATAACGTGGCTGATCATGCACTGATCACCTGCCTTGTCATGCACAGATCACGTGACAAATCATGCACTGATCACATAGCTATCATGAACTGATCACCTGGCTGATCATGCACTGATCACGTGGCTGATCATGCACTGATACCGTGACTGAGCATGGACTGATCACATGACTATCATGTAGTGATCACGTGACTTAATGGCTCTGATCATGTGACTGATCATGCACTGATCATGTTTGCTATCATACACTGATCATGTGCCTCTGGAGGCAATAAACAAAGAGCTGAGTAGGCACGAATCAAACAGTCAGCAGGCAATAATCATGGAACTCAGCTGTGAGGAATCATGCTGCTCAGCTGGCAATAATCAAGCAGCTGAGCAGGCAGGAATTACGCAGCACAGCTGGCAATTGTCAAGCAGATGACAGGAAGGAATCGTGCAGCTCAGCTGGCAATTGTCAAGCAGATGAGCAGACAGTAATCACGCAGCTCAGCAGGCCCTGATCACGTGACTGAGCATGCACTGTTCACGTGGCTGATCATACACTGATCACGTCATTGATCATGCACTGATCACTTGGATATCATGCACTGATCACGTGGCTGATCATACACTGTTCACGTGTCTGACCATGCACTGATCACGTGGCTGATCATACACTGCTCACGT
The DNA here is from genome assembly GCF_032452875.1 of Bos javanicus. Taxonomy (NCBI): domain Eukaryota; kingdom Metazoa; phylum Chordata; class Mammalia; order Artiodactyla; family Bovidae; genus Bos; species Bos javanicus. Next base: position 94,681 of record NW_026893658.1, read on the forward strand.
AACTGATCATGCACTGATCACGTGGCTATCATGCACTGATCACGTGGCTGAACATGCACTGTTCACGTGGCTGATCACACACCTGTCACGTGACATATCATGCACTGATCACGTGGCACTCATGCACTGATCACGTGGCTGATCATACTATGCTCACGTAACTCATCATGCACACATCACGTGTCTATCATGCACTGCTCACGTGGCTCGTCATGGAATGATCATGGAGCTACCATATACTGGTCACATGACTGATCATGCACAGATCAAGTAAATGATCATGCACTGTTCACGTGACTGATCATGTACTGATCACGTGACTGATCATGCACTGATCACGTGACTGATCATGCACTGATCACGTGGCTATCATGCACTGATCACGTGGCTGGTCATGCACTGATCACATGACTGATCATGCACTGTTCACATGACTGATCATGCACTGATCACGTAACTGATCATGCACTTATAACTTGGCTGATCATGCACTGATCACGTGACTGATCATGCACTGATCACGTGGCTGATCATGCACTGATCACGTGGCTGATCATGCACTTATCACGTGGCTGATCATGCACTGATCACGTGACTGATCATGCACTGATCACGTGACTGATCATGCACTGATCACGTGGCTATCATGCACTGATCACGTGGCTGGTCATGCACTGATCACATGACTGATCATGCACTGTTCACATGACTGATCATGTACTGATCACGTGACTGATCATCCACTGATCACGTATTTAATCATGCTCTGATCACGTGGCTGATCATGCAATGATCACGTGACTGATCATGCACTGATCACGTGACTGATCATCCACTGATCAGTTGGCTATCATGCACTTATTACTTGGCTGATCATACACTAATCACGTGACTGATAATGCACTGATCATCTGGCTATCGTGCACTCATTACGTGGCTATCATGCACTGATCACGTGGTTGATCATACACTGATCACGAGACTGATCATGCACTGATCACATCTATATCATGCACTGATCACATGACTGCCCATGCACTGATCACCCGGATGATCATGCACTGATCATGCGACAGATCATGCACTGATCACGTGGCTATCATGCACTGCTCACGCAGCTGTTCATGCAATGATCACGTAGCTACCATGTACTGGTCACGTGAGTGATCATGCACTGATCACGTAATTGATCATGCACTGGTCAGGTGACTTATCATGCACTGTTAACGTGAGTGATCATGCACTGATCACGTGACTGATCATGCACTGATCACGTGGCTATCATGCACGGCTTATGTGGCTGATCATGCAATGATCACCTAGCTATCATATACTGGTCACGTGACTGATCATGCACTGATGACGTAATTGATCATGCACTGATCATGTGGCTGATGATGCACTGATCACGTGGCTGATCATACACTGATCACGTGACTGATCATGCACTGATCACGTGACTGATCATGCACTGATCACGTGGCTATCATGCTCTGCTCACGAAGCTGATCATGCACTGATCACGTAGCAACCAGGTACTGGTCACGTGACTGATCATGCACTGATCACGTAATTGATCCTGCACTGATCACGTGGCTCATCATGCACTGATCACGTGGCTGATCACACATGTATCACGTGACTGATCATGCACTGATCACGTGGCTCTCATGCACTGATCACGTGACTGTCATGCACTGATCACGTGGCTCGTCATTGAATGATCACATAGCTACCATATACTGGTCACGTGACTGATCATGCACAGATCATGTAACTGATCATGCACTGATCACGTGACTGATCATGTACTGATCACGTGACTGATCATGCACTGATCACGTGGCTATCATGCACTGATCACGTGGCTGATCATGCACTGATCACGTGGCTACCATGCACTGATCACGTGGCTGATCATACACTGATCATGTAATTGATCATGCACTTATAATTTGGCTGATCATGCACTGATCACGTGGCTGATCATGCACTGATCACGTGACTGATCATGCACTGATCACGTGACTAATCATGCACTGATCACGTGGCTATCATGCACTGATCACTTGGCTGGTCATGCACTGATCACATGACTGATCATGCACTGTTCACGTGACTGATCATGTACTGATCACGTGACTGATCATGCACTGATCACGTATTTGATCATGCTCTGATCACGTGGCTGATCATACAATGATCACGTGACTGACCATGCACTGATCACGTGACTGATCATCAACTGGTCAGTTGGCTATCATGCACTTATTACTTGGCTGATCATGCACTGATCACGTGACTGAGAATGCACTGATCATCTGGCTATCGTGCACTGATCACGTGGTTGATCATACACTGATCACGAGACTGATCATGCACTGATCCCGTCTATATCATGCACTGATCACATGACTGCCCATGTACTGATCACCCGGATGATCATGCACTGATCATGCGACAGATCATGCACTGATCACGTGGCTATCATGCACTGCTCACGCGGCTGTTCATGCAATGATCACGTCGCTACCATGTACTGGTCACGTGAGTGATCATGCACTGATCACGTAATTGATCATGCACTGATCAGGTGACTTATCATGCACTGTTAACGTGAGTGATCATGCACTGATCACGTGACTGATCATGCACTGATCTCGTGGCTATCATGCACGGCTTATGTGCCTGATCATGCAATGATCACCTAGCTACCATATACTGGTCACGTGACTGATCATGCACTGATCACGTAATTGATCATGCACTGATCATGTGGCTGATGATGCACTGATCACGTGGCTGATCATACACTGATCACGTGACTGATCATGCACTGATCACGTGACTGATCATGCACTGATCACGTGGCTATCATGCACTACTCACGTGGCTGATCATGCAATGATCATGTAGCTACCATGTACCGGTCAGGTGACTGATCATACACTCATCAGGTGATGGATCATGCACTGATAACGTGGCTGATCATACACTGATCACCTGCCTTGTCATGCACAGAACACGTGACAAATCATGAACTGATCACATAGCTATCATGAACTGATCACCTGGCTGATCATGCACTGATCACGTGGCTGATCATGCACTGATACCGTGACTGAGCATGGACTGATCACATGACTATCATGTAGTGATCACGTGACTTAATGGCTCTGATCATGTGACTGATCATGCACTGATCATGTTTGCTATCATACACTGATCATGTGCCTCTGGAGGCAATAAACAAAGAGCTGAGTAGGCACGAATCAAACAGTCAGCAGGCAATAATCATGGAACTCAGCTGTGAGGAATCATGCTGCTCAGCTGGCAACAATCAAGCAGCTGAGCAGGCAGGAATTACGCAGCACACCTGGCAATTGTCAAGCAGATGACAGGAAGGAATCGTGCAACTCAGCTGGCAATTGTCAAGCAGAGGAGCAGACAGTAATCACGCAGCTCAGCAGGCCCTGATCACGTGACTGAGCATGCACTGTTCACGTGGCTGATCATAAACTGATCACGTGATGATCATGCACTGATCACTTGGATATCATGCACTGATCACATGGCTGATCATGCACTGATCACGTGGCTATCATGGACTGATCACGTGGCTGAACATGCACTGTTCACGTGGCTGATCACACACCTGTCACGTGACATATCATGCACTGATCACGTGGCACTCATGCACTGATCACGTGGCTGATCATACTCTGTTCACGTAACTCATCATGCACACATCAGGTGGCTATCATGCACTGCTCACGTGGCTCATCATGGAATGATCACGTAGCTACCATATACTGGTCACGTGACTGATCATGCACAGATCACGTAACTGATCATGCACTGTTCACGTGACTGATCATGTACTGATCACGTGACTGATCTTGCACTGATCACATGGCTATCATGCTCTGCTCACGAAGCTGATCATGCAACGATCACGTAGCAACCAGGTACTGGTCACGTGACTGATCATGCACTGATCACGTAATTGATCCTGCACTGATCACGTGGCTCATCATGCACTGATCACGTGGCTGATCACACATGTATCACATGACTGATCATGCACTGATCACGTGGCTCGGCATGGAATGATCACATAGCTACCATATACTGGTCACGTGACTGATCATGCACAGATCATGTAACTGATCATGCACTGTTCACGTGACTGATCATGTACTGATCACGTGACTGATCATGCACTGATCACGTGGCTATCATGCACTGATCACGTGGCTGATCATACACTGTTCACGTGTCTGACCATGCACTGCTCACGTGGCTGATCATACACTGATCATGTAATTGATCATGCACTTATAATTTGGCTGATCATGCACTGATCACGTGGCTGATCATGCACTGATCACGTGAATGATCATGCACTGATCACGTGACTAATCATGCACTGATCACGTGGCTATCATGCACTGATCACTTGGCTGGTCATACACTGATCACGTGACTGATCATGCACTGTTCACGTGACTGATCATGTACTGATCACGTGACTGATCATCCACTGATCACGTATTTGATCATGCTCTGATCCCGTGGCTGATCATGCAATGATCACGTGACTGACCATGCACTGATCACGTGACTGATCATCAACTGATCAGTTGGCTATCATGCACTTATTACTTGGCTGATCATACACTAATCACGTGACTGATAATGCACTGGTCATCTGGCTATCGTGCACTCATTACCTGGCTATCGTGCACTGATCACGTGGTTGATCATACACTGATCACGAGACTGATCATGCACTGATCACGTCTATATCATGCACTGATCACATGACTGCCCATGCACTGATCACCCGGATGATCATACACTGATCATGCGACAGATCATGCACTGATCACGTATCTATCATGCACTGCTCACGCAGCTCTTCATGCAATGATCACGTAGCTACCATGTACTGGTCACGTGACTGATCATGCACTGATCACGTAATTGATCATGCACTGGTCAGGTGACTTATCATGCACTGTTAACGTGAGTGATCATGCACTGATCACGTGACTGATCATGCACTGATCTCGTGGCTATCATGCACTGATCACGTGGCTGATCATGCAATGATCACGTAGCTACCATGCACTGATCACGTGACTGATCATGCACTGATCACGTAATTGATCATGCACTGATCATGTGACTGATCATGCACTGATCACGTGACTGATCATGCACTGATCACGTGGCTATCATGCACTACTCACGTGGCTGATCATGCAATGATCACGTAGCTACCATGTACCGGTCAGGTGACTGATCATACACCCATCAGGTGATGGATCATGCACTGATCACGTGGCTGATCATGCACTGATCACCTGCCTTGTCATGCACAGATCACGTGGCTATCATGCACTGCTCACGCGGCTGTTCATGCAATGATCACGTAGCTACCATGTACTAGTCACGTGACTGATCATGCACTGATCACGTAATTGATCATGCACTGATCAGGTGACTGATCATGCACTGTTAACGTGACTGATCATGCACTGATCACGTGACTGATCATGCACTGATCACGTGGCTATCATGCACTGATCACGTGGCTGATCATGCAATGATCACCTAGCTACCATATACTGGTCACGTGACTGATCATGCACTGATCACGTAATTGATCATGCACTGATCACGTGGCTGATCATGCACTGATCACGTGGCTGATCATGCACTGATCACGTGACTGATCATGCACTGATCACGTGACTGATCATGCACTGATCACGTGGCTATCATGCACTACTCACGTGGCTGATCATGCAATGATCATGTAGCTACCATGTACTGGTCACGTGACTGATCATACACCCATCAGGTGATGATCATGCACTGATAACGTGGCTAATCATACACTGATCACCTGCCTTGTCATGCACAGATCACGTGACAAATCATGAACTGATCACATAGCTATCATGAACTGATCACCTGGCTGATCATGCACTGATCACGTGGCTGATCATGCACTGATACCGTGACTGAGCATGGACTGATCACATGACTATCATGTAGTGATCACGTGACTTAATGGCTCTGATCATGTGACTGATCATGCACTGATCATGTTTGCTATCATACACTGATCATGTGCCTCTGGAGGCAATAAACAAAGAGCTGAGTAGGCACGAATCAAACAGTCAGCAGGCAATAATCATGGAACTCAGCTGTGAGGAATCATGCTGCTCAGCTGGCAACAATCAAGCAGCTGAGCAGGCAGGAATTACGCAGCACACCTGGCAATTGTCAAGCAGATGACAGGAAGGAATCGTGCAGCTCAGCTGGCAATTGTCAAGCAGATGAGCAGACAGTAATCACGCAGCTCAGCAGGCCCTGATCACGTGACTGAGCATGCACTGTTCACGTGGCTGATCATAAACTGATCACGTGATGATCATGCACTGATCACTTGGATATCATGCACTGATCACGTGGCTGATCATGCACTGATCACGTGGCTATCATGGACTGATCACGTGGCTGAACATGCACTGTTCACGTGGCTGATCACACACCTGTCACGTGACATATCATGCACTGATCACGTGGCACTCATGCAGTGATCACGTGGCTGATCATACTCTGTTCACGTAACTCATCATGCACACATCAGGTGGCTATCATGCACTGCTCACGTGGCTCATCATGGAATGATCACATAGCTACCATATACTGGTCACGTGACTGATCATGCACAGATCACGTAACTGATCATGCACTGTTCACGTGACTGATCATGTACTGATCACGTGACTGATCTTGCACTGATCACGTGGCTATCATGCTCTGCTCACGAAGCTGATCATGCAACGATCACGTAGCAACCAGGTACTGGTCACGTGACTGATCATGCACTGATCACGTAATTGATCCTGCACTGATCACGTGGCTCATCATGCACTGATCACGTGGCTGATCACACATGTATCACGTGACTGATCATGCACTGATCACGTGGCTCTCATGCACTGATCACGTGACTGTCATGCACTGCTCACGTGGCTCGTCATGGAATGATCACGTGGCTATCATGTACTGGTCACGTGACTGATCATGCACAGATCATGTAACTGATCATGCACTGATCACGTGACTGATCATGTACTGATCACGTGACTGATCATGCACTGATCACGTGGCTATCATGCACTGATCACGTGGCTGATCATACACTGTTCACGTGTCTGACCATGCACTGCTCACGTGGCTGATCATACACTGATCATGTAATTGATCCTGCACTTATAATTTGGCTGATCATGCACTGATCACGTGGCTGATCATGCACTGATCACGTGACTGATCATGCACTGATCACGTGACTGATCATGCACTGATCACGTGGCTATCATGCACTGATCACGTGGCTGATCATGCACTGATCACGTGACTGATCATGCACTGATCACGTGACTGATCATGCACTGATCACGTGACTGATCATGCACTGATCACGTGGCTGATCATGCACTGATCACGTGGCTGATCATGCACTGATCACGTGACTGATCATGCACTGATCACGTGACTGATCATGCACTGATCAGTGGCTATCATGCACTGATCACGTGGCTGATCATGCACTGATCACGTGACTGATCATGCACTGATCACTGGCTATCATGCACTGATCACGTGGCTATCATGCACTGATCACGTGGCTGATCATGCACTGATCACGTGACTGATCATGCACTGATCACGTCTATATCATGCACTGATCACGTGACTGATCATGCACTGATCACGGGATGATCATACACTGATCATGACTGATCATGCACTGATCACGTGGCTATCATGCACTGATCACGTGGCTGATCATGCACTGATCACGTAGCTATCATGCACTGATCACGGACTGATCATGCACTGATCACGTAATTGATCATGCACTGATCACGTGACTGATCATGCACTGATCACGTGACTGATCATGCACTGATCACGTGACTGATCATGCACTGATCACGTGGCTATCATGCACTGATCACGTGGCTGATCATGCACTGATCACGTGGCTATCATGCACTGATCACGTGACTGATCATGCACTGATCACGTAATTGATCATGCACTGATCACGTGACTGATCATGCACTGATCACGTGACTGATCATGCACTGATCACGTGGCTATCATGCACTGATCACGTGGCTGATCATGCACTGATCACGTAGCTACCATGTACTGGTCACGTGACTGATCATGCACTGATCACGTGATGATCATGCACTGATCACGTGGCTGATCATGCACTGATCACGTGACTGATCATGCACTGATCACGTGGCTATCATGCACTGATCACGTGGCTGATCATGCAATGATCACGTAGCTACCATGTACTGGTCACGTGACTGATCATGCACTGATCACGTAATTGATCATGCACTGATCACGTGACTGATCATGCACTGATCACGTGACTGATCATGCACTGATCACGTGACTGATCATGCACTGATCACGTGGCTATCATGCACTGATCACGTGGCTGATCATGCACTGATCACGTAGCTATCATGCACTGATCACGTGACTGATCATGCACTGATCACGTGGCTGATCATGCACTGATCACGTGGCTGATCATGCACTGATCACGTGGCTGATCATGCACTGATCACGTGACTGATCATGCACTGATCACGTGACTGATCATGCACTGATCACGTGGCTATCATGCACTACTCACGTGGCTGATCATGCAATGATCATGTAGCTACCATGTACTGGTCACGTGACTGATCATACACCCATCAGGTGATGATCATGCACTGATCACGTGGCTGATCATGCACTGATCACCTGCCTGTCATGCACTGATCACGTGACAAATCATGCACTGATCACATGGCTATCATGAACTGATCACGTGGCTGATCATGCACTGATCACGTGGCTGATCATGCACTGATACCGTGACTGAGCATGGACTGATCACATGACTATCATGTAGTGATCACGTGACTTAATGGCGCTGATCATGTGACTGATCATGCACTGATCATGTTTGCTATCATACACTGATCATGTGCCTCTGGAGGCAATAAACAAAGAGCTGAGTAGGCACGAATCAAACAGTCAGCAGGCAATAATCATGGAACTCAGCTGTGAGGAATCATGCTGCTCAGCTGGCAATAATCAAGCAGCTGAGCAGGCAGGAATTACGCAGCACAGCTGGCAATTGTCAAGCAGATGACAGGCAGGAATCGTGCAGCTCAGCTGGCAATTGTCAAGCAGATGAGCAGACAGTAATCACGCAGCTCAGCAGGCCCTGATCACGTGACTGAGCATGCACTGTTCACGTGGCTGATCATACACTGATCACGTCATTGATCATGCACTGATCACTTGGATATCATGCACTGATCACGTGGCTGATCATACACTGTTCACGTGTCTGACCATGCACTGATCACGTGGCTGATCATACACTGCTCACGTAACTGATCATGCACTGATCACGTGGCTATCATGCACTGATCACGTGGCTGATCATGCACTGATCACGTGGCTGATCATACACTGATCACGTGACTGATCATGCACTGATCACGTGGCTGATCATGCACTGATCACGTAACTGATCATGCACTGATCACGTGGCTGATCATGCACTGATCACGTGGCTGATCATGCACTGATCACGTGACTGATCATGCACTGATCACGTGGCTATCATGCACTGATCACGTGGCTGATCATGCACTGATCACGTGACTGATCATGCACTGATCACGTGACTGATCATGCACTGATCACGTGACTGATCATGCACTGATCACGTGGCTGATCATGCACTGATCACGTGGCTGATCATGCACTGATCACGTGACTGATCATGCACTGATCACGTGGCTATCATGCACTGATCACGTGGCTGATCATGCACTGATCACGTGACTGATCATGCACTGATCACGTGACTGATCATGCACTGATCACGTGACTGATCATGCACTGATCACGTGGCTGATCATGCACTGATCACGTGGCTGATCATGCACTGATCACGTGACTGATCATGCACTGATCACGTGACTGATCATGCACTGATCAGTGGCTATCATGCACTGATCACGTGGCTGATCATGCACTGATCACGTGACTGATCATGCACTGATCACTGCTATCATGCACTGATCACGTGGCTATCATGCACTGATCACGTGGCTGATCATGCACTGATCACGTGACTGATCATGCACTGATCACGTCTATATCATGCACTGATCACATGACTGATCATGCACTGATCACGTGGATGATCATACACTGATCATGTGACTGATCATGCACTGATCACGTGGCTATCATGCACTGATCACGCAGCTGATCATGCAATGATCACGTAGCTACCATGTACTGATCACGTGACTGATCATGCACTGATCACGTAATTGATCATGCACTGATCACGTGACTGATCATGCACTGATCACGTGAGTGATCATGCACTGATCACGTGACTGATCATGCACTGATCACGTGGCTATCATGCACTGCTCATGTGGCTGATCATGCAATGATCACGTAGCTACCATATACTGGTCACGTGACTGATCATGCACTGATCACGTAATTGATCATGCACTGATCACGTGGCTGATCATGCACTGATCACGTGGCTGATCATGCACTGATCACGTGACTGATCATGCACTGATCACGTGACTGATCATGCACTGATCACGTGGCTATCATGCACTACTCACGTGGCTGATCATGCAATGATCATGTAGCTACCATGTACTGGTCACGTGACTGATCATACACTGATCAGGTGATGATCATGCACTGATCACGTGGCTGATCATGCACTGATCACCTGCCTGTCATGCACTGATCACGTGACAAATCATGCACTGATCACATAGCTATCATGAACTGATCACGTGGCTGATCATGCACTGATCACGTGGCTGATCATGCACTGATACCGTGACTGAGCATGGACTGATCACATGACTATCATGTAGTGATCACGTGACTTAATGGCTCTGATCATGTGACTGATCATGCACTGATCATGTTTGCTATCATACACTGATCATGTGCCTCTGGAGGCAATAAACAAAGAGCTGAGTAGGCACGAATCAAACAGTCAGCAGGCAATAATCATGGAACTCAGCTGTGAGGAATCATGCTGCTCAGCTGGCAATAATCAAGCAGCTGAGCAGGCAGGAATTACGCAGCACAGCTGGCAATTGTCAAGCAGATGACAGGCAGGAATCGTGCAGCTCAGCTGGCAATTGTCAAGCAGATGAGCAGACAGTAATCACGCAGCTCAGCAGGCCCTGATCACGTGACTGAGCATGCACTGTTCACGTGGCTGATCATACACTGATCACGTCATTGATCATGCACTGATCACTTGGATATCATGCACTGATCACGTGGCTGATCATACACTGTTCACGTGTCTGACCATGCACTGCTCACGTGGCTGATCATACACTGCTCTCGTAACTGATCATGCACTGATCACGTGGCTATCATGCACTGATCACGTGGCTGAACATGCACTGTTCACGTGGCTGATCACACACCTGTCACGTGACATATAATGCACTGATCACGTGGCACTCATGCACTGATCACGTGGCTGATCATACTCTGCTCACGTAACTCATCATGCACACATCACGTGTCTATCATGCACTGCTCACGTGGCTCGTCATGGAATGATCACGGAGCTACCATATACTGGTCACGTGACTGATCATGCACAGATCACGTAAATGATCATGCACTGTTCACGTGACTGATCATGTACTGATCACGTGACTGATCATGCACTGATCACGTGGCTGATCATGCACTGATCACGTGGCTGATCATGCACTGATCACGTGGCTGATCATGCACTGATCACGTGACTGATCATGCACTGATCACGTGACTGATCATGCACTGATCACGTGGCTATCATGCACTGATCACGTGGCTGATCATGCACTGATCACGTGACTGATCATGCACTGATCACGTGACTGATCATGCACTGATCACGTGACTGATCATGCACTGATCACGTAATTGATCATGCACTGATCACGTGGCTGATCATGCACTGATCACGTGACTGATCATGCACTGATCACGTGACTGATCATGCACTGATCAGTGGCTATCATGCACTGATCACGTGGCTGATCATGCACTGATCACGTGACTGATCATGCACTGATCACTGGCTATCATGCACTGATCACGTGGCTATCATGCACTGATCACGTGGCTGATCATGCACTGATCACGTGACTGATCATGCACTGATCACGTCTATATCATGCACTGATCACATGACTGATCATGCACTGATCACGTGGCTGATCATGCACTGATCACGTGACTGATCATGCACTGATCACGTGGCTATCATGCACTGCTCACGCAGCTGATCATGCAATGATCACGTAGCTACCATGTACTGGTCACGTGACTGATCATGCACTGATCACGTAATTGATCATGCACTGATCACGTGACTGATCATGCACTGATCACGTGACTGATCATGCACTGATCACGTGACTGATCATGCACTGATCACGTGGCTATCATGCACTGATCACGTGGCTGATCATGCACTGATCACGTAGCTACCATGCACTGATCACGTGACTGATCATGCACTGATCACGTAATTGATCATGCACTGATCACGTGGCTGATCATGCACTGATCACGTGGCTGATCATGCACTGATCACGTGACTGATCATGCACTGATCACGTGGCTATCATGCACTACTCACGTGGCTGATCATGCAATGATCATGTAGCTACCATGTACTGGTCACGTGACTGATCATACACCCATCAGGTGATGATCATGCACTGATCACGTGGCTGATCATGCACTGATCACCTGCCTGTCATGCACTGATCACGTGACAAATCATGCACTGATCACATGGCTATCATGAACTGATCACGTGGCTGATCATGCACTGATCACGTGGCTGATCATGCACTGATACCGTGACTGAGCATGGACTGATCACATGACTATCATGTAGTGATCACGTGACTTAATGGCGCTGATCATGTGACTGATCATGCACTGATCATGTTTGCTATCATACACTGATCATGTGCCTCTGGAGGCAATAAACAAAGAGCTGAGTAGGCACGAATCAAACAGTCAGCAGGCAATAATCATGGAACTCAGCTGTGAGGAATCATGCTGCTCAGCTGGCAATAATCAAGCAGCTGAGCAGGCAGGAATTACGCAGCACAGCTGGCAATTGTCAAGCAGATGACAGGCAGGAATCGTGCAGCTCAGCTGGCAATTGTCAAGCAGATGAGCAGACAGTAATCACGCAGCTCAGGAGGCCCAGATCACGTGACTGAGCATGCACTGTTCACGTGGCTGATCATACACTGATCACGTGTCTGATCATGCACTGATCACGTGGCTGATCATGCACTGATCACGTAACTGATCATGCACTGATCACGTGGCTATCATGCACTGATCACGTGGCTGATCATACACTGATCACGTGTCTGACCATGCACTGATCACGTGGCTCATCATACACTGCTCAGGTAACTGATCATGCACTGATCACGTGGCTATCATGCACTGATCAAGTGGCTGAACATGCACTGTTCACGTGGCTGATCACACACCTGTCACGTGACATATCATGCACTGATCACGTGGCACTCATGCACTGATCACGTGGCTGATCATACTCTGATCACGTAACTGATCATGCACACATCACGTGGCTATCATGCACTGCTCACGTGGCTGTCATGGAATGATCACGTAGCTACCATATACTGGTCACGTGACTGATCATGCACTGATCACGTAACTGATCATGCACTGATCACGTGACTGATCATGCACTGATCACGTGACTGATCATGCACTGATCACGTGGCTATCATGCTCTGCTCACGAAGCTGATCATGCAACGATCACGTAGCAAACATGTACTGGTCACGTGACTGATCATGCACTGATCACGTGGCTATCATGCACTGATCACGTGGCTGATCATGCACTGATCACGTGACTGATCATGCACTGATCACGTGACTGATCATGCACTGATCACGTGGCTATCATGCACTGATCACGTGGCTGATCATGCACTGATCACGTGACTGATCATGCACTGATCACGTGACTGATCATGCACTGATCACGTGACTGATCATGCACTGATCACGTGGCTGATCATGCACTGATCACGTGACTGATCATGCACTGATCACGTGACTGATCATGCACTGATCACGTGGCTATCATGCACTGATCACGTGGCTGATCATGCACTGATCACGTGCCTGATCATGCACTGATCACATGACTGATCATGCACTGATCACGTGACTGATCATGCACTGATCACGTGGCTACCATGCACTACTCACGTGGCTGATCATGCAATGATCATGTAGCTACCATGTACAGGTCACGTGAATGATCATACACCCATCAGGTGACTGATCATGCACTGATCACGTGGCTATCATGCACTGATCACGTGGCTGATCATGCACTGATCACCTGCCTGATCATGCACTGATCACGTGACAAATCATGCACTGATCACGTAGCTATCATGAACTGATCACGTGGCTGATCATGCACTGATCACGTGGCTGATCATGCACTGATACCGTGACTGAGCATGGACTGATCACATGACTATCATGTAGTGATCACGTGACTTAATGGCGCTGATCATGTGACTGATCATGCACTGATCATGTTTGCTATCATACACTGATCATGTGCCTCTGGAGGCAATAAACAAAGAGCTGAGTAGGCACGAATCAAACAGTCAGCAGGCAATAATCATGGAACTCAGGTGTGAGGAATCATGCTGCTCAGCTGGCAATAATCAAGCAGCTGAGCAGGCAGGAATTACGCAGCACAGCTGGCAATTGTCAAGCAGATGACAGGCAGGAATCGTGCAGCTCAGCTGGCAATTGTCAAGCAGATGAGCAGACAGTAATCACGCAGCTCAGCAGGCCCTGATCACGTGACTGAGCATGCACTGTTCACGTGGCTGATCATACACTGATCACGTGATGATCATGCACTGATCACTTGGATATCATGCACTGATCACGTGGCTGATCATACACTGTTCACGTGTCTGACCATGCACTGATCACGTGGCTGATCATACACTGCTCACGTAACTGATCATGCACTGATCACGTGGCTATCATGCACTGATCACGTGGCTGAACATGCACTGTTCACGTGGCTGATCACACACCTGTCACGTGACATATCATGCACTGATCACGTGGCACTCATGCACTGATCACGTGGCTGATCATACTCTGTTCACGTAACTCATCATGCACACATCACGTGGCTATCATGCACTGCTCACGTGGCTCGTCATGGAATGATCACGTAGCTACCATATACTGGTCACGTGACTGATCATGCACAGATCACGTAACTGATCATGCACTGTTCACGTGACTGATCATGTACTGATCACGTGACTGATCATGCACTGATCACGTGGCTATCATGCTCTGCTCACGAAGCTGATCATGCAACGATCACGTAGCAACCATGTACTGGTCACGTGACTGATCATGCACTGATCACGTAATTGATCATGCACTGATCACGTGGCTCATCATGCACTGATCACGTGGCTGATCACACATGTATCACGTGACTGATCATGCACTGATCACGTGGCTCTCATGCACTGATCACGTGGCTGTCATGCACTGATCACGTGGCTGATCATGCACTGATCACGTGGCTATCATGCACTGATCACGTGACTGATCATGCACTGATCACGTAACTGATCATGCACTGATCACGTGACTGATCATGCACTGATCACGTGACTGATCATGCACTGATCACGTGGCTATCATGCACTGATCACGTGGCTGATCATGCACTGATCACGTGGCTGATCATGCACTGATCACGTGGCTGATCATGCACTGATCACGTAACTGATCATGCACTGATCACGTGGCTATCATGCACTGATCACGTGGCTGATCATGCACTGATCACGTGGCTGATCATGCACTGATCACGTGACTGATCATGCACTGATCACGTGGCTGATCATGCACTGATCACGTGGCTGATCATGCACTGATCACGTGACTGATCATGCACTGATCACGTGACTGATCATGCACTGATCACGTGACTGATCATGCACTGATCACGTGGCTGATCATGCACTGATCACGTGGCTGATCATGCACTGATCACGTGACTGATCATGCACTGATCACGTGACTGATCATGCACTGATCAGTGGCTATCATGCACTGATCACGTGGCTGATCATGCACTGATCACGTGACTGATCATGCACTGATCACTGGCTATCATGCACTGATCACGTGGCTATCATGCACTGATCACGTGGCTATCATGCACTGATCACGTGGCTGATCATGCACTGATCACGTGGCTGATCACACACTGATCACGTGACTATCATGCACTGATCACGTGGCATCATGCACTGATCACGTGGCTGATCATACACTGATCACGTGACTGATCATGCACTGATCACGTGGCTATCATGCACTGATCACGTGGCTGATCATGCACTGATCACGGAGCTATCATGCACTGATCACGTGACTGATCATGCACTGATCACGTGACTGATCATGCACTGATCACGTGACTGATCATGCACTGATCACGTGACTGATCATGCACTGATCACGTGGCTGATCATGCACTGATCACGTGACTGATCATGCACTGATCACGTGACTGATCATGCACTGATCACGTGGCTATCATGCACTGATCACGTGGCTGATCATGCACTGATCACGTGACTGATCATGCACTGATCACGTGACTGATCATGCACTGATCACGTGGCTATCATGCACTGATCACGTGGCTGATCATGCACTGATCACGTGACTGATCATGCACTGATCACGTGACTGATCATGCACTGATCACGTGGCTATCATGCACTGATCACGTGGCTGATCATGCACTGATCACGTGACTGATCATGCACTGATCACGTGACTGATCATGCACTGATCACGTGACTGATCATGCACTGATCACGTGGCTGATCATGCACTGATCACGTGACTGATCATGCACTGATCACGTGACTGATCATGCACTGATCACGTGGCTATCATGCACTGATCACGTGGCTGATCATGCACTGATCACGTGCCTGATCATGCACTGATCACATGACTGATCATGCACTGATCACGTGACTGATCATGCACTGATCACGTGGCTATCATGCACTACTCACGTGGCTGATCATGCAATGATCATGTAGCTACCATGTACAGGTCACGTGAATGATCATACACACATCAGGTGACTGATCATGCACTGATCACGTGGCTATCATGCACTGATCACGTGGCTGATCATGCACTGATCACGTGCCTGATCATGCACTGATCACGTGACTGATCATGCACTGATCACGTGGCTGATCATGAACTGATCACGTGGCTGATCATGCACTGATCACGTGGCTGATCATGCACTGATACCGTGACTGAGCATGGACTGATCACATGACTATCATGTAGTGATCACGTGACTTAATGGCGCTGATCATGTGACTGATCATGCACTGATCATGTTTGCTATCATACACTGATCATGTGCCTCTGGAGGCAATAAACAAAGAGCTGAGTAGGCACGAATCAAACAGTCAGCAGGCAATAATCATGGAACTCAGGTGTGAGGAATCATGCTGCTCAGCTGGCAATAATCAAGCAGCTGAGCAGGCAGGAATTACGCAGCACAGCTGGCAATTGTCAAGCAGATGACAGGCAGGAATCGTGCAGCTCAGCTGGCAATTGTCAAGCAGATGAGCAGACAGTAATCACGCAGCTCAGCAGGCCCTGATCACGTGACTGAGCATGCACTGTTCACGTGGCTGATCATACACTGATCACGTGATGATCATGCACTGATCACTTGGATATCATGCACTGATCACGTGGCTGATCATACACTGTTCACGTGTCTGACCATGCACTGATCACGTGGCTGATCATACACTGCTCACGTAACTGATCATGCACTGATCACGTGGCTATCATGCACTGATCACGTGGCTGAACATGCACTGTTCACGTGGCTGATCACACACCTGTCACGTGACATATCATGCACTGATCACGTGGCACTCATGCACTGATCACGTGGCTGATCATACACTGATCACGTAACTCATCATGCACACATCACGTGGCTATCATGCACTGCTCACGTGGCTCGTCATGGAATGATCACGTAGCTACCATATACTGGTCACGTGACTGATCATGCACTGATCACGTAACTGATCATGCACTGTTCACGTGACTGATCATGCACTGATCACGTGACTGATCATGCACTGATCACGTGGCTATCATGCTCTGCTCACGAAGCTGATCATGCAACGATCACGTAGCAACCATGTACTGGTCACGTGACTGATCATGCACTGATCACGTAATTGATCATGCACTGATCACGTGGCTCATCATGCACTGATCACGTGGCTGATCACACATGATCACGTGACTGATCATGCACTGATCACGTGGCTATCATGCACTGATCACGTGATCATGCACTGATCACGTGGCTGATCATGCACTGATCACGTGGCTGATCATGCACTGATCACGTGACTGATCATGCACTGATCACGTGACTGATCATGCACTGATCACGTGGCTGATCATGCACTGATCACGTAACTGATCATGCACTGATCACGTGGCTATCATGCACTGATCACGTGCCTCTGGAGGCAATAAACAAAGAGCTGAGTAGGCACGAATCAAACAGTCAGCAGGCAATAATCATGGAACTCAGCTGTGAGGAATCATGCTGCTCAGCTGGCAATAATCAAGCAGCTGAACAGGCAGGAATTACCCAGCACAGCTGGCAATTGTCAAGCAGATGACAGGCAGGAATCGTGCAGCTCAGCTGGCAATTGTCAAGCAGATGAGCAGACAGTAATCACGCAGCTCAGCAGGCCCTGATCACGTGACTGAGCATGCACTGTTCACGTGGCTGATCATACACTGATCACGTGATTGATCATGCACTGATCACTTGGATATCATGCACTGATCACGTGGCTGATCATACACTGTTCACGTGTCTGACCATGCACTGTTCACGTGGCTGATCATACACTGCTCACGTAACTGATCATGCACTGATCACGTGGCTATCATGCACTGATCACGTGGCTGAACATGCACTGTTCACGTGGCTGATCACACACCTGTCACGTGACATATCATGCACTGATCACGTGGCACTCATGCACTGATCACGTGGCTGATCATACTCTGATCACGTAACTCATCATGCACACATCACGTGGCTATCATGCACTGCTCACGTGGCTGATCATGGAATGATCACGTAGCTACCATATACTGGTCACGTGACTGATCATGCACAGATCACGTAACTGATCATGCACTGTTCACGTGACTGATCATGCACTGATCACGTGACTGATCATGCACTGATCACGTGGCTATCATGCACTGCTCACGTGGCTGATCATGCAACGATCACGTAGCAACCAGGTACTGGTCACGTGACTGATCATGCACTGATCACGTAATTGATCATGCACTGATCACGTGGCTCATCATGCACTGATCACGTGGCTGATCACACATGTATCACGTGACTGATCATGCACTGATCACGTGGCTATCATGCACTGATCACGTGGCTGTCATGCACTGATCACGTGGCTGTCATGCACTGATCACGTGGCTATCATGCACTGATCACGTGACTGATCATGCACTGATCACGTGGCTGATCATGCACTGATCACGTGACTGATCATGCACTGATCACGTGACTGATCATGCACTGATCACGTGGCTATCATGCACTGATCACGTGGCTGATCATGCACTGATCACGTGGCTGATCATGCACTGATCACGTGGCTGATCATGCACTGATCACGTAACTGATCATGCACTGATCACGTGGCTGATCATGCACTGATCACGTGGCTGATCATGCACTGATCACGTGACTGATCATGCACTGATCACGTGACTGATCATGCACTGATCACGTGGCTATCATGCACTGATCACGTGGCTGATCATGCACTGATCACGTGACTGATCATGCACTGATCACGTGACTGATCATGCACTGATCACGTGACTGATCATGCACTGATCACGTGGCTGATCATGCACTGATCACGTGGCTGATCATGCACTGATCACGTGACTGATCATGCACTGATCACGTGACTGATCATGCACTGATCAGTGGCTATCATGCACTGATCACGTGGCTGATCATGCACTGATCACGTGACTGATCATGCACTGATCACTGGCTATCATGCACTGATCACGTGGCTATCATGCACTGATCACGTGGCTGATCATGCACTGATCACGTGACTGATCATGCACTGATCACGTCTATATCATGCACTGATCACATGACTGATCATGCACTGATCACGGGATGATCATACACTGATCATGTGACTGATCATGCACTGATCACGTGGCTATCATGCACTGATCACGTGGCTGATCATGCACTGATCACGTAGCTATCATGCACTGATCACGGGACTGATCATGCACTGATCACGTAATTGATCATGCACTGATCACGTGACTGATCATGCACTGATCACGTGACTGATCATGCACTGATCACGTGACTGATCATGCACTGATCACGTGGCTATCATGCACTGATCACGTGGCTGATCATGCACTGATCACGTGGCTATCATGCACTGATCACGTGACTGATCATGCACTGATCACGTAATTGATCATGCACTGATCACGTGACTGATCATGCACTGATCACGTGACTGATCATGCACTGATCACGTGGCTATCATGCACTGATCACGTGGCTGATCATGCACTGATCACGTAGCTACCATGCACTGATCACGTGACTGATCATGCACTGATCACGTGATGATCATGCACTGATCACGTGGCTGATCATGCACTGATCACGTGACTGATCATGCACTGATCACGTGGCTATCATGCACTGATCACGTGGCTGATCATGCAATGATCACGTAGCTACCATGTACTGGTCACGTGACTGATCATGCACTGATCACGTAATTGATCATGCACTGATCACGTGACTGATCATGCACTGATCACGTGACTGATCATGCACTGATCACGTGACTGATCATGCACTGATCACGTGGCTATCATGCACTGATCATGTGGCTGATCATGCACTGATCACGTGGCTATCATGCACTGATCACGTGACTGATCATGCACTGATCACGTAATTGATCATGCACTGATCACGTGGCTGATCATGCACTGATCACGTGGCTGATCATGCACTGATCACGTGACTGATCATGCACTGATCACGTGACTGATCATGCACTGATCACGTGGCTATCATGCACTACTCACGTGGCTGATCATGCCATGATCATGTAGCTACCATGTACTGGTCACGTGACTGATCATACACCCATCAGGTGATGATCATGCACTGATCACGTGGCTGATCATGCACTGATCACCTGCCTGTCATGCACTGATCACGTGACAAATCATGCACTGATCACATAGCTATCATGAACTGATCACGTGGCTGATCATGCACTGATCACGTGGCTGATCATGCACTGATACCGTGACTGAGCATGGACTGATCACATGACTATCATGTAGTGATCACGTGACTTAATGGCTCTGATCATGTGACTGATCATGCACTGATCACGTTTGCTATCATACACTGATCATGTGCCTCTGGAGGCAATAAACAAAGAGCTGAGTAGGCACGAATCAAACAGTCAGCAGGCAATAATCATGGAACTCAGCTGTGAGGAATCATGCTGCTCAGCTGGCAATAATCAAGCAGCTGAGCAGGCAGGAATTACGCAGCACAGCTGGCAATTGTCAAGCAGATGACAGGCAGGAATCGTGCAGCTCAGCTGGCAATTGTCAAGCAGATGAGCAGACAGTAATCACGCAGCTCAGCAGGCCCTGATCACGTGACTGAGCATGCACTGTTCACGTGGCTGATCATACACTGACCACGTGATGATCATGCACTGATCACTTGGATATCATGCACTGATCACGTGGCTGATCATACACTGTTCACGTGTCTGACCATGCACTGATCACGTGGCTGATCATACACTGCTCTCGTAACTGATCATGCACTGATCACGTGGCTATCATGCACTGATCACGTGGCTGAACATGCACTGTTCACGTGGCTGATCACACACCTGTCACGTGACATATAATGCACTGATCACGTGGCTATCATGCACTGATCACGTGGCTGATCATGCACTGATCACGTGGCTGATCATGCACTGATCACGTGGCTGATCATGCACTGATCACGTGGCTGATCATGCACTGATCACGTAACTGATCATGCACTGATCACGTGGCTGATCATGCACTGATCACGTGGCTGATCATGCACTGATCACGTGACTGATCATGCACTGATCACGTGGCTATCATGCACTGATCACGTGGCTGATCATGCACTGATCACGTGACTGATCATGCACTGATCACGTGACTGATCATGCACTGATCACGTGACTGATCATGCACTGATCACGTGGCTGATCATGCACTGATCACGTGGCTGATCATGCACTGATCACGTGACTGATCATGCACTGATCACGTGGCTATCATGCACTGATCACGTGGCTGATCATGCACTGATCACGTGACTGATCATGCACTGATCACGTGACTGATCATGCACTGATCACGTGACTGATCATGCACTGATCACGTGGCTGATCATGCACTGATCACGTGGCTGATCATGCACTGATCACGTGACTGATCATGCACTGATCACGTGACTGATCATGCACTGATCAGTGGCTATCATGCACTGATCACGTGGCTGATCATGCACTGATCACGTGACTGATCATGCACTGATCACTGGCTATCATGCACTGATCACGTGGCTATCATGCACTGATCACGTGGCTGATCATGCACTGATCACGTGACTGATCATGCACTGATCACGTCTATATCATGCACTGATCACATGACTGATCATGCACTGATCACGTGGATGATCATACACTGATCATGTGACTGATCATGCACTGATCACGTGGCTATCATGCACTGCTCACGTGGCTGATCATGCAATGATCACGTAGCTACCATGTACTGGTCACGTGACTGATCATGCACTGATCACGTAATTGATCATGCACTGATCACGTGACTGATCATGCACTGATCACGTGAGTGATCATGCACTGATCACGTGACTGATCATGCACTGATCACGTGGCTATCATGCACTGCTCATGTGGCTGATCATGCACTGATCACGTAGCTACCATATACTGATCACGTGACTGATCATGCACTGATCACGTAATTGATCATGCACTGATCACGTGGCTGATCATGCACTGATCACGTGGCTGATCATGCACTGATCACGTGACTGATCATGCACTGATCACGTGACTGATCATGCACTGATCACGTGGCTATCATGCACTACTCACGTGGCTGATCATGCAATGATCATGTAGCTACCATGTACTGGTCACGTGACTGATCATACACTGATCAGGTGATGATCATGCACTGATCACGTGGCTGATCATGCACTGATCACCTGCCTGTCATGCACTGATCACGTGACAAATCATGCACTGATCACATAGCTATCATGAACTGATCACCTGGCTGATCATGCACTGATCACGTGGCTGATCATGCACTGATACCGTGACTGAGCATGGACTGATCACATGACTATCATGTAGTGATCACGTGACTTAATGGCTCTGATCATGTGACTGATCATGCACTGATCATGTTTGCTATCATACACTGATCATGTGCCTCTGGAGGCAATAAACAAAGAGCTGAGTAGGCACGAATCAAACA
Source organism: Bos javanicus (assembly GCF_032452875.1). Classification (NCBI taxonomy): domain Eukaryota; kingdom Metazoa; phylum Chordata; class Mammalia; order Artiodactyla; family Bovidae; genus Bos; species Bos javanicus. The sequence goes on from NW_026893658.1 coordinate 118,698, forward strand.
GTCAGCAGGCAATAATCATGGAACTCAGCTGTGAGGAATCATGCTGCTCAGCTGGCAATAATCAAGCAGCTGAGCAGGCAGGAATTACGCAGCACAGCTGGCAATTGTCAAGCAGATGACAGGCAGGAATCGTGCAGCTCAGCTGGCAATTGTCAAGCAGATGAGCAGACAGTAATCACGCAGCTCAGCAGGCCCTGATCACGTGACTGAGCATGCACTGTTCACGTGGCTGATCATACACTGATCACGTGATTGATCATGCACTGATCACTTGGATATCATGCACTGATCACGTGGCTGATCATACACTGTTCACGTGTCTGACCATGCACTGATCACGTGGCTGATCATACACTGCTCACGTAACTGATCATGCACTGATCACGTGGCTATCATGCACTGATCACGTGGCTGAACATGCACTGTTCACGTGGCTGATCACACACCTGTCACGTGACATATCATGCACTGATCACGTGGCACTCATGCACTGATCACGTGGCTGATCATACTCTGCTCACGTAACTGATCATGCACACATCACGTGGCTATCATGCACTGCTCACGTGGCTCGTCATGGAATGATCACGGAGCTACCATATACTGGTCACGTGACTGATCATGCACAGATCACGTAAATGATCATGCACTGTTCACGTGACTGATCATGCACTGATCACGTGACTGATCATGCACTGATCACGTGGCTGATCATGCACTGATCACGTGGCTGATCATGCACTGATCACGTGGCTGATCATGCACTGATCACGTGACTGATCATGCACTGATCACGTGACTGATCATGCACTGATCACGTGGCTATCATGCACTGATCACGTGGCTGATCATGCACTGATCACGTGACTGATCATGCACTGATCACGTGACTGATCATGCACTGATCACGTGACTGATCATGCACTGATCACGTAATTGATCATGCACTGATCACGTGGCTGATCATGCACTGATCACGTGACTGATCATGCACTGATCACGTGACTGATCATGCACTGATCAGTGGCTATCATGCACTGATCACGTGGCTGATCATGCACTGATCACGTGACTGATCATGCACTGATCACTGGCTATCATGCACTGATCACGTGGCTATCATGCACTGATCACGTGGCTGATCATGCACTGATCACGTGACTGATCATGCACTGATCACGTCTATATCATGCACTGATCACATGACTGATCATGCACTGATCACGTGGATGATCATACACTGATCATGTGACTGATCATGCACTGATCACGTGGCTATCATGCACTGATCACGTGGCTGATCATGCAATGATCACGTAGCTACCATGTACTGGTCACGTGACTGATCATGCACTGATCACGTAATTGATCATGCACTGATCACGTGACTGATCATGCACTGATCACGTGACTGATCATGCACTGATCACGTGACTGATCATGCACTGATCACGTGGCTATCATGCACTGATCATGGCTGATCATGCACTGATCACGTAGCTACCATGCACTGATCACGTGACTGATCATGCACTGATCACGTGGCTGATCATGCACTGATCACGTGGCTGATCATGCACTGATCACGTGGCTGATCATGCACTGATCACGTGACTGATCATGCACTGATCACGTGGCTATCATGCACTACTCACGTGGCTGATCATGCAATGATCATGTAGCTACCATGTACTGGTCACGTGACTGATCATACACCCATCAGGTGATGATCATGCACTGATCACGTGGCTGATCATGCACTGATCACCTGCCTGTCATGCACTGATCACGTGACAAATCATGCACTGATCACATAGCTATCATGAACTGATCACGTGGCTGATCATGCACTGATCACGTGGCTGATCATGCACTGATACCGTGACTGAGCATGGACTGATCACATGACTATCATGTAGTGATCACGTGACTTAATGGCGCTGATCATGTGACTGATCATGCACTGATCATGTTTGCTATCATACACTGATCATGTGCCTCTGGAGGCAATAAACAAAGAGCTGAGTAGGCACGAATCAAACAGTCAGCAGGCAATAATCATGGAACTCAGCTGTGAGGAATCATGCTGCTCAGCTGGCAATAATCAAGCAGCTGAGCAGGCAGGAATTACGCAGCACAGCTGGCAATTGTCAAGCAGATGACAGGCAGGAATCGTGCAGCTCAGCTGGCAATTGTCAAGCAGATGAGCAGACAGTAATCACGCAGCTCAGCAGGCCCAGATCACGTGACTGAGCATGCACTGTTCACGTGGCTGATCATACACTGATCACGTGACTGATCATGCACTGATCACGTGGCTATCATGCACTGATCACGTGGCTGATCATGCACTGATCACGTGGCTGATCATGCACTGATCACGTGGCTGATCATGCACTGATCACGTGGCTGATCATGCACTGATCACGTGACTATCATGCACTGATCACGTGGCATCATGCACTGATCACGTGGCTGATCATACACTGATCACGTGACTGATCATGCACTGATCACGTGGCTATCATGCACTGATCACGTGGCTGATCATACACTGATCACGTAACTGATCATGCACTGATCACGTGGCTATCATGCACTGATCACGTGGCTGATCATGCACTGATCACGTGACTGATCATGCACTGATCACGTGGCTGATCATGCACTGATCACGTGGCTGATCATGCACTGATCACGTGGCTGATCATGCACTGATCACGTGACTGATCATGCACTGATCACGTGGCTGATCATGCACTGATCACGTGGCTGATCATGCACTGATCACGTGACTGATCATGCACTGATCACGTGGCTATCATGCACTGATCACGTGGCTGATCATGCACTGATCACGTGACTGATCATGCACTGATCACGTGGCTATCATGCACTGATCACGTGGCTGATCATGCACTGATCACGTGACTGATCATGCACTGATCACGTGGCTGATCATGCACTGATCACGTGGCTGATCATGCACTGATCACGTGGCTGATCATGCACTGATCACGTGACTGATCATGCACTGATCACGTGGCTGATCATGCACTGATCACGTGGCTGATCATGCACTGATCACGTGACTGATCATGCACTGATCACGTGACTGATCATGCACTGATCACGTGACTGATCATGCACTGATCACGTGGCTGATCATGCACTGATCACGTGGCTGATCATGCACTGATCACGTGACTGATCATGCACTGATCACGTGACTGATCATGCACTGATCAGTGGCTATCATGCACTGATCACGTGGCTGATCATGCACTGATCACGTGACTGATCATGCACTGATCACTGGCTATCATGCACTGATCACGTGGCTATCATGCACTGATCACGTGGCTGATCATGCACTGATCACGTGACTGATCATGCACTGATCACGTCTATATCATGCACTGATCACATGACTGATCATGCACTGATCACGTGGATGATCATACACTGATCATGTGACTGATCATGCACTGATCACGTGGCTATCATGCACTGATCACGTGGCTGATCATGCACTGATCACGTAGCTACCATGTACTGATCACGTGACTGATCATGCACTGATCACGTAATTGATCATGCACTGATCACGTGACTGATCATGCACTGATCACGTGAGTGATCATGCACTGATCACGTGACTGATCATGCACTGATCACGTGGCTATCATGCACTGCTCATGTGGCTGATCATGCACTGATCACGTAGCTACCATGCACTGATCACGTGACTGATCATGCACTGATCACGTAATTGATCATGCACTGATCACGTGGCTGATCATGCACTGATCACGTGGCTGATCATGCACTGATCACGTGACTGATCATGCACTGATCACGTGACTGATCATGCACTGATCACGTGGCTATCATGCACTGATCACGTGGCTGATCATGCACTGATCACGTAGCTATCATGCACTGATCACGTGACTGATCATGCACTGATCACGTAATTGATCATGCACTGATCACGTGGCTGATCATGCACTGATCACGTGGCTGATCACACATGATCACGTGACTGATCATGCACTGATCACGTGGCTATCATGCACTGATCACGTGGCTGATCATGCACTGATCACGTGGCTGATCATGCACTGATCACGTAGCTATCATGCACTGATCACGTGACTGATCATGCACTGATCACGTGACTGATCATGCACTGATCACGTGACTGATCATGCACTGATCACGTGACTGATCATGCACTGATCACGTGGCTATCATGCACTGATCACGTGGCTGATCATGCACTGATCACGTGACTGATCATGCACTGATCACGTGGCTGATCATGCACTGATCACGTGACTGATCATGCACTGATCACGTGGCTATCATGCACTGATCACGTGGCTGATCATGCACTGATCACGTGACTGATCATGCACTGATCACGTGGCTGATCATGCACTGATCACGTGGCTGATCATGCACTGATCACGTGGCTGATCATGCACTGATCACGTGACTGATCATGCACTGATCACGTGGCTGATCATGCACTGATCACGTGGCTGATCATGCACTGATCACGTGACTGATCATGCACTGATCACGTGACTGATCATGCACTGATCACGTGACTGATCATGCACTGATCACGTGGCTGATCATGCACTGATCACGTGGCTGATCATGCACTGATCACGTGACTGATCATGCACTGATCACGTGACTGATCATGCACTGATCACGTGGCTATCATGCACTGATCACGTGGCTGATCATGCACTGATCACGTGACTGATCATGCACTGATCACGTGGCTATCATGCACTACTCACGTGGCTGATCATGCAATGATCATGTAGCTACCATGTACAGGTCACGTGAATGATCATACACCCATCAGGTGACTGATCATGCACTGATCACGTGGCTATCATGCACTGATCACGTGGCTGATCATGCACTGATCACCTGCCTGATCATGCACTGATCACGTGACTGATCATGCACTGATCACGTGGCTGATCATGAACTGATCACGTGGCTGATCATGCACTGATCACGTGGCTGATCATGCACTGATACCGTGACTGAGCATGGACTGATCACATGACTATCATGTAGTGATCACGTGACTTAATGGCGCTGATCATGTGACTGATCATGCACTGATCATGTTTGCTATCATACACTGATCATGTGCCTCTGGAGGCAATAAACAAAGAGCTGAGTAGGCACGAATCAAACAGTCAGCAGGCAATAATCATGGAACTCAGCTGTGAGGAATCATGCTGCTCAGCTGGCAATAATCAAGCAGCTGAGCAGGCAGGAATTACGCAGCACAGCTGGCAATTGTCAAGCAGATGACAGGCAGGAATCGTGCAGCTCAGCTGGCAATTGTCAAGCAGATGAGCAGACAGTAATCACGCAGCTCAGCAGGCCCTGATCACGTGACTGAGCATGCACTGTTCACGTGGCTGATCATACACTGATCACGTGATGATCATGCACTGATCACTTGGATATCATGCACTGATCACGTGGCTGATCATACACTGTTCACGTGTCTGACCATGCACTGATCACGTGGCTGATCATACACTGCTCACGTAACTGATCATGCACTGATCACGTGGCTATCATGCACTGATCACGTGGCTGAACATGCACTGTTCACGTGGCTGATCACACACCTGTCACGTGACATATCATGCACTGATCACGTGGCACTCATGCACTGATCACGTGGCTGATCATACTCTGCTCACGTACTGATCATGCACACATCACGTGGCTATCATGCACTGCTCACGTGGCTCGTCATGGAATGATCACGTAGCTACCATATACTGGTCACGTGACTGATCATGCACAGATCACGTAACTGATCATGCACTGTTCACGTGACTGATCATGTACTGATCACGTGACTGATCATGCACTGATCACGTGGCTGATCATGCACTGATCACGTGACTGATCATGCACTGATCACGTGACTGATCATGCACTGATCACGTGGCTATCATGCACTGATCACGTGGCTGATCATGCACTGATCACGTGACTGATCATGCACTGATCACTGGCTATCATGCACTGATCACGTGGCTATCATGCACTGATCACGTGGCTGATCATGCACTGATCACGTGACTGATCATGCACTGATCACGTCTATATCATGCACTGATCACGTGACTGTCATGCACTGATCACGGATGATCATGCACTGATCACGTGACTGATCATGCACTGATCACGTGGCTATCATGCACTGATCACGTGGCTGATCATGCAATGATCACGTAGCTACCATGTACTGATCACGTGACTGATCATGCACTGATCACGTAATTGATCATGCACTGATCACGTGACTGATCATGCACTGATCACGTGACTGATCATGCACTGATCACGTGACTGATCATGCACTGATCACGTGGCTATCATGCACTGATCACGTGGCTGATCATGCACTGATCACGTAGCTACCATGCACTGATCACGTGACTGATCATGCACTGATCACGTAATTGATCATGCACTGATCACGTGGCTGATCATGCACTGATCACGTGGCTGATCATGCACTGATCACGTGACTGATCATGCACTGATCACGTGACTGATCATGCACTGATCACGTGGCTATCATGCACTGATCACGTGGCTGATCATGCACTGATCACGTGCCTGATCATGCACTGATCACATGACTGATCATGCACTGATCACGTGACTGATCATGCACTGATCACGTGGCTATCATGCACTACTCACGTGGCTGATCATGCAATGATCATGTAGCTACCATGTACAGGTCACGTGAATGATCATACACCCATCAGGTGACTGATCATGCACTGATCACGTGGCTATCATGCACTGATCACGTGGCTGATCATGCACTGATCACGTGCCTGATCATGCACTGATCACGTGACTGATCATGCACTGATCACGTGGCTATCATGCACTGATCACGTGGCTGATCATGCACTGATCACGTGGCTGATCATGCACTGATACCGTGACTGAGCATGGACTGATCACATGACTATCATGTAGTGATCACGTGACTTAATGGCGCTGATCATGTGACTGATCATGCACTGATCATGTTTGCTATCATACACTGATCATGTGCCTCTGGAGGCAATAAACAAAGAGCTGAGTAGGCACGAATCAAACAGTCAGCAGGCAATAATCATGGAACTCAGGTGTGAGGAATCATGCTGCTCAGCTGGCAATAATCAAGCAGCTGAGCAGGCAGGAATTACGCAGCACAGCTGGCAATTGTCAAGCAGATGACAGGCAGGAATCGTGCAGCTCAGCTGGCAATTGTCAAGCAGATGAGCAGACAGTAATCACGCAGCTCAGCAGGCCCTGATCACGTGACTGAGCATGCACTGTTCACGTGGCTGATCATACACTGATCACGTGATGATCATGCACTGATCACTTGGATATCATGCACTGATCACGTGGCTGATCATACACTGTTCACGTGTCTGACCATGCACTGATCACGTGGCTGATCATACACTGCTCACGTAACTGATCATGCACTGATCACGTGGCTATCATGCACTGATCACGTGGCTGAACATGCACTGTTCACGTGGCTGATCACACACCTGTCACGTGACATATCATGCACTGATCACGTGGCACTCATGCACTGATCACGTGGCTGATCATACTCTGATCACGTAACTGATCATGCACACATCACGTGGCTATCATGCACTGCTCACGTGGCTCGTCATGGAATGATCACGTAGCTACCATATACTGGTCACGTGACTGATCATGCACTGATCACGTAACTGATCATGCACTGTTCACGTGACTGATCATGTACTGATCACGTGACTGATCATGCACTGATCACGTGGCTATCATGCACTGCTCACGTGGCTGATCATGCAACGATCACGTAGCAACCATGTACTGGTCACGTGACTGATCATGCACTGATCACGTAATTGATCATGCACTGATCACGTGGCTCATCATGCACTGATCACGTGGCTGATCACACATGTATCACGTGACTGATCATGCACTGATCACGTGGCTATCATGCACTGATCACGTGGCTGTCATGCACTGATCACGTGGCTGTCATGCACTGATCACGTGGCTATCATGCACTGATCACGTGACTGATCATGCACTGATCACGTGGCTGATCATGCACTGATCACGTGACTGATCATGCACTGATCACGTGACTGATCATGCACTGATCACGTGGCTATCATGCACTGATCACGTGGCTGATCATGCACTGATCACGTGACTGATCATGCACTGATCACGTGGCTGATCATGCACTGATCACGTGACTGATCATGCACTGATCACGTGGCTATCATGCACTGATCACGTGGCTGATCATGCACTGATCACGTGACTGATCATGCACTGATCACGTGGCTGATCATGCACTGATCACGTGGCTGATCATGCACTGATCACGTGGCTGATCATGCACTGATCACGTGACTGATCATGCACTGATCACGTGGCTGATCATGCACTGATCACGTGGCTGATCATGCACTGATCACGTGACTGATCATGCACTGATCACGTGACTGATCATGCACTGATCACGTGACTGATCATGCACTGATCACGTGGCTGATCATGCACTGATCACGTGGCTGATCATGCACTGATCACGTGACTGATCATGCACTGATCACGTGACTGATCATGCACTGATCACGTGGCTATCATGCACTGATCACGTGGCTGATCATGCACTGATCACGTGACTGATCATGCACTGATCACGTGGCTATCATGCACTACTCACGTGGCTGATCATGCAATGATCATGTAGCTACCATGTACAGGTCACGTGAATGATCATACACCCATCAGGTGACTGATCATGCACTGATCACGTGGCTATCATGCACTGATCACGTGACTGATCATGCACTGATCACGTGACTGATCATGCACTGATCACATGGCTATCATGCACTGATCACGTGGCTGATCATGCACTGATCACGTGGCTGATCATGCACTGATACCGTGACTGAGCATGGACTGATCACATGACTATCATGTAGTGATCACGTGACTTAATGGCGCTGATCATGTGACTGATCATGCGCTGATCATGTTTGCTATCATACACTGATCATGTGCCTCTGGAGGCAATAAACAAAGAGCTGAGTAGGCACGAATCAAACAGTCAGCAGGCAATAATCATGGAACTCAGGTGTGAGGAATCATGCTGCTCAGCTGGCAATAATCAAGCAGCTGAGCAGGCAGGAATTACGCAGCACAGCTGGCAATTGTCAAGCAGATGACAGGCAGGAATCGTGCAGCTCAGCTGGCAATTGTCAAGCAGATGAGCAGACAGTAATCACGCAGCTCAGCAGGCCCTGATCACGTGACTGAGCATGCACTGTTCACGTGGCTGATCATACACTGATCACGTGATGATCATGCACTGATCACGTGGATATCATGCACTGATCACGTGGCTGATCATGCACTGATCACGTGGCTGATCATGCACTGATCACGTGACTGATCATGCACTGATCACGTGGCTATCATGCACTGATCACGTGGCTATCATGCACTGATCACGTGGCTGATCATGCACTGATCACGTGACTGATCATGCACTGATCACGTCTATATCATGCACTGATCACGTGACTGATCATGCACTGATCACGTGGCTGATCATACACTGATCATGACTGATCATGCACTGATCACGTGGCTATCATGCACTGATCACGTGGCTGATCATGCAATGATCACGTAGCTACCATGCACTGGTCACGTGACTGATCATGCACTGATCACGTAATTGATCATGCACTGATCACGTGACTGATCATGCACTGATCACGTGACTGATCATGCACTGATCACGTGACTGATCATGCACTGATCACGTGGCTATCATGCACTGATCATGTGGCTGATCATGCACTGATCACGTGGCTATCATGCACTGATCACGTGACTGATCATGCACTGATCACGTAATTGATCATGCACTGATCACGTGGCTGATCATGCACTGATCACGTGGCTGATCATGCACTGATCACGTGACTGATCATGCACTGATCACGTGACTGATCATGCACTGATCACGTGGCTATCATGCACTACTCACGTGGCTGATCATGCAATGATCATGTAGCTACCATGTACTGGTCACGTGACTGATCATACACTGATCAGGTGACTGATCATGCACTGATCACGTGGCTGATCATGCACTGATCACCTGACTGATCATGCACTGATCACGTGACAAATCATGCACTGATCACATAGCTATCATGCACTGATCACCTGGCTGATCATGCACTGATCACGTGGCTGATCATGCACTGATACCGTGACTGAGCATGGACTGATCACATGACTATCATGTAGTGATCACGTGACTTAATGGCGCTGATCATGTGACTGATCATGCACTGATCATGTTTGCTATCATACACTGATCATGTGCCTCTGGAGGCAATAAACAAAGAGCTGAGTAGGCACGAATCAAACAGTCAGCAGGCAATAATCATGGAACTCAGCTGTGAGGAATCATGCTGCTCAGCTGGCAATAATCAAGCAGCTGAGCAGGCAGGAATTACGCAGCACAGCTGGCAATTGTCAAGCAGATGACAGGCAGGAATCGTGCAGCTCAGCTGGCAATTGTCAAGCAGATGAGCAGACAGTAATCACGCAGCTCAGCAGGCCCTGATCACGTGACTGAGCATGCACTGTTCACGTGGCTGATCATACACTGATCACGTAATTGATCATGCACTGATCACTTGGATATCATGCACTGATCACGTGGCTGATCATACACTGTTCACGTGTCTGACCATGCACTGATCACGTGGCTGATCATACACTGCTCACGTAACTGATCATGCACTGATCACGTGGCTATCATGCACTGATCACGTGGCTGAACATGCACTGTTCACGTGGCTGATCACACACCTGTCACGTGACATATCATGCACTGATCACGTGGCACTCATGCACTGATCACGTGGCTGATCATACTCTGTTCACGTAACTCATCATGCACACATCACGTGGCTATCATGCACTGCTCACGTGGCTGATCATGGAATGATCACGGAGCTACCATATACTGGTCACGTGACTGATCATGCACAGATCACGTAAATGATCATGCACTGTTCACGTGACTGATCATGCACTGATCACGTGACTGATCATGCACTGATCACGTGGCTGATCATGCACTGATCACGTGACTGATCATGCACTGATCACGTGACTGATCATGCACTGATCACGTGGCTATCATGCACTGATCACGTGGCTGATCATGCACTGATCACGTGACTGATCATGCACTGATCACGTGACTGATCATGCACTGATCACGTGGCTATCATGCACTGATCACGTGGCTGATCATGCACTGATCACGTGACTGATCATGCACTGATCACGTGACTGATCATGCACTGATCACGTGGCTATCATGCACTGATCACGTGGCTGATCATGCACTGATCACGTGACTGATCATGCACTGATCACGTGACTGATCATGCACTGATCACGTGACTGATCATGCACTGATCACGTAACTGATCATGCACTGATCACGTGGCTGATCATGCACTGATCACGTGACTGATCATGCACTGATCACGTGACTGATCATGCACTGATCAGTGGCTATCATGCACTGATCACGTGGCTGATCATACTGATCACGTGACTGATCATGCACTGATCACTGGCTATCATGCACTGATCACGTGGCTATCATGCACTGATCACGTGGCTGATCATGCACTGATCACGTGACTGATCATGCACTGATCACGTGAATATCATGCACTGATCACATGACTGATCATGCACTGATCACGTGGATGATCATACACTGATCATGTGACTGATCATGCACTGATCACGTGGCTATCATGCACTGATCACGTGGCTGATCATGCACTGATCACGTAGCTACCATGTACTGATCACGTGACTGATCATGCACTGATCACGTAATTGATCATGCACTGATCACGTGACTGATCATGCACTGATCACGTGACTGATCATGCACTGATCACGTGACTGATCATGCACTGATCACGTGGCTATCATGCACTGATCATGTGGCTGATCATGCACTGATCACGTAGCTATCATGCACTGATCACGTGACTGATCATGCACTGATCACGTAATTGATCATGCACTGATCACGTGGCTGATCATGCACTGATCACGTGGCTGATCATGCACTGATCACGTGACTGATCATGCACTGATCACGTGACTGATCATGCACTGATCACGTGGCTATCATGCACTATCACGTGGCTGATCATGCAATGATCATGTAGCTACCATGTACTGGTCACGTGACTGATCATACACTGATCAGGTGATGATCATGCACTGATCACGTGGCTGATCATGCACTGATCACGTGCCTGATCATGCACTGATCACGTGACTGATCATGCACTGATCACGTGGCTATCATGCACTGATCACGTGGCTGATCATGCACTGATCACGTGGCTGATCATGCACTGATACCGTGACTGAGCATGGACTGATCACATGACTATCATGTAGTGATCACGTGACTTAATGGCACTGATCATGTGACTGATCATGCACTGATCATGTTTGCTATCATACACTGATCATGTGCCTCTGGAGGCAATAAACAATGAGCTGAGTAGGCACGAATCAAACAGTCAGCAGGCAATAATCATGGAACTCAGCTGTGAGGAATCATGCTGCTCAGCTGGCAATAATCAAGCAGCTGAGCAGGCAGGAATTACGCAGCACAGCTGGCAATTGTCAAGCAGATGACAGGCAGGAATCGTGCAGCTCAGCTGGCAATTGTCAAGCAGATGAGCAGACAGTAATCACGCAGCTCAGCAGGCCCTGATCACGTGACTGAGCATGCACTGATCACGTGGCTGATCATACACTGATCACGTGATGATCATGCACTGATCACTGGATATCATGCACTGATCACGTGGCTGATCATGCACTGATCACGTGGCTGATCATGCACTGATCACGTGGCTGATCATGCACTGATCACGTGACTGATCATGCACTGATCACGTGGCTATCATGCACTGATCACGTGGCTGATCATGCACTGATCACGTGCCTGATCATGCACTGATCACATGACTGATCATGCACTGATCACGTGACTGATCATGCACTGATCACGTGGCTATCATGCACTACTCACGTGGCTGATCATGCAATGATCATGTAGCTACCATGTACAGGTCACGTGAATGATCATACACCCATCACGTGACTGATCATGCACTGATCACGTGGCTATCATGCACTGATCACGTGGCTGATCATGCACTGATCACGTGCCTGATCATGCACTGATCACGTGACTGATCATGCACTGATCACGTGGCTGATCATGCACTGATCACGTGGCTGATCATGCACTGATCACGTGGCTGATCATGCACTGATACCGTGACTGAGCATGGACTGATCACATGACTATCATGTAGTGATCACGTGACTTAATGGCTCTGATCATGTGACTGATCATGCACTGATCATGTTTGCTATCATACACTGATCATGTGCCTCTGGAGGCAATAAACAAAGAGCTGAGTAGGCACGAATCAAACAGTCAGCAGGCAATAATCATGGAACTCAGCTGTGAGGAATCATGCTGCTCAGCTGGCAATAATCAAGCAGCTGAGCAGGCAGGAATTACGCAGCACAGCTGGCAATTGTCAAGCAGATGACAGGCAGGAATCGTGCAGCTCAGCTGGCAATTGTCAAGCAGATGAGCAGACAGTAATCACGCAGCTCAGCAGGCCCTGATCACGTGACTGAGCATGCACTGTTCACGTGGCTGATCATACACTGATCACGTGATGATCATGCACTGATCACTTGGATATCATGCACTGATCACGTGGCTGATCATACACTGTTCACGTGTCTGACCATGCACTGATCACGTGGCTGATCATACACTGTCACGTGACTGATCATGCACTGATCACGTGACTGATCATGCACTGATCACGTGGCTGATCATGCACTGATCACGTGGCTGATCATGCACTGATCACGTGGCTGATCATGCACTGATCACGTGGCTGATCATGCACTGATCACGTGACTGATCATGCACTGATCACGTAACTGATCATGCACTGATCACGTGGCTGATCATGCACTGATCACGTGACTGATCATGCACTGATCACGTGACTGATCATGCACTGATCACGTGGCTATCATGCACTGATCACGTGGCTGATCATGCACTGATCACGTGACTGATCATGCACTGATCACTGGCTATCATGCACTGATCACGTGGCTATCATGCACTGATCACGTGACTGATCATGCACTGATCACGTGACTGATCATGCACTGATCACGTCTATATCATGCACTGATCACGTGACTGTCATGCACTGATCACGTGGATGATCATGCACTGATCACGTGACTGATCATGCACTGATCACGTGGCTATCATGCACTGATCACGTGGCTGATCATGCACTGATCACGTAGCTACCATGTACTGATCACGTGACTGATCATGCACTGATCACGTGACTGATCATGCACTGATCACGTGGCTATCATGCACTGATCACGTGGCTGATCATGCACTGATCACGTAGCTACCATGCACTGATCACGTGACTGATCATGCACTGATCACGTAATTGATCATGCACTGATCACGTGGCTGATCATGCACTGATCACGTGGCTGATCATGCACTGATCACGTGACTGATCATGCACTGATCACGTGACTGATCATGCACTGATCACGTGGCTATCATGCACTGATCACGTGGCTGATCATGCACTGATCACGTGCCTGATCATGCACATCACATGACTGATCATGCACTGATCACGTGACTGATCATGCACTGATCACGTGGCTATCATGCACTACTCACGTGGCTGATCATGCAATGATCATGTAGCTACCATGTACAGGTCACGTGAATGATCATACACCCATCAGGTGACTGATCATGCACTGATCACGTGGCTATCATGCACTGATCACGTGGCTGATCATGCACTGATCACCTGTCTGGTCATGCACTGATCACGTGACTGATCATGCACTGATCACGTGGCTGATCATGAACTGATCACGTGGCTGATCATGCACTGATCACGTGGCTGATCATGCACTGATACCGTGACTGAGCATGGACTGATCACATGACTATCATGTAGTGATCACGTGACTTAATGGCGCTGATCATGTGACTGATCATGCACTGATCATGTTTGCTATCATACACTGATCATGTGCCTCTGGAGGCAATAAACAAAGAGCTGAGTAGGCACGAATCAAACAGTCAGCAGGCAATAATCATGGAACTCAGGTGTGAGGAATCATGCTGCTCAGCTGGCAATAATCAAGCAGCTGAGCAAGCAGGAATTAGGCAGCACAGCTGGCAATTGTCAAGCAGATGACAGGCAGGAATCGTGCAGCTCAGCTGGCAATTGTCAAGCAGATGAGCAGACAGTAATCACGCAGCTCAGCAGGCCCTGATCACGTGACTGAGCATGCACTGTTCACGTGGCTGATCATACACTGATCACGTGATGATCATGCACTGATCACTTGGATATCATGCACTGATCACGTGGCTGATCATACACTGTTCACGTGTCTGACCATGCACTGATCACGTGGCTGATCATACACTGCTCACGTAACTGATCATGCACTGATCACGTGGCTATCATGCACTGATCACGTGGCTGAACATGCACTGTTCACGTGGCTGATCACACACCTGTCACGTGACATATCATGCACTGATCACGTGGCACTCATGCACTGATCACGTGGCTGATCATACTCTGTTCACGTAACTCATCATGCACACATCACGTGGCTATCATGCACTGCTCACGTGGCTCGTCATGGAATGATCACGTAGCTACCATATACTGGTCACGTGACTGATCATGCACAGATCACGTAACTGATCATGCACTGTTCACGTGACTGATCATGTACTGATCACGTGACTGATCATGCACTGATCACGTGGCTATCATGCTCTGCTCACGTGGCTGATCATGCAACGATCACGTAGCAACCATGTACTGGTCACGTGACTGATCATGCACTGATCACGTAATTGATCATGCACTGATCACGTGGCTCATCATGCACTGATCACGTGGCTGATCACACATGTATCACGTGACTGATCATGCACTGATCACGTGGCTCTCATGCACTGATCACGTGGCTATCATGCACTGATCACGTGGATATCATGCACTGATCACGTGGCTGATCACACGTATCACATGACTGATCATGCACTGATCACGTGGCTATCATGCACTGATCACGTGGCTATCATGCACTGATCACGTGGCTGATCATGCAATGATCACGTAGCTACCATGCACTGATCACGTGACTGATCATGCACTGATCACGTAATTGATCATGCACTGATCACGTGGCTGATCATGCACTGATCAGTGGCTGATCACACGCGATCACGTGACTGATCATGCACTGATCACGTGACTGATCATGCACTGATCACGTGGCTATCATGCACTGATCACGTGGCTATCATGCACTGATCACGTGGCTGATCATGCACTGATCACGTGACTGATCATGCACTGATCACGTGACTGATCATGCACTGATCACGTGGCTGATCATGCACTGATCACGTGGCTACCATGCACTGATCACGTGACTGATCATGCACTGATCACGTAATTGATCATGCACTGATCACGTGGCTTATCATGCACTGATCATGTGACTGATCATGCACTGATCATGTTTGGTGTCATACACTGATCATGTGCCTCTGGAGGCAATGAACATAGAGCTGAGTAGGCAGGAATCAGTCAGCAGGCTATAATCATGGAACTCAGCTCTGAGAAATCATGCTGCTCAGCTGGCAATAATCAAGTAGATGAGCAGGCAGGAATTATGCAGCACAGGTGGCAATTGTCAAGCAGATGACAGGCAGGAATCGTGCAGCTCAGCTGGCAATTGTCAAGCAGATGAGCAGACAGTAATCACGCAGCTCAGCAGGCCCTGATCACGTGACTGATCATGCACTGATCACGTGGCTGATCATACACTGATCACGTGACTGATCATGCACTGATCACGTGACTGATCATGCACTGATCACGTGGCTATCATGCACTGATCACGTGGCTGATCATGCACTGATCACGGGACTGATCATGCACTGATCACGGGCTATCATGCACTGACTACATGACTGATCATGCACTGATCACGTGGCTGATCATGCACTGATCACGTGACTGATCATGCACTGATCACGTGACTGATCATGCACTGATCACGTGGCTATCATGCACTACTCACGTGGCTGATCATGCAATGATCATGTAGCTACCATGTACAGGTCACGTGAATGATCATACACCCATCAGGTGACTGATCATGCACTGATCACGTGGCTATCATGCACTGATCACGAGACTGATCATGCACTGATCACGTCTATATCATGCACTGATCACATGACTGCCCATGCACTGATCACGTGGATGATCATACACTAATCATGTGACAGATCATGCACTGATCACGTGGCTGATCATGCACTGATACCGTGACTGAGCATGGACTGATCACATGACTATCATGTAGTGATCACGTGACTTAATGGCGCTGATCATGTGACTGATCATGCGCTGATCATGTTTGCTATCATACACTGATCATGTGCCTCTGGAGGCAATAAACAAAGAGCTGAGTAGGCACGAATCAAACAGTCAGCAGGCAATAATCATGGAACTCAGCTGTGAGGAATCATGCTGCTCAGCTGGCAATAATCAAGCAGCTGAGCAGGCAGGAATTACGCAGCACAGCTGGCAATTGTCAAGCAGATGACAGGCAGGAATCGTGCAGCTCAGCTGGCAATTGTCAAGCAGATGAGCAGACAGTAATCACGCAGCTCAGCAGGCCCAGATCACGTGACTGAGCATGCACTGTTCACGTGGCTGATCATACACTGATCACGTGATGATCATGCACTGATCACTTGGATATCATGCACTGATCACGTGGCTGATCATACACTGTTCACGTGTCTGACCATGCACTGATCACGTGGCTGATCATACACTGCTCACGTAACTGATCATGCACTGATCACGTGGCTATCATGCACTGATCACGTGGCTGAACATGCACTGTTCACGTGGCTGATCACACACCTGTCACGTGACATATCATGCACTGATCACGTGGCACTCATGCACTGATCACGTGGCTGATCATACTCTGCTCACGTAACTCATGCACACATCACGTGGCTATCATGCACTGCTCACGTGGCTCGTCATGGAATGATCACGTAGCTACCATATACTGGTCACGTGACTGATCATGCACTGATCACGTAAATGATCATGCACTGTTCACGTGACTGATCATGTACTGATCACGTGACTGATCATGCACTGATCACGTGGCTATCATGCACTGCTCACGTGGCTGATCATGCAACGATCACGTAGCAACCAGGTACTGGTCACGTGACTGATCATGCACTGATCACGTAATTGATCATGCACTGATCACGTGGCTCATCATGCACTGATCACGTGGCTGATCACACATGTATCACGTGACTGATCATGCACTGATCACGTGGCTATCATGCACTGATCACGTGGCTGATCATGCACTGATCACGTGGCTATCATGCACTGATCACGTGGCTGATCATGCACTGATCACGTAGCTACCATGTACTGGTCACATGACTGATCATGCACTGATCACGTGACTGATCATGCACTGATCACGTGGCTATCATGCACTACTCACGTGGCTGATCATGCAATGATCATGTAGCTACCATGTACAGGTCACGTGAATGATCATACACCCATCAGGTGACTGATCATGCACTGATCACGTGGCTATCATGCACTGATCACGTGACTGATCATGCACTGATCACGTCTATATCATGCACTGATCACATGACTGCCCATGCACTGATCACGTGGATGATCATACACTAATCATGTGACAGATCATGCACTGATCACGTGGCTGATCATGCACTGATACCGTGACTGAGCATGGACTGATCACATGACTATCATGTAGTGATCACGTGACTTAATGGCGCTGATCATGTGACTGATCATGCGCTGATCATGTTTGCTATCATACACTGATCATGTGCCTCTGGAGGCAATAAACAAAGAGCTGAGTAGGCACGAATCAAACAGTCAGCAGGCAATAATCATGGAACTCAGCTGTGAGGAATCATGCTGCTCAGCTGGCAATAATCAAGCAGCTGAGCAGGCAGGAATTACGCAGCACAGCTGGCAATTGTCAAGCAGATGACAGGCAGGAATCGTGCAGCTCAGCTGGCAATTGTCAAGCAGATGAGCAGACAGTAATCACGCAGCTCAGCAGGCCCTGATCACGTGACTGAGCATGCACTGTTCACGTGGCTGATCATACACTGATCACGTGACTGATCATGCACTGATCACGTGGCTGATCATGCACTGATCACGTAACTGATCATGCACTGATCACGTGGCTATCATGCACTGATCACGTGGCTGATCATGCACTGATCACGTGGCTGATCACACACTGTCACGTGACTTATCATGCACTGATCACGTGGCACTCATGCACTGATCACGTGGCTGATCATACACTGATCACGTGACTGATCATGCACTGATCACGTGGCTGATCATGCACTGATCACGTGGCTGATCATGCACTGATCACGTGACTATCATGCACTGATCACGTGGCATCATGCACTGATCACGTGGCTGATCATGCACTGATCACGTGACTGATCATGCACTGATCACGTGGCTATCATGCACTGATCACGTGGCTGATCATGCACTGATCACGTGGCTGATCATGCACTGATCACGTGACTATCATGCACTGATCACGTGGCACTCATGCACTGATCACGTGGCTGATCATACACTGATCACGTAACTCATGCACTGATCACGTGGCTATCATGCACTGATCACGTGGCTGTCATGCAATGATCACGTAGCAACCATATACTGGTCACGTGACTGATCATGCACTGATCACGTAAATGATCATGCACTGATCACGTGACTGATCATGCACTGATCACGTGACTGATCATGCACTGATCACGTGGCTATCATGCACTGATCACGTGGCTGATCATGCAACGATCACGTAGCAACCATGTACTGGTCACGTGACTGATCATGCACTGATCACGTAACTGATCATGCACTGATCACGTGGCTGATCATGCACTGATCACGTGGCTGATCACACATGATCACGTGACTGATCATGCACTGATCACGTGGCTATCATGCACTGATCACGTGGCTGTCATGCACTGATCACGTGGATATCATGCACTGATCACGTGGCTGATCACACACGTTTCACATGACTGATCATGCACTGATCACGTGGCTATCATGCACTGATCACGTGGCTATCATGCACTGATCACGTGGCTGATCATGCAATGATCACGTAGCTACCATGTACTGGTCACGTGACTGATCATGCACTGATCACGTAATTGATCATGCACTGATCACGTGGCTGATCATGCACTGATCACGTGGCTGATCATGCACTGATCACGTGACTGATCATGCACTGATCACGTGACTGATCATGCACTGATCACGTGGCTATCATGCACTGATCACTTGGCTGGACATACACTGATCACGTGCCTGGTCATGCACTGATCACGTGGCTGATCATGCACTGATCACGTGACTGATCATGCACTGATCTCGTGTCTGATCATGCACTGGTCACATGGCTATCATGCACTGCTCACGTGGCTGATCATGCCATGATCACGCAGCTACCATGTACTGGTCACATGACTGATCATGCACTGATCACGTGACTGATCATACAGTGATCACGTGGCTATCATGAACTACTCACGTGGCTGATCATGCAATGATCATGTAGCTACCATGTACAGGTCACGTGAATGATCATACACCCATCAGGTGACTGATCATGCACTGATCACGTGGCTATCATGCACTGATCACGAGACTGATCATGCACTGTTCACGTCTATATCATGCACTGATCCCATGACTGCCCGTGCACTGATCACGTGGATGATCATACACTAATCTTGTGACAGATCATGCACTGATCACGTGGCTGATCACACACGTATCACATGACTGATCATGCACTGATCACGTGGCTATCATGCACTGATCACGTGGCTATCATGCATTGATCACGTGGCTGATCATACACTGTTCACGTGTCTGACCATGCACTGATCACGTGGCTGATCATACACTGCTCACGTAACTGATCATGCACTGATCACGTGGCTATCATGCACTGATCACGTGGCTGAACATGCACTGTTCACGTGGCTGATCACACACCTGTCACGTGACATATCATGCACTGATCACGTGGCACTCATGCACTGATCACGTGGCTGATCATACTCTGCTCACGTAACTCATGCACACATCACGTGGCTATCATGCACTGCTCACGTGGCTCGTCATGGAATGATCACGTAGCAACCATATACTGGTAACGTGACTGATCATGCAAAGATCACGTAAATGATCATGCACTGTTCACGTGACTGATCATGTACTGATCCCGTGACTGATCCTGCACTGATCACGTGGCTCATCATGCACTGATCACGTGGCTGATCACACATGTATCACGTGACTGATCATGCACTGATCCCGTGGCTCTCATGCACTGATCACGTGGCTGCCATGCACTGATCACGTGGGTATCATGCATTGATCACGTGGTTGATCACACACGTATCACATGACTGATCATGCACTGATCACGTGGCTATCATGCACTGATCACGTGGCTATCATGCACTGATCATGTGGCTGATCAGGCAATGATCACGTAGCTACCATGTACTGGTCACGTGACTGATCATGCACTGATCACGTAATTGATCATGCACTGATCATGTGGCTGATCATGCACTGATCACATGGCTGATCATACACTGATCACGTAACTGATCCTGCACTGATCACGTGGCTCATCATGCACTGATCACGTGGCTGATCACACATGTATCACGTGACTGATCATGCACTGATCCCGTGGCTCTCATGCACTGATCACGTGGCTGTCATGCACTGATCACGTGGATATCATGCACTGATCATGTGGCTGATCACACACGTATCACATGACTGATCATGCACTGATCACGTGGCTATCATGCACTGATCACGTGGCTATCATGCACTGATCATGTGGCTGATCAGGCAATGATCACGTAGCTACCATGTACTGGTCACGTGACTGATCATGCACTGATCACGTAATTGATCATGCACTGATCATGTGGCTGATCATGCACTGATCACGTGGCTGATCATACACTGATCACATAACTGATCATGCACTGATCACGTGACTGATCATGCACTGATCACGTGGCTATCATGCACTGATCACTTGGCTGGACATACACTGATCACGTGCCTGGTCATGCACTGATCACGTGGCTGATCATGCACTGATCACGTGACTGATCATGCACTGATCTCGTGTCTGATCATGCACTAGTCACGTGGCTATCATGCACTGCTCACGTGGCTGATCATGCCATGATCACGCAGCTACCATGTACTGGTCACATGACTGATCATGCACTGATCACGTGACTGATCATACAGTGATCACGTGGCTATCATGAACTACTCACGTGGCTGATCATGCAATGATCATGTAGCTACCATGTACAGGTCACGTGAATGATCATACACCCATCAGGTGACTGATCATGCACTGATCACGTGGCTATCATGCACTGATCACGAGACTGATCATGCACTGTTCACGTCTATATCATGCACTGATCACATGACTGCCCGTGCACTGATCACGTGGATGATCATACACTAATCTTGTGACAGATCATGCACTGATCACGTGGCTGATCACACACGTATCACATGACTGATCATGCACTGATCACGTGGCTATCATGCACTGATCACGTGGCTATCATGCATTGATCACGTGGCTGATCATACACTGTTCACGTGTCTGACCATGCACTGATCACGTGGCTGATCATACACTGCTCACGTAACTGATCATGCACTGATCACGTGGCTATCATGCACTGATCACGTGGCTGAACATGCACTGTTCACGTGGCTGATCACACACCTGTCACGTGACATATCATGCACTGATCACGTGGCTGATCATACTCTGCTCACGTAACTCATGCACACATCACGTGGCTATCATGCACTGCTCACGTGGCTCGTCATGGAATGATCACGTAGCAACCATATACTGGTAACGTGACTGATCATGCAAAGATCACGTAAATGATCATGCACTGTTCACGTGACTGATCATGTACTGATCACGTGACTGATCATGCACTGACCATGTGGCTATCATGCTCTGCTCACGTGGCTAATCACACAACAATCACGAAGCAACCATGTACTGGTCACGTGACTGATCATGCACTGATCACGTGGCTATCATGCACTGATCATGTGGCTGATCAGGCAATGATCACGTAGCTACCATGTACTGGTCACGTGACTGATCATGCACTGATCACGTAATTGATCATGCACTGATCATGTGGCTGATCATGCACTGATCACGTGGCTGATCATACACTGATCACATAACTGATCATGCACTGATCACGTGACTGATCATGCACTGATCACGTGGCTATCATGCACTGATCACTTGGCTGGACATACACTGATCACGTGCCTGGTCATGCACTGATCACGTGGCTGATCATGCACTGATCACGTGACTGATCATGCACTGATCTCGTGTCTGATCATGCACTGATCACGTGGCTATCATGCACTGCTCACGTGGCTGATCATGCCATGATCACCCAGCTACCATGTACTGGTCACATGACTGATCATGCACTGATCACGTGACTGATCATGCAGTGATCACGTGGCTATCATGAACTACTCACGTGTCTGATCATGCAATGATCATGTAGCTACCATGTACAGGTCACGTGAATGATCATACACCCATCAGGTGACTGATCATGCACTGATCACGTGGCTATCATGCACTGATCACGAGACTGATCATGCACTGTTCACGTCTATATCATGCACTGATCACATGACTGCCCGTGCACTGATCACGTGGATGATCATACACTAATCTTGTGACAGATCATGCACTGATCACGTGGCTGATCATGCACTGATACCGTGACTGAGCATGGACTGATCACATGACTATCATGTAGTGATCACGTGACTTAATGGCGCTGATCATGTGACTGATCATGCGCTGATCATGTTTGCTATCATACACTGATCATGTGCCTCTGGAGGCAATAAACAAAGAGCTGAGTAGGCACGAATCAAACAGTCAGCAGGCAATAATCATGGAACTCAGGTGTGAGGAATCATGCTGCTCAGCTGGCAATAATCAAGCAGCTGAGCAGGCAGGAATTACGCAGCTCAGCTGGCAATTGTCAAGCAGATGAGCAGACAGTAATCACGCAGCTCAGTAGGCCCAGATCACGTGACTGAGCATGCACTGTTCACGTGGCTGATCATACACTGATCACGTGATGATCATGTACTGATCACTTGGATGTCATGCACTGATCACGTGGCTGATCATACACTGTTCACGTGTCTGAGCATGCACTGATCACGTGGCTGATCATACACTGCTCACGTAACTGATCATGCACTGATCACATGGCTATCATGCACTGATCACGTGGCTGAACATGCACTGTTCACGTGGCTGATCACACACCTGTCACGTGACATATCATGCACTGAACACGTGGCACTCATGCACTGATCACGTGGCTGATCATACTCTGCTCACGTAACTCATGCACACATCACGTGGCTATCATGCACTGCTCACGTGGCTCGTCATGGAATGATCACGGAGCTACCATATACTGGTCACATGACCGATCATGCACAGATCACGTAAATGATCACGCACTGTTCACGTGATTGATCATGCACTGATCACGTGACTGATCATGCACTTATAATTTGGCTGATCATGCACTGATCACGTGACTGATCATGCACTGATCACGTGACTGATCATGCACTGATCACGTGGCTATCATGCACTGATCACTTGGCTGGTTATACACTGATCACATGACTGATCATGCACTGTTCACATGACTGATCATGCACTGATCACGTGGCTATCATGCACTGATCACTTGGCTGGTCATACACTGATCACATGACTGATCATGCACTGATCACGTGACTGATCATGCACTGATCACGTGGCTATCATGCACTGATCACTTGGCTGGTCATACACTGATCACATGACTGATCATGCACTGTTCACATGACTGATCATGTACTGATCACGTAACTGATCATCCACTGATCACGTAATTGATCAGCACTGATCACATGGCTGATCATGCAATGATCACGTGACTGACCATGCACTGATCACGTGACTGATCATCCACTGATCAGTTGGCTATCATGTACTTATTACTTGGCTGATCATACTCTGATCACGTGACTGATAATGCACTGATCATGTGGCTATCGTGCACTCATTACCTGGCTATCGTGCACTGATCACGTGGTTGATCATACACTGATAACGAGACTGATCATGCACTGATCACGTCAATATCATACACTGATCACATGACTGCCCATGCACTGATCACCCGGATGATCATACACTGATCATGCGACAGATCATGCACTGATCACGTGGCTATCTTGCACTGCTCACGTGGCTGTTCATGCAATGATCACGTAGCTACCATGTACTGGTCACGTGAGTGATCATGCACTGATCACGTAATTGATCATGCACTGATCAGGTGACTTATCATGCACTGTTAACGTGAGTGATCATGCACTGATCACGTGACTGATCATGCACTGATCTCGTGGCTATCATGCACGGCTTATGTGGCTGATCATGCAATGATCACCTAGCTACCATATACTGGTCACGTGACTGATCATGCACTGATCACATAATTGATCATGCACTGATAATGTGGCTGATCATGCACTGATCACGTGGCTGATCATGCACTTATCACGTGACTGATCATGCACTGATCACGTGACTGATCATGCACTGATCACGTGGATATCATGCACTACTCACGTGGCTGATCATGCAATGATCATGTAGCTACCATGTACCGGTCAGGTGACTGATCATACACCCATCAGGTGATGGATCATGCACTGATAACGTGGCTGATCATACACTGATCACCTGCCTTGTCATGCACAGATCACGTGACAAATCATGAACTGATCACATAGCTATCATGAACTGATCACCTGGCTGATCATGCACTGATCACGTGGCTGATCATGCACTGATACCGTGACTGAGCATGGACTGATCACATGACTATCATGTAGTGATCACGTGACTTAATGGCTCTGATCATGTGACTGATCATGCACTGATCATGTTTGCTATCATACACTGATCATGTGCCTCTGGAGGCAATAAACAATGAGCTGAGTAGGCACGAATCAAACAGTCAGCAGGCAATAATCATGGAACTCAGCTGTGACGAATCATGCTGCTCAGCTGGCAACAATCAAGCAGCTGAGCAGGCAGGAATTACGCAGCACAGCTGGCAATTGTCAAGCAGATGACAGGAAGGAATCGTGCAGCTCAGCTGGCAATTGTCAAGCAGATGAGCAGACAGTAATCACGCAGCTCAGCAGGCCCAGATCACGTGACTGAGCATGCACTGTTCACGTGGCTGATCATACACTGATCACGTGATGATCATGCACTGATCACTTGGATATCATGCACTGATCATGTGACTGATCATGCACTGATCACGTGGCTGATCATCCACTGATCACGTGACTGATCATGCATTGATCACGTGACTGATCATGCACTGATCTCGTGGCTATCATGCACTGATCACTTGGCTGGTCATACACTGATCACGTGCCAGGTCATGCACACATTACATGACTGATCATGCACTGAACACGTGACTGATCATGCACTGATCACGTGGCTATCATGCACTACTCACGTGGCTGATCATGCAATGATCATGTAGCTACCATGTACAGGTCACGTGAATGATCATACACCCATCAGGTGATGGATCATGCACTGATCACGTGGCTATCATGCACTGTTCACATGGCTGATCATACAATGATCACCTGCCTGGTCATGCACAGATCACGTGACAAATCATGAACTGATCACATAGCTATCATAAACTGATCACCTGGCTGATCATGCACTGATCACATGGCTGATCATGCACTGATACCGTGACTGAGCATGGACTGATCACATGACTATCATGTAGTGATCATGTGACTTAATGGCTCTGATCATGTGACTGATCATGCACTGATCATGTTTGCTATCATACACTGATCATGTGCCTCTGGAGGCAATAAACAAAGAGCTGAGTAGGCACGAATCAAACAGTCAGCAGGCAATAATCATGGAACTCAGGTGTGAGGAATCATGCTGCTCAGCTGGCAACAATCAAGCAGCTGAGCAGGCAGGAATTACGCAGCACAGCTGGCAATTGTCAAGCAGATGACAGGAAGGAATCGTGCAGCTCAGCTGGCAATTGTCAAGCAGATGAGCAGACAGTAATCACGCAGCTCAGCAGGCCCTGATCACGTGACTGAGCATGCACTGTTCACGTGGCTGATCATACACTGATCACGTGATGATCATGCACTGATCACTTGGATATCATGCACTGATCACGTGGCTGATCATACACTGTTCACGTGTCTGACCATGCACTGTTCACGTGGCTGATCACACACCTGTCACGTGACATATCATGCATTGATCACCTGACTGATCATGTACTGATCACGTGGCTGATCATGCACTGATCACGTAATTGATCATGCACTTATCATTTGGCTGATCATGCACAGATCACATAAATGATCACGCACTGTTCACGTGACTGATCATGTACTGATCACGTAATTGATCATGCACTGATCACGTGGCTGATCATGCAATGATCACGTGACTGACCATGCACTGATCACGTGACTGATCATCCACTGATCAGTTGGCAATCATGCACTTATTACTTGGCTGATCATCCAATGATCACATGACTGATAATGTACTGATCATCTGGCTATCTTGCACTCATTACCTGGCTATCGTGCACTGATCACGTGATTGATCATACACTGATCACGAGACTGATCATGCACTAATCACGTCTATATCATGCACTGATCACATGACTGTCCATGCACTGATCACCCGGATGATCATACACTGATCATGTGACAGATCATGAACTGATCACGTGGCTATCATGCACTGCTCATGCGGCTGTTCATGCAATGATCACGTAGCTACCATGTACTGGTCACGTGAGTGATCATGCACTGATCACGTGACTGATCATGCACTGATCTCGTGGCTATCATGCACGGCTCATGTGGCTGATCATGCAATGATCACCTAGCTACCATATACTGGTCATGTGACTGATCATGCACTGATCACGTAATTGATCATGCACTGATCATGTGGCTGATCATGCACTGATCACGTGGCTGATCATCCACTGATCACGTGACTGATCATGCATTGATCACGTGACTGATCATGCACTGATCACCTAGCTATCATGCACTGATCACTTGGCTGGTCATACACTGATCACGTGCCAGGTCATGCACACATTACATGACTGATCATGCACTGAACACGTGACTGATCATGCACTGATCACGTGGCTATCATGCACTACTCACGTGGCTGATCATGCAATGATCATGTAGCTACCATATACAGGTCACGTGAATGATCATACACCCATCAGGTGACGGATCATGCACTGATCACGTGGCTATCATGCACTGTTCACGTGGCTGATCATACACTGATCACCTGTCTGGTCATGCACAGATCACGTGACAAATCATGAACTGATCACATAGCTATCATGAACTGATCACCTGGCTGA
This sequence comes from Bos javanicus, assembly GCF_032452875.1. NCBI lineage: Eukaryota > Metazoa > Chordata > Mammalia > Artiodactyla > Bovidae > Bos > Bos javanicus. The sequence continues at coordinate 147,823 of NW_026893658.1, forward strand.
TCATGCACTGATCACGTGGCTGATCATGCACTGATACCGTGACTGAGCATGGACTGATCACATGAATATCATGTAGTGATCACGTGACTTAATGGCTCTGATCATGTGACTGATCATGCACTGATCATGTTTGCTATCATACACTGATCATGTGCCTCTGGAGGCAATAAACAAAGAGCTGAGTAGGCACGAATCAAACAGTCAGCAGGCAATACTCATGGAACTCAGGTGTGAGGAATAATGCTGCTCAGCTGGCAATAATCAAGCAGCTGAGCAAGCAGGAATTACGCAGCACAGCTGGCAATTGTCAAGCAGATGACAGGCAGGAATCGTGCAGCTCAGCTGGCAATTGTCAAGCAGATGAGCAGACAGTAATCACGCAGCTCAGCAGGCCCTGATCACGTGACTGAGCATGCACTGTTAACGTGGCTGATCATAAACTGATCACGTGATGATCATGCACTGATCACTTGGATATCATGCACTGATCACATGGCTGATCATACACTGTTCACGTGTCTGACCATGCACTGATCACGTGGCTCATCATACACTGCTCAGGTAACTGATCATGCACTGATCACCTGGCTATCATGGACTGATCACGTGGCGGAACATGCACTGTTCACGTGGCTGATCACACACCTGTCACGTGACATATCATGCACTGATCACGTGGCACTCATGCACTGATCACGTGGCTGATCATACTGTGCTCACGTAACTCATCATGCACACATCACGTGGCTATCATGCACTGCTCACGTGGCTCGTCATGGAATGATCACATAGCTACCATATACTGGTCACGTTACTGATCATGCACAGATCACGTAACTGATCATGCACTGTTCACGTGACTGATCATGTACTGATCACGTGACTGATCATGCACTGATCACGTGGCTATCATGCTCTGCTCACGTGGCTGATCATGCAACGATAACGTAGCAACCATGTACTGGTCACGTGACTGATCATGCAATGATCACGTAATTGATCCTGCACTGATCACGTGGCTCATCATGCACTGATCACGTGGCTGATCACACATGTATCACGTGACTGATCATGCACTGATCACGTGGCTCTCATGCACTGATCACGTGGCTATCATGCCCTGATCACGTGGATATCATGCACTGATCACGTGGCTGATCACACGTATCACATGACTGATCATGCACTGATCACGTGGCTATCATGCACTGATCACGCGGCTATCATGCACTGATCACGTGGCTGATCACGCAATGATCACGTAGCTACCATGTACTGGTCACGTGACTGATCATGCACTGATCAAGTAATTGATCCTACACTGATCACATGGCTCATCACGCACTGATTAGTTGGCTGATCACACGCGTATCACGTGACTGGTCATGTACAGATCACGTGAATAATCATGAAGTGATCACGTGGCTATCCTGCACTGATCACGTGGTATCATGCACTGATCACGTGGCTGATCACACACGTATCACGTGACTGATCATGCACTGATCACGTGACTGATCATGCACTGCTCACGTGGCTGATCATGCAATGATCACACAGCTACCATGTACTGGTCACTTGACTGATCATGCACTGATCACATAATTGATCATGCACTGCTCACCTGGCTTATCATGCATTGATAATATGACTGATCATGGGCTGATCATGTTTGGTGTCACACACTGATCATGTGCCTCTGGAGGCAATGAACATAGAGCTGAGTAAGCAGGAATCAGTCAGCAGGCTATAATCATGGAACTCAGCTCTGAGAAATCATGCTGCTCAGCTGGCAATAATCAAGTAGATGAGCAGGCAGGAATTATGCGGCACAGGTGGCAATTGTCAAGGAGATGACAGGCAGGAATCGTGCAGCTCAGCTGAAAATTGTCAAGCAGATGAGCAGACAGTAATCACGCAGCTCAGCAGGCCCTGATTACGTGACTGAGCATGCACTGTTCACATGGTTGATCACACACCTATCACGTGACTGATCATGCAGTGATCATGTGACTGATCATGCACTGATCACGTAGCTATCTTGCACTGATCACTTGGCTGATCATACACTCATCATGGGACTGATCGTGCAATGATCACGGCGCTATCATGCATTGACTACATGACTCCACATGCACTGATCACGTGGATGATCATGCACTGATCACGTGACTGACCATGCACTGATCACGTGACTGATCATGCAGTGATCACGTGGCTATCATGAACTACTCACGTGGCTGATCATGCAATGATCATGTAGCTACCATGTACAGGTCACGTGAATGATCATACACCCATCAGGTGACTGATCATGCACTGATCACGTGGCTATCATGCACTGATCACGAGACTGATCATGCACTGTTCACGTCTATATCATGCACTGATCACATGACTGCCCGTGCACTGTGCACGTGGATGGTCATACACTAATCTTGTGACAGATCATGCACTGATCACGTGGCTGATCATGCACTGATACCGTGACTGAGCATGGACTGATCACATGACTATCATGTAGTGATCACGTGACTTAATGGTGCTGATCATGTGACTGATCATGCGCTGATCATGTTTGCTATCATACACTGATCATGTGCCTCTGGAGGCAATAAACAAAGAGCTGAGTAGGCACGAATCAAACAGTCAGCAGGCAATAATCATGGAACTCAGGTGTGAGGAATCATGCTGCTCAGCTGGCAATAATCAAGCAGCTGAGCAGGCAGGAATTACGCAGCACAGCTGGCAATTGTCAAGCAGATGACAGGCAGGAATCGTGCAGCTCAGCTGGCAATTGTCAAGCAGATGAGCAGACAGTAATCACTCAGCTCAGCAGGCCCAGATCACGTGACTGAGCATGCACTGTTCACGTGGCTGATCATACACTGATCACGTGATGATCATGCACTGATCACTTGGATATCATGCACTGATCACGTGGCTGATCATACACTGTTCACGTGTCTGACCATGCACTGATCACGTGGCTGATCATACACTGCTCACGTAACTGATCATGCACTGATCACGTGGCTATCATGCACTGATCACGTGGCTGAACATGCACTGTTCACGTGGCTGATCACACACCTGTCACGTGACATATCATGCACTGATCACGTGGCACTCATGCACTGATCACGTGGCTGATCATACTCTGCTCACGTAACTCATGCACACAACACGTGGCTATCATGCACTGCTCACGTGGCTCGTCATGGAATGATCACGTAGCAACCATATACTGGTAACGTGACTGATCATGCAAAGATCATGTAAATGATCATGCACTGTTCACGTGACTTATCATGTACTGATCACGTGACTGATCATGCACTGACCACGTGGCTATCATGCTCTGCTCACGTGGCTGATCATGCAACGATCACGTAGCAACCATGTACTGGTCACATGACTGATCATGCACTGATCACGTAATTGATCCTGCACTGATCACGTGGCTCATCATGCACTGATCACGTGGCTGATCACAAATGTATCACGTGACTGATCATGCACTGATCCCGTGGCTCTCATGCACTGATCACGTGGCTGTCATGCACTGATCACGTGGATATCATGAACTACTCACGTGTCTGATCATGCAATGATCATGTAGCTACCATGTACAGGTCACATGACTGATCATGCACTGATCACGTGACTGATCATGCAGTGATCACGTGGCTATCATGAACTACTCACGTGGCTGATCATGCAATGATCATGTAGCTACCATGTACAGGTCACGTGAATGATCATACACCCATCAGGTGACTGATCATGCACTGATCACGTGGCTATCATGCACTGATCACGAGACTGATCAAGCACTGTTCACGTCTATATCATGCACTGATCCCATGACTACCCGTGCACTGATCACGTGGATGATCATACACTAATCTTGTGACAGATCATGCACTGATCACGTGGCTGATCATGCACTGATACCGTGACTGAGCATGGACTGATCACATGACTATCATGTAGTGATCACGTGACTTAATGACGCTGATCATGTGACTGATCATGCGCTGATCATGTTTGCTATCATACACTGATCATGTGCCTCTGGAGGCAATAAACAAAGAGCTGAGTAGGCACGAATCAAACAGTCAGCAGGCAATAATCATGGAACTCAGCTGTGAGGAATCATGCTGCTCAGCTGGCAATAATCAAGCAGCTGAGCAGGCAGGAATTACGCAGCACAGCTGGCAATTGTCAAGCAGATGACAGGCAGGAATCGTGCAGCTCAGCTGGCAATTGTCAAGCAGATGAGTAGACAGTAATCACGCAGCTCAGCAGGCCCAGATCACGTGACTGAGCATGCACTGTTCACGTGGCTGATCATACACTGATCACGTGATGATCATGCACTGATCACGTGACTGATCATGCACTGATCACGTGGCTATCATGCACTGATCACTTGGCTGGTTATACACTGATCACATGACTGATCATGCACTGTTCACATGACTGATCATGCACTGATCACGTGGCTATCATGCACTGATCACTTGGCTGGTCATACACTGATCACATGACTGATCATGCACTGATCACGTGACTGATCATGCACTGATCACGTGGCTATCATGCACTGATCACTTGGCTGGTCATACACTGATCACATGACTGATCATGCACTGTTCACATGACTGATCATGTACTGATCACGTGACTGATCATCCACTGATCACGTAATTGATCAGCACTGATCACATGGCTGATCATGCAATGATCACGTGACTGACCATGCACTGATCACGTGACTGATCATCCACTGATCAGTTGGCTATCATGTACTTATTACTTGGCTGATCATACTCTGATCACGTGACTGATAATGCACTGATCATGTGGCTATCGTGCACTCATTACCTGGCTATCGTGCACTGATCACGTGGTTGATCATACACTGATAACGAGACTGATCATGCACTGATCACGTCAATATCATACACTGATCACATGACTGCCCATGCACTGATCACCCGGATGATCATACACTGATCATGCGACAGATCATGCACTGATCACGTGGCTATCTTGCACTGCTCACGTGGCTGTTCATGCAATGATCACGTAGCTACCATGTACTGGTCACGTGAGTGATCATGCACTGATCACGTAATTGATCATGCACTGATCAGGTGACTTATCATGCACTGTTAACGTGAGTGATCATGCACTGATCACGTGACTGATCATGCACTGATCTCGTGGCTATCATGCACGGCTTATGTGGCTGATCATGCAATGATCACCTAGCTACCATATACTGGTCACGTGACTGATCATGCACTGATCACATAATTGATCATGCACTGATCATGTGGCTGATCATGCACTGATCACGTGGCTGATCATGCACTGATCACGTGACTGATCATGCACTGATCACGTGACTGATCATGCACTGATCACGTGGCTATCATGCACTACTCACGTGGCTGATCATGCAATGATCATGTAGCTACCATGTACCGGTCAGGTGACTGATCATACACCCATCAGGTGATGGATCATGCACTGATAACGTGGCTGATCATACACTGATCACCTGCCTTGTCATGCACAGATCACGTGACAAATCATGAACTGATCACATAGCTATCATGAACTGATCACCTGGCTGATCATGCACTGATCACGTGGCTGATCATGCACTGATACCGTGACTGAGCATGGACTGATCACATGACTATCATGTAGTGATCACGTGACTTAATGGCTCTGATCATGTGACTGATCATGCACTGATCATGTTTGCTATCATACACTGATCATGTGCCTCTGGAGGCAATAAACAATGAGCTGAGTAGGCACGAATCAAACAGTCAGCAGGCAATAATCATGGAACTCAGCTGTGACGAATCATGCTGCTCAGCTGGCAACAATCAAGCAGCTGAGCAGGCAGGAATTACGCAGCACAGCTGGCAATTGTCAAGCAGATGACAGGAAGGAATCGTGCAGCTCAGCTGGCAATTGTCAAGCAGATGAGCAGACAGTAATCACGCAGCTCAGCAGGCCCAGATCACGTGACTGAGCATGCACTGTTCACGTGGCTGATCATACACTGATCACGTGATGATCATGCACTGATCACTTGGATATCATGCACTGATCATGTGACTGATCATGCACTGATCACGTGGCTGATCATCCACTGATCACGTGACTGATCATGCATTGATCACGTGACTGATCATGCACTGATCTCGTGGCTATCATGCACTGATCACTTGGCTGGTCATACACTGATCACGTGCCAGGTCATGCACACATTACATGACTGATCATGCACTGAACACGTGACTGATCATGCACTGATCACGTGGCTATCATGCACTACTCACGTGGCTGATCATGCAATGATCATGTAGCTACCATGTACAGGTCACGTGAATGATCATACACCCATCAGGTGATGGATCATGCACTGATCACGTGGCTATCATGCACTGTTCACATGGCTGATCATACAATGATCACCTGCCTGGTCATGCACAGATCACGTGACAAATCATGAACTGATCACATAGCTATCATAAACTGATCACCTGGCTGATCATGCACTGATCACATGGCTGATCATGCACTGATACCGTGACTGAGCATGGACTGATCACATGACTATCATGTAGTGATCACGTGACTTAATGGCTCTGATCATGTGACTGATCATGCACTGATCATGTTTGCTATCATACACTGATCATGTGCCTCTGGAGGCAATAAACAAAGAGCTGAGTAGGCACGAATCAAACAGTCAGCAGGCAATAATCATGGAACTCAGCTGTGAGGAATCATGCTGCTCAGCTGGCAACAATCAAGCAACTGAGCAGGCAGGAATTACGCAGCACAGCTGGCAATTGTCAAGCAGATGACAGGAAGGAATCGTGCAGCTCAGCTGGCAATTGTCAAGCAGATGAGCAGACAGTAATCACGCAGCTCAGCAGGCCCTGATCACGTGACTGAGCATGCACTGTTCACGTGGCTGATCATACACTGATCACGTGATGATCATGCACTGATCACTTGGATATCATGCACTGATCACGTGGCTGATCATACACTGTTCACGTGTCTGACCATGCACTGTTCACGTGGCTGATCACACACCTGTCACGTGACATATCATGCATTGATCACCTGACTGATCATGTACTGATCACGTGGCTGATCATGCACTGATCACGTAATTGATCATGCACTTATCATTTGGCTGATCATGCACAGATCACATAAATGATCACGCACTGTTCACGTGACTGATCATGTACTGATCACGTAATTGATCATGCACTGATCACGTGGCTGATCATGCAATGATCACGTGACTGACCATGCACTGATCACGTGACTGATCATCCACTGATCAGTTGGCAATCATGCACTTATTACTTGGCTGATCATCCAATGATCACATGACTGATAATGTACTGATCATCTGGCTATCTTGCACTCATTACCTGGCTATCGTGCACTGATCACGTGATTGATCATACACTGATCACGAGACTGATCATGCACTAATCACGTCTATATCATGCACTGATCACATGACTGTCCATGCACTGATCACCCGGATGATCATACACTGATCATGTGACAGATCATGAACTGATCACGTGGCTATCATGCACTGCTCATGCGGCTGTTCATGCAATGATCACGTAGCTACCATGTACTGGTCACGTGAGTGATCATGCACTGATCACGTGACTGATCATGCACTGATCTCGTGGCTATCATGCACGGCTCATGTGGCTGATCATGCAATGATCACCTAGCTACCATATACTGGTCATGTGACTGATCATGCACTGATCACGTAATTGATCATGCACTGATCATGTGGCTGATCATGCACTGATCACGTGGCTGATCATCCACTGATCACGTGACTGATCATGCATTGATCACGTGACTGATCATGCACTGATCACCTAGCTATCATGCACTGATCACTTGGCTGGTCATACACTGATCACGTGCCAGGTCATGCACACATTACATGACTGATCATGCACTGAACACGTGACTGATCATGCACTGATCACGTGGCTATCATGCACTACTCACGTGGCTGATCATGCAATGATCATGTAGCTACCATATACAGGTCACGTGAATGATCATACACCCATCAGGTGACGGATCATGCACTGATCACGTGGCTATCATGCACTGTTCACGTGGCTGATCATACACTGATCACCTGTCTGGTCATGCACAGATCACGTGACAAATCATGAACTGATCACATAGCTATCATGAACTGATCACCTGGCTGATCATGCACTGATCACGTGGCTGATCATGCACTGATACCGTGACTGAGCATGGACTGATCACATGACTATCATGTAGTGATCACGTGACTTAATGGCTCTGATCATGTGACTGATCATGCACTGATCATGTTTGCTATCATACACTGATCATGTGCCTCTGGAGGCAATAAACAAAGAGCTGAGTAGGCACGAATCAAACAGTCAGCAGGCAATACTCATGGAACTCAGGTGTGAGGAATAATGCTGCTCAGCTGGCAATAATCAAGCAGCTGAGCAAGCAGGAATTAGGAGCACAGCTGGCAATTGTCAAGCAGATGACAGGCAGGAATCGTGCAGCTCAGCTGGCAATTGTCAAGCAGATGAGCAGACAGTAATCACGCAGCTCAGCAGGCCCTGATCACGTGACTGAGCATGCACTGTTAACGTGGCTGATCATAAACTGATCACGTGATGATCATGCACTGATCACTTGGATATCATGCACTGATCACATGGCTGATCATACACTGTTCACGTGTCTGACCATGCACTGATCACGTGGCTCATCATACACTGCTCAGGTAACTGATCATGCACTGATCACCTGGCTATCATGGACTGATCACGTGGCGGAACATGCACTGTTCACGTGGCTGATCACACACCTGTCACGTGACATATCATGCACTGATCACGTGGCACTCATGCACTGATCACGTGGCTGATCATACTGTGCTCACGTAACTCATCATGCACACATCACGTGGCTATCATGCACTGCTCACGTGGCTCGTCATGGAATGATCACATAGCTACCATATACTGGTCACGTTACTGATCATGCACAGATCACGTAACTGATCATGCACTGTTCACGTGACTGATCATGTACTGATCACGTGACTGATCATGCACTGATCACGTGGCTATCATGCTCTGCTCACGTGGCTGATCATGCAACGATAACGTAGCAACCATGTACTGGTCACGTGACTGATCATGCAATGATCACGTAATTGATCCTGCACTGATCACGTGGCTCATCATGCACTGATCACGTGGCTGATCACACATGTATCACGTGACTGATCATGCACTGATCACGTGGCTCTCATGCACTGATCACGTGGCTATCATGCCCTGATCACGTGGATATCATGCACTGATCACGTGGCTGATCACACGTATCACATGACTGATCATGCACTGATCACGTGGCTATCATGCACTGATCACGCGGCTATCATGCACTGATCACGTGGCTGATCACGCAATGATCACGTAGCTACCATGTACTGGTCACGTGACTGATCATGCACTGATCAAGTAATTGATCCTACACTGATCACATGGCTCATCACGCACTGATTAGTTGGCTGATCACACGCGTATCACGTGACTGGTCATGTACAGATCACGTGAATAATCATGAAGTGATCACGTGGCTATCCTGCACTGATCACGTGGTATCATGCACTGATCACGTGGCTGATCACACACGTATCACGTGACTGATCATGCACTGATCACGTGACTGATCATGCACTGCTCACGTGGCTGATCATGCAATGATCACACAGCTACCATGTACTGGTCACTTGACTGATCATGCACTGATCACATAATTGATCATGCACTGCTCACCTGGCTTATCATGCATTGATAATATGACTGATCATGGGCTGATCATGTTTGGTGTCACACACTGATCATGTGCCTCTGGAGGCAATGAACATAGAGCTGAGTAAGCAGGAATCAGTCAGCAGGCTATAATCATGGAACTCAGCTCTGAGAAATCATGCTGCTCAGCTGGCAATAATCAAGTAGATGAGCAGGCAGGAATTATGCGGCACAGGTGGCAATTGTCAAGGAGATGACAGGCAGGAATCGTGCAGCTCAGCTGAAAATTGTCAAGCAGATGAGCAGACAGTAATCACGCAGCTCAGCAGGCCCTGATTACGTGACTGAGCATGCACTGTTCACATGGTTGATCACACACCTATCACGTGACTGATCATGCAGTGATCATGTGACTGATCATGCACTCATCACGTAGCTACCTTGCACTGATCACTTGGCTGATCATACACTCATCATGGGACTGATCGTGCAATGATCACGGCGCTATCATGCATTGACTACATGACTCCACATGCACTGATCACGTGGATGATCATGCACTGATCACGTGACTGACCATGCACTGATCACGTGACTGATCATGCAGTGATCACGTGGCTATCATGAACTACTCACGTGGCTGATCATGCAATGATCATGTAGCTACCATGTACAGGTCACGTGAATGATCATACACCCATCAGGTGACTGATCATGCACTGATCACGTGGCTATCATGCACTGATCACGAGACTGATCATGCACTGTTCACGTCTATATCATGCACTGATCACATGACTGCCCGTGCACTGTGCACGTGGATGGTCATACACTAATCTTGTGACAGATCATGCACTGATCACGTGGCTGATCATGCACTGATACCGTGACTGAGCATGGACTGATCACATGACTATCATGTAGTGATCACGTGACTTAATGGTGCTGATCATGTGACTGATCATGCGCTGATCATGTTTGCTATCATACACTGATCATGTGCCTCTGGAGGCAATAAACAAAGAGCTGAGTAGGCACGAATCAAACAGTCAGCAGGCAATAATCATGGAACTCAGCTGTGAGGAATCATGCTGCTCAGCTGGCAATAATCAAGCAGCTGAGCAGGCAGGAATTACGCAGCACAGCTGGCAATTGTCAAGCAGATGACAGGCAGGAATCGTGCAGCTCAGCTGGCAATTGTCAAGCAGATGAGCAGACAGTAATCACGCAGCTCAGCAGGCCCAGATCACGTGACTGAGCATGCACTGTTCACGTGGCTGATCATACACTGATCACGTGATGATCATGCACTGATCACTTGGATATCATGCACTGATCACGTGGCTGATCATACACTGTTCACGTGTCTGACCATGCACTGATCACGTGGCTGATCATACACTGCTCACGTAACTGATCATGCACTGATCACGTGGCTATCATGCACTGATCACGTGGCTGAACATGCACTGTTCACGTGGCTGATCACACACCTGTCACGTGACATATCATGCACTGATCACGTGGCACTCATGCACTGATCACGTGGCTGATCATACTCTGCTCACGTAACTCATGCACACATCACGTGGCTATCATGCACTGCTCACGTGGCTCGTCATGGAATGATCACGTAGCAACCATATACTGGTAACGTGACTGATCATGCAAAGATCACGTAAATGATCGTGCACTGTTCACGTGACTGATCATGTACTGATCACGTGACTGATCATGCACTGACCACGTGGCTATCATGCTCTGCTCACGTGGCTGATCATGCAACGATCACGTAGCAACCATGTACTGGTCACGTGACTGATCATGCACTGATCACGTAATTGATCCTGCACTGATCACGTGGCTCATCATGCACTGATCACGTGGCTGATCACAAATGTATCACGTGACTGATCATGCACTGATCCCGTGGCTCTCATGCACTGATCACGTGGCTGTAATGCACTGATCACGTGGATATCATGAACTACTCACGTGGCTGATCATGCAATGATCATGTAGCTACCATGTACAGGTCACATGACTGATCATGCACTGATCACGTGACTGATCATGCAGTGATCACGTGGCTATCATGTACTACTCACGTGGCTGATCATGCAATGATCATGTAGCTACCATGTACAGGTCACGTGAATGATCATACACCCATCAGGTGACTGATCATGCACTGATCACGTGGCTATCATGCACTGATCACGAGACTGATCAAGCACTGTTCACGTCTATATCATGCACTGATCCCATGACTACCCTTGCACTGATCACGTGGATGATCATACACTAATCTTGTGACAGATCATGCACTGATCACGTGGCTGATCATGCACTGATACCGTGACTGAGCATGGACAGATCACATGACTATCATGTAGTGATCACGTGACTTAATGACGCTGATCATGTGACTGATCATGCGCTGATCATGTTTGCTATCATACACTGATCATGTGCCTCTGGAGGCAATAAACAAAGAGCTGAGTAGGCACGAATCAAACAGTCAGCAGGCAATAATCATGGAACTCAGCTGTGAGGAATCATGCTGCTCAGCTGGCAATAATCAAGCAGCTGAGCAGGCAGGAATTACGCAGCACAGCTGGCAATTGTCAAGCAGATGACAGGCAGGAATCGTGCAGCTCAGCTGGCAATTGTCAAGCAGATGAGTAGACAGTAATCACGCAGCTCAGCAGGCCCAGATCACGTGACTGAGCATGCACTGTTCACGTGGCTGATCATACACTGTTCACGTGTCTGACCATGCACTGATCACGTGGCGGATCATACACTGCTCACGTAAGTGATCATGCACTGATCACGTGGCTATCATGCACTGATCACGTGGCTGAACATGCACTGTTCACGTGGCTGATCACACACCTGTCACGTGACATATCATGCACTGATCACGTGGCACTCATGCACTGATCACGTGGCTGATCATACTCTGCTCACGTAACTGATCATGCACTGATCACATGGCTGAACATGCACTGTTCACGTGGCTGATCACACACCTGTCACGTGACATATCATACACTGATCACGTGGCACTCATGCACTGATCACGTGGCTGATCGTACACTGCTCACGTAACTGATCATGCACTGATCACGTGGCTATCATGCACTGATCACGTGGCTGAACATGCACTGGTCACGTGGCTGATCACACACCTGTCACGTGACATATCATGCACTGATCACGTGGCACTCATGCACTGATCACGTGGCTGATCATACTCTGCTCACGTAACTCATGCACACATCACGTGGCTATCATGCACTGCTCACGTGGCTCGTCATGGAATGATCACGTAGCAACCATATACTGGTAACGTGACTGATCATGCAAAGATCACGTAAATGATCATGCACTGTTCACGTGACTGATCATGTACTGATCATGTGACTGATCATGCACTGACCACGTGGCTATCATGCTCTGCTCACGTGGCTGATCATGCAACGATCACGTAGCAACCATGTACTGGTCACGTGACTGATCATGCACTGATCACGTAACTGATCCTGCACTGATCACGTGGCTCATCATGCACTGATCACGTGGCTGATCACACATGTATCACGTGACTGATCATGCACTGATCCCGTGGCTCTCATGCACTGATCACGTGGCTGTCATGCACTGATCACGTGGATATCATGCAGTGATCATGTGGCTGATCACACACGTATCACATGACTGATCATGCACTGATCACGTGGCTATCATGCACTGATCACGTGGCTATCATGCACTGATCATGTGGCTGATCAGGCAATGATCACGTAGCTACCATGTACTGGTCACGTGACTGATCATGCACTGATCACGTAATTGATCATGCACTGATCATGTGGCTGATCATGCACTGATCACGTGGCTGATCATACACTGATCACATAACTGATCATGCACTGATCACGTGACTGATCATGCACTGATCACGTGGCTATCATGCACTGATCACTTGGCTGGACATACAATGATCACGTGCCTGGTCATGCACTGATCACGTGGCTGATCATGCACTGATCACGTGACTGATCATGCACTGATCTCGTGTCTGATCATGCACTGGTCACGTGGCTATCATGCACTGCTCACGTGGCTGATCATGCCATGATCACGCAGCTACCATGTACTGGTCACATGACTGATCATGCACTGATCACGTGACTGATCATACAGTGATCACGTGGCTATCATGAACTACTCACGTGGCTGATCATGCAATGATCATGTAGCTACCATGTACAGGTCACGTGAATGATCATACACCCATCAGGTGACTGATCATGCACTGATCACGTGGCTATCATGCACTGATCACGAGACTGATCATGCACTGTTCACGTCTATATCATGCACTGATCCCATGACTGCCCGTGCACTGATCACGTGGATGATCATACACTAATCTTGTGACAGATCATGCACTGATCACGTGGCTGATCACACACGTATCACATGACTGATCATGCACTGATCACGTGGCTATCATGCACTGATCACGTGGCTATCATGCATTGATCACGTGGCTGATCATACACTGTTCACGTGTCTGACCATGCACTGATCACGTGGCTGATCGTACACTGCTCACGTAACTGATCATGCACTGATCACGTGGCTATCATGCACTGATCACGTGGCTGAACATGCACTGTTCACGTGGCTGATCACACACCTGTCACGTGACATATCATGCACTGATCACCTGGCACTCATGCACTGATCACGTGGCTGATCATACTCTGCTCACGTAACTCATGCACACATCACGTGGCTATCATGCACTGCTCACGTGGCTCGTCATGGAATGATCACGTAGCAACCATATACTGGTAACGTGACTGATCATGCAAAGATCACGTAAATGATCATGCACTGTTCACGTGACTGATCATGTACTGATCACGTGACTGATCCTGCACTGATCACGTGGCTCATCATGCACTGATCACGTGGCTGATCACACATGTATCACGTGACTGATCATGCACTGATCCCGTGGCTCCTCATGCACTGATCACGTGGCTGTCATGCACTGATCACGTGGGTATCATGCATTGATCACGTGGTTGATCACACACGTATCACATGACTGATCATGCACTGATCACGTGGCTATCATGCACTGATCACGTGGCTATCATGCACTGATCATGTGGCTGATAAGGCAATGATCACGTAGCTACCATGTACTGGTCACGTGACTGATCATGCACTGATCACGTAATTGATCATGCACTGATCATGTGGCTGATCATGCACTGATCACATGGCTGATCATACACTGATCACGTAACTGATCCTGCACTGATCACGTGGCTCATCATGCACTGATCACGTGGCTGATCACACATGTATCACGTGACTGATCATGCACTGATCCCGTGGCTGCTCATGCACTGATCACGTGGCTGTCATGCACTGATCACGTGGATATCATGCACTGATCATGTGGCTGATCACACACGTATCACATGACTGATCATGCACTGATCACGTGGCTATCATGCACTGATCACGTGGCTATCATGCACTGATCATGTGGCTGATCAGGCAATGATCACGTAGCTACCATGTACTGGTCACGTGACTGATCATGCACTGATCACGTAATTGATCATGCACTGATCATGTGGCTGATCATGCACTGATCACGTGGCTGATCATACACTGATCACATAACTGATCATGCACTGATCACGTGACTGATCATGCACTGATCACGTGGCTATCATGCACTGATCACTTGGCTGGACATACACTGATCACGTGCCTGGTCATGCACTGATCACGTGGCTGATCATGCACTGATCACGTGACTGATCATGCACTGATCTCGTGTCTGATCATGCACTGGTCACGTGGCTATCATGCACTGCTCACGTGGCTGATCATGCCATGATCACGCAGCTACCATGTACTGGTCACATGACTGATCATGCACTGATCACGTGACTGATCATACAGTGATCACGTGGCTATCATGAACTACTCACCTGGCTGATCATGCAATGATCATGTAGCTACCATGTACAGGTCACGTGAATGATCATACACCCATCAGGTGACTGATCATGCACTGATCACGTGGCTATCATGCACTGATCACGAGACTGATCATGCACTGTTCACGTCTATATCATGCACTGATCACATGACTGCCCGTGCACTGATCACGTGGATGATCATACACTAATCTTGTGACAGATCATGCACTGATAACGTGGCTGATCACACACGTATCACATGACTGATCATGCACTGATCACGTGGCTATCATGCACTGATCACGTGGCTATCATGCATTGATCACGTGGCTGATCATACACTGTTCACGTGTCTGACCATGCACTGATCACGTGGCTGATCATACACTGCTCACGTAACTGATCATGCACTGATCACGTGGCTATCATGCACTGATCACGTGGCTGAACATGCACTGTTCACGTGGCTGATCACACACCTGTCACGTGACATATCATGCACTGATCACGTGGCACTCATGCACTGATCACGTGGCTGATCATACTCTGCTCACGTAACTCATGCACACATCACGTGGCTATCATGCACTGCTCACGTGGCTCGTCATGGAATGATCACGTAGCAACCATATACTGGTAACGTGACTGATCATGCAAAGATCACGTAAATGATCATGCACTGTTCACGTGACTGATCATGTACTGATCACGTGACTGATCATGCACTGACCATGTGGCTATCATGCTCTGCTCACGTGGCTAATCACGCAACAATCACGAAGCAACCATGTACTGGTCACGTGACTGATCATGCACTGATCACGTAATTGATCCTGCACTGATCACGTGGCTCATCATGCACTGATCACGTGGCTGATCACACATGTATCACGTGACTGATCATGCACTGATCCCGTGGCTCTCATGCACTGATCACGTGGCTGTCATGCACTGATCACGTGGGTATCATGCATTGATCACGTGGTTGATCACACACGTATCACATGACTGATCATGCACTGATCACGTGGCTGTCATGCACTGATCACGTGGCTATCATGCACTGATCATGTGGCTGATCAGGCAATGATCACGTAGCTACCATGTACTGGTCACGTGACTGATCATGCACTGATCACGTAATTGATCATGCACTGATCATGTGGCTGATCATGCACTGATCACGTGGCTGATCATACACTGATCACATAACTGATCATGCACTGATCACGTGACTGATCATGCACTGATCACGTGGCTATCATGCACTGATCACTTGGCTGACATACACTGATCACGTGCCTGGTCATGCACTGATCACGTGGCTGATCATGCACTGATCACGTGACTGATCATGCACTGATCTCGTGTCTGATCATGCACTGATCACGTGGCTATCATGCACTGCTCACGTGGCTGATCATGCCATGATCACCCAGCTACCATGTACTGGTCACATGACTGATCATGCACTGATCACGTGACTGATCATGCAGTGATCACGTGGCTATCATGAACTACTCACGTGGCTGATCATGCAATGATCATGTAGCTACCATGTACAGGTCACGTGAATGATCATACACCCATCAGGTGACTGATCATGCACTGATCACGTGGCTATCATGCACTGATCACGAGACTGATCATGCACTGTTCACGTCTATATCATGCACTGATCACATGACTGCCCGTGCACTGATCACGTGGATGATCATACACTAATCTTGTGACAGATCATGCACTGATCACGTGGCTGATCATGCACTGATACCGTGACTGAGCATGGACTGATCACATGACTATCATGTAGTGATCACGTGACTTAATGGCGCTGATCATGTGACTGATCATGCGCTGATCATGTTTGCTATCATACACTGATCATGTGCCTCTGGAGGCAATAAACAAAGAGCTGAGTAGGCACGAATCAAACAGTCAGCAGGCAATAATCATGGAACACAGGTGTGAGGAATCATGCTGCTCAGCTGGCAATAATCAAGCAGCTGAGCAGGCAGGAATTACGCAGCTCAGCTGGCAATTGTCAAGCAGATGAGCAGACAGTAATCACGCAGCTCAGTAGGCCCAGATCACGTGACTGAGCATGCACTGTTCACGTGGCTGATCATACACTGATCACGTGATGATCATGTACTGATCACTTGGATGTCATGCACTGATCACGTGGCTGATCATACACTGTTCACGTGTCTGACCATGCACTGATCACGTGGCTGATCATACACTGCTCACGTAACTGATCATGCACTGATCACATGGCTATCATGCACTGATCACGTGGCTGAACATGCACTGTTCACGTGGCTGATCACACACCTGTCACGTGACATATCATGCACTGAACACGTGGCACTCATGCACTGATCACGTGGCTGATCATACTCTGCTCACGTAACTCATGCACACATCACGTGGCTATCATGCACTGCTCACGTGGCTCGTCATGGAATGATCACGGAGCTACCATATACTGGTCACATGACCGATCATGCACAGATCACGTAAATGATCACGCACTGTTCACGTGATTGATCATGCACTGATCACGTGACTGATCATGCACTTATAATTTGGCTGATCATGCACTGATCACGTGACTGATCATGCACTGATCACGTGACTGATCATGCACTGATCACGTGGCTATCATGCACTGATCACTTGGCTGGTTATACACTGATCACATGACTGATCATGCACTGTTCACATGACTGATCATGCACTGATCACGTGGCTATCATGCACTGATCACTTGGCTGGTCATACACTGATCACATGACTGATCATGCACTGATCACGTGACTGATCATGCACTGATCACGTGGCTATCATGCACTGATCACTTGGCTGGTCATACACTGATCACATGACTGATCATGCACTGTTCACATGACTGATCATGTACTGATCACGTGACTGATCATCCACTGATCACGTAATTGATCAGCACTGATCACATGGCTGATCATGCAATGATCACGTGACTGACCATGCACTGATCACGTGACTGATCATCCACTGATCAGTTGGCTATCATGTACTTATTACTTGGCTGATCATACTCTGATCACGTGACTGATAATGCACTGATCATGTGGCTATCGTGCACTCATTACCTGGCTATCGTGCACTGATCACGTGGTTGATCATACACTGATAACGAGACTGATCATGCACTGATCACGTCAATATCATACACTGATCACATGACTGCCCATGCACTGATCACCCGGATGATCATACACTGATCATGCGACAGATCATGCACTGATCACGTGGCTATCTTGCACTGCTCACGTGGCTGTTCATGCAATGATCACGTAGCTACCATGTACTGGTCACGTGAGTGATCATGCACTGATCACGTAATTGATCATGCACTGATCAGGTGACTTATCATGCACTGTTAACGTGAGTGATCATGCACTGATCACGTGACTGATCATGCACTGATCTCGTGGCTATCATGCACGGCTTATGTGGCTGATCATGCAATGATCACCTAGCTACCATATACTGGTCACGTGACTGATCATGCACTGATCACATAATTGATCATGCACTGATCATGTGGCTGATCATGCACTGATCACGTGGCTGATCATGCACTTATCACGTGACTGATCATGCACTGATCACGTGACTGATCATGCACTGATCACGTGGATATCATGCACTACTCACGTGGCTGATCATGCAATGATCATGTAGCTACCATGTACCGGTCAGGTGACTGATCATACACCCATCAGGTGATGGATCATGCACTGATAACGTGGCTGATCATACACTGATCACCTGCCTTGTCATGCACAGATCACGTGACAAATCATGAACTGATCACATAGCTATCATGAACTGATCACCTGGCTGATCATGCACTGATCACGTGGCTGATCATGCACTGATACCGTGACTGAGCATGGACTGATCACATGACTATCATGTAGTGATCACGTGACTTAATGGCTCTGATCATGTGACTGATCATGCACTGATCATGTTTGCTATCATACACTGATCATGTGCCTCTGGAGGCAATAAACAATGAGCTGAGTAGGCACGAATCAAACAGTCAGCAGGCAATAATCATGGAACTCAGCTGTGACGAATCATGCTGCTCAGCTGGCAACAATCAAGCAGCTGAGCAGGCAGGAATTACGCAGCACAGCTGGCAATTGTCAAGCAGATGACAGGAAGGAATCGTGCAGCTCAGCTGGCAATTGTCAAGCAGATGAGCAGACAGTAATCACGCAGCTCAGCAGGCCCAGATCACGTGACTGAGCATGCACTGTTCACGTGGCTGATCATACACTGATCACGTGATGATCATGCACTGATCACTTGGATATCATGCACTGATCATGTGACTGATCATGCACTGATCACGTGGCTGATCATCCACTGATCACGTGACTGATCATGCATTGATCACGTGACTGATCATGCACTGATCTCGTGGCTATCATGCACTGATCACTTGGCTGGTCATACACTGATCACGTGCCAGGTCATGCACACATTACATGACTGATCATGCACTGAACACGTGACTGATCATGCACTGATCACGTGGCTATCATGCACTACTCACGTGGCTGATCATGCAATGATCATGTAGCTACCATGTACAGGTCACGTGAATGATCATACACCCATCAGGTGATGGATCATGCACTGATCACGTGGCTATCATGCACTGTTCACATGGCTGATCATACAATGATCACCTGCCTGGTCATGCACAGATCACGTGACAAATCATGAACTGATCACATAGCTATCATAAACTGATCACCTGGCTGATCATGCACTGATCACATGGCTGATCATGCACTGATACCGTGACTGAGCATGGACTGATCACATGACTATCATGTAGTGATCACGTGACTTAATGGCTCTGATCATGTGACTGATCATGCACTGATCATGTTTGCTATCATACACTGATCATGTGCCTCTGGAGGCAATAAACAAAGAGCTGAGTAGGCACGAATCAAACAGTCAGCAGGCAATAATCATGGAACTCAGCTGTGAGGAATCATGCTGCTCAGCTGGCAACAATCAAGCAGCTGAGCAGGCAGGAATTACGCAGCACAGCTGGCAATTGTCAAGCAGATGACAGGAAGGAATCGTGCAGCTCAGCTGGCAATTGTCAAGCAGATGAGCAGACAGTAATCACGCAGCTCAGCAGGCCCTGATCACGTGACTGAGCATGCACTGTTCACGTGGCTGATCATACACTGATCACGTGATGATCATGCACTGATCACTTGGATATCATGCACTGATCACGTGGCTGATCATACACTGTTCACGTGTCTGACCATGCACTGTTCACGTGGCTGATCACACACCTGTCACGTGACATATCATGCATTGATCACCTGACTGATCATGTACTGATCACGTGGCTGATCATGCACTGATCACGTAATTGATCATGCACTTATCATTTGGCTGATCATGCACAGATCACATAAATGATCACGCACTGTTCACGTGACTGATCATGTACTGATCACGTAATTGATCATGCACTGATCACGTGGCTGATCATGCAATGATCACGTGACTGACCATGCACTGATCACGTGACTGATCATCCACTGATCAGTTGGCAATCATGCACTTATTACTTGGCTGATCATCCAATGATCACATGACTGATAATGTACTGATCATCTGGCTATCTTGCACTCATTACCTGGCTATCGTGCACTGATCACGTGATTGATCATACACTGATCACGAGACTGATCATGCACTAATCACGTCTATATCATGCACTGATCACATGACTGTCCATGCACTGATCACCCGGATGATCATACACTGATCATGTGACAGATCATGAACTGATCACGTGGCTATCATGCACTGCTCATGCGGCTGTTCATGCAATGATCACGTAGCTACCATGTACTGGTCACGTGAGTGATCATGCACTGATCACGTGACTGATCATGCACTGATCTCGTGGCTATCATGCACGGCTCATGTGGCTGATCATGCAATGATCACCTAGCTACCATATACTGGTCATGTGACTGATCATGCACTGATCACGTAATTGATCATGCACTGATCATGTGGCTGATCATGCACTGATCACGTGGCTGATCATCCACTGATCACGTGACTGATCATGCATTGATCACGTGACTGATCATGCACTGATCACCTAGCTATCATGCACTGATCACTTGGCTGGTCATACACTGATCACGTGCCAGGTCATGCACACATTACATGACTGATCATGCACTGAACACGTGACTGATCATGCACTGATCACGTGGCTATCATGCACTACTCACGTGGCTGATCATGCAATGATCATGTAGCTACCATATACAGGTCACGTGAATGATCATACACCCATCAGGTGACGGATCATGCACTGATCACGTGGCTATCATGCACTGTTCACGTGGCTGATCATACACTGATCACCTGTCTGGTCATGCACAGATCACGTGACAAATCATGAACTGATCACATAGCTATCATGAACTGATCACCTGGCTGATCATGCACTGATCACGTGGCTGATCATGCACTGATACCGTGACTGAGCATGGACTGATCACATGAATATCATGTAGTGATCACGTGACTTAATGGCTCTGATCATGTGACTGATCATGCACTGATCATGTTTGCTATCATACACTGATCATGTGCCTCTGGAGGCAATAAACAAAGAGCTGAGTAGGCACGAATCAAACAGTCAGCAGGCAATACTCATGGAACTCAGGTGTGAGGAATAATGCTGCTCAGCTGGCAATAATCAAGCAGCTGAGCAAGCAGGAATTAGGAGCACAGCTGGCAATTGTCAAGCAGATGACAGGCAGGAATCGTGCAGCTCAGCTGGCAATTGTCAAGCAGATGAGCAGACAGTAATCACGCAGCTCAGCAGGCCCTGATCACGTGACTGAGCATGCACTGTTAACGTGGCTGATCATAAACTGATCACGTGATGATCATGCACTGATCACTTGGATATCATGCACTGATCACATGGCTGATCATACACTGTTCACGTGTCTGACCATGCACTGATCACGTGGCTCATCATACACTGCTCAGGTAACTGATCATGCACTGATCACCTGGCTATCATGGACTGATCACGTGGCGGAACATGCACTGTTCACGTGGCTGATCACACACCTGTCACGTGACATATCATGCACTGATCACGTGGCACTCATGCACTGATCACGTGGCTGATCATACTGTGCTCACGTAACTCATCATGCACACATCACGTGGCTATCATGCACTGCTCACGTGGCTCGTCATGGAATGATCACATAGCTACCATATACTGGTCACGTTACTGATCATGCACAGATCACGTAACTGATCATGCACTGTTCACGTGACTGATCATGTACTGATCACGTGACTGATCATGCACTGATCACGTGGCTATCATGCTCTGCTCACGTGGCTGATCATGCAACGATAACGTAGCAACCATGTACTGGTCACGTGACTGAGCATGCAATGATCACGTAATTGATCCTGCACTGATCACGTGGCTCATCATGCACTGATCACGTGGCTGATCACACATGTATCACGTGACTGATCATGCACTGATCACGTGGCTCTCATGCACTGATCACGTGGCTATCATGCCCTGATCACGTGGATATCATGCACTGATCACGTGGCTGATCACACGTATCACATGACTGATCATGCACTGATCACGTGGCTATCATGCACTGATCACGCGGCTATCATGCACTGATCACGTGGCTGATCACGCAATGATCACGTAGCTACCATGTACTGGTCACGTGACTGATCATGCACTGATCAAGTAATTGATCCTACACTGATCACATGGCTCATCACGCACTGATTAGTTGGCTGATCACACGCGTATCACGTGACTGGTCATGTACAGATCACGTGAATAATCATGAAGTGATCACGTGGCTATCCTGCACTGATCACGTGGTATCATGCACTGATCACGTGGCTGATCACACACGTATCACGTGACTGATCATGCACTGATCACGTGACTGATCATGCACTGCTCACGTGGCTGATCATGCAATGATCACACAGCTACCATGTACTGGTCACTTGACTGATCATGCACTGATCACATAATTGATCATGCACTGCTCACCTGGCTTATCATGCATTGATAATATGACTGATCATGGGCTGATCATGTTTGGTGTCACACACTGATCATGTGCCTCTGGAGGCAATGAACATAGAGCTGAGTAAGCAGGAATCAGTCAGCAGGCTATAATCATGGAACTCAGCTCTGAGAAATCATGCTGCTCAGCTGGCAATAATCAAGTAGATGAGCAGGCAGGAATTATGCGGCACAGGTGGCAATTGTCAAGGAGATGACAGGCAGGAATCGTGCAGCTCAGCTGAAAATTGTCAAGCAGATGAGCAGACAGTAATCACGCAGCTCAGCAGGCCCTGATTACGTGACTGAGCATGCACTGTTCACATGGTTGATCACACACCTATCACGTGACTGATCATGCAGTGATCATGTGACTGATCATGCACTGATCACGTAGCTATCTTGCACTGATCACTTGGCTGATCATACACTCATCATGGGACTGATCGTGCAATGATCACGGCGCTATCATGCATTGACTACATGACTCCACATGCACTGATCACGTGGATGATCATGCACTGATCACGTGACTGACCATGCACTGATCACGTGACTGATCATGCAGTGATCACGTGGCTATCATGAACTACTCACGTGGCTGATCATGCAATGATCATGTAGCTACCATGTACAGGTCACGTGAATGATCATACACCCATCAGGTGACTGATCATGCACTGATCACGTGGCTATCATGCACTGATCACGAGACTGATCATGCACTGTTCACGTCTATATCATGCACTGATCACATGACTGCCCGTGCACTGTGCACGTGGATGGTCATACACTAATCTTGTGACAGATCATGCACTGATCACGTGGCTGATCATGCACTGATACCGTGACTGAGCATGGACTGATCACATGACTATCATGTAGTGATCACGTGACTTAATGGTGCTGATCATGTGACTGATCATGCGCTGATCATGTTTGCTATCATACACTGATCATGTGCCTCTGGAGGCAATAAACAAAGAGCTGAGTAGGCACGAATCAAACAGTCAGCAGGCAATAATCATGGAACTCAGCTGTGAGGAATCATGCTGCTCAGCTGGCAATAATCAAGCAGCTGAGCAGGCAGGAATTACGCAGCACAGCTGGCAATTGTCAAGCAGATGACAGGCAGGAATCGTGCAGCTCAGCTGGCAATTGTCAAGCAGATGAGCAGACAGTAATCACTCAGCTCAGCAGGCCCAGATCACGTGACTGAGCATGCACTGTTCACGTGGCTGATCATACACTGATCACGTGATGATCATGCACTGATCACTTGGATATCATGCACTGATCACGTGGCTGATCATACACTGTTCACGTGTCTGACCATGCACTGATCACGTGGCTGATCATACACTGCTCACGTAACTGATCATGCACTGATCACGTGGCTATCATGCACTGATCACGTGGCTGAACATGCACTGTTCACGTGGCTGATCACACACCTGTCACGTGACATATCATGCACTGATCACGTGGCACTCATGCACTGATCACGTGGCTGATCATACTCTGCTCACGTAACTCATGCACACATCACGTGGCTATCATGCACTGCTCACGTGGCTCGTCATGGAATGATCACGTAGCAACCATATACTGGTAACGTGACTGATCATGCAAAGATCATGTAAATGATCATGCACTGTTCACGTGACTGATCATGTACTGATCACGTGACTGATCATGCACTGACCACGTGGCTATCATGCTCTGCTCACGTGGCTGATCATGCAACGATCACGTAGCAACCATGTACTGGTCACATGACTGATCATGCACTGATCACGTAATTGATCCTGCACTGATCACGTGGCTCATCATGCACTGATCACGTGGCTGATCACAAATGTATCACGTGACTGATCATGCACTGATCCCGTGGCTCTCATGCACTGATCACGTGGCTGTCATGCACTGATCACGTGGATATCATGAACTACTCACGTGTCTGATCATGCAATGATCATGTAGCTACCATGTACAGGTCACATGACTGATCATGCACTGATCACGTGACTGATCATGCAGTGATCACGTGGCTATCATGAACTACTCACGTGGCTGATCATGCAATGATCATGTAGCTACCATGTACAGGTCACGTGAATGATCATACACCCATCAGGTGACTGATCATGCACTGATCACGTGGCTATCATGCACTGATCACGAGACTGATCAAGCACTGTTCACGTCTATATCATGCACTGATCCCATGACTACCCGTGCACTGATCACGTGGATGATCATACACTAATCTTGTGACAGATCATGCACTGATCACGTGGCTGATCATGCACTGATACCGTGACTGAGCATGGACTGATCACATGACTATCATGTAGTGATCACGTGACTTAATGACGCTGATCATGTGACTGATCATGCGCTGATCATGTTTGCTATCATACACTGATCATGTGCCTCTGGAGGCAATAAACAAAGAGCTGAGTAGGCACGAATCAAACAGTCAGCAGGCAATAATCATGGAACTCAGCTGTGAGGAATCATGCTGCTCAGCTGGCAATAATCAAGCAGCTGAGCAGGCAGGAATTACGCAGCACAGCTGGCAATTGTCAAGCAGATGACAGGCAGGAATCGTGCAGCTCAGCTGGCAATTGTCAAGCAGATGAGTAGACAGTAATCACGCAGCTCAGCAGGCCCAGATCACGTGACTGAGCATGCACTGTTCACGTGGCTGATCATACACTGTTCACGTGTCTGACCATGCACTGATCACGTGGCTGATCACACTGCTCACGTAAGTGATCATGCACTGATCACGTGGCTATCATGCACTGATCACGTGGCTGAACATGCACTGTTCACGTGGCTGATCACACACCTGTCACGTGACATATCATGCACTGATCACGTGGCACTCATGCACTGATCACGTGACTGATCATACTCTGCTCACGTAACTGATCATGCACTGATCACATGGCTGAACATGCACTGTTCACGTGGCTGATCACACACCTGTCACGTGACATATCATTCACTGATCACGTGGCACTCATGCACTGATCACGTGGCTGATCGTACACTGCTCACGTAACTGATCATGCACTGATCACGTGGCTATCATGCACTGATCACGTGGCTGAACATGCACTGGTCACGTGGCTGATCACACACCTGTCACGTGACATATCATGCACTGATCACGTGGCACTCATGCACTGATCACGTGGCTGATCATACTCTGCTCACGTAACTCATGCACACATCACGTGGCTATCATGCACTGCTCACGTGGCTCGTCATGGAATGATCACGTAGCAACCACATACTGGTAACGTGACTGATCATGCAAAGATCACGTAAATGATCATGCACTGTTCACGTGACTGATCATGTACTGATCACGTGACTGATCATGCACTGACCACGTGGCTATCATGCTCTGCTCACGTGGCTGATCATGCAACGATCACGTAGCAACCATGTACTGGTCACGTGACTGATCATGCACTGATCACGTAACTGATCCTGCACTGATCACGTGGCTCATCATGCACTGATCACGTGGCTGATCACACATGTATCACGTGACTGATCATGCACTGATCCCGTGGCTCTCATGCACTGATCACGTGGCTGTCATGCACTGATCACGTGGATATCATGCACTGATCATGTGGCTGATCACACACGTATCACATGACTGATCATGCACTGATCACGTGGCTATCATGCACTGATCACGTGGCTATCATGCACTGATCATGTGGCTGATCAGGCAATGATCACGTAGCTACCATGTACTGGTCACGTGACTGATCATGCACTGATCACGTAACTGATCATGCACTGATCACGTGGCTGATCATGCACTGATCACGTGGCTGATCATACACTGATCACATAACTGATCATGCACTGATCACGTGGCTATCATGCACTGATCACTTGGCTGGACATACACTGATCACGTGCCTGGTCATGCACTGATCACGTGGCTGATCATGCACTGATCACGTGACTGATCATGCACTGATCTCGTGTCTGATCATGCACTGGTCACGTGGCTATCATGCACTGCTCACGTGGCTGATCATGCCATGATCACGCAGCTACCATGTACTGGTCACATGACTGATCATGCTCTGATCACGTGACTGATCATACAGTGATCACGTGGCTATCATGAACTACTCACGTGGCTGATCATGCAATGATCATGTAGCTACCATGTACAGGTCACGTGAATGATCATACACCCATCAGGTGACTGATCATGCACTGATCACGTGGCTATCATGCACTGATCACGAGATTGATCATGCACTGTTCACGTCTATATCATGCACTGATCACATGACTGCCCGTGCACTGATCACGTGGATGATCATACACTAATCTTGTGACAGATCATGCACTGATCACGTGGCTGATCACACACGTATCACATGACTGATCATGCACTGATCACGTGGCTGATCATGCACTGATCACGTGGCTATCATGCATTGATCACGTGGCTGATCATACACTGTTCACGTGTCTGACCATGCACTGATCACGTGGCTGATCATACACTGCTCACGTAACTGATCATGCACTGATCACGTGGCTATCATGCACTGATCACGTGGCTGAACATGCACTGTTCACGTGGCTGATCACACACCTGTCACGTGACATATCATGCACTGATCACGTGGCACTCATGCACTGATCACGTGGCTGATCATACTCTGCTCACGTAACTCATGCACACATCACGTGGCTATCATGCACTGCTCACGTGGCTCGTCATGGAATGATCACGTAGCTACCATATACTGGTCACGTGACTGATCATGCACTGATCACGTAAATGATCATGCACTGTTCACGTGACTGATCATGCACTGATCACGTGACTGATCATGCACTGATCACGTGGCTATCATGCACTGCTCACGTGGCTGATCATGCAACGATCACGTAGCAACCATGTACTGGTCACGTGACTGATCATGCACTGATCACGTAATTGATCATGCACTGATCACGTGGCTCATCATGCACTGATCACGTGGCTGATCACACATGATCACGTGACTGATCATGCACTGATCACGTGGCTATCATGCACTGATCACGTGGCTGTCATGCACTGATCACGTGGATATCATGCACTGATCACGTGGCTGATCACACACGATCACGTGACTGATCATGCACTGATCACGTGGCTATCATGCACTGATCACGTGGCTATCATGCACTGATCACGTGGCTGATCATGCAATGATCACGTAGCTACCATGTACTGGTCACGTGACTGATCATGCACTGATCACGTGACTGATCATGCACTGATCACGTGGCTATCATGCACTACTCACGTGGCTGATCATGCAATGATCATGTAGCTACCATGTACAGGTCACGTGAATGATCATACACCCATCAGGTGACTGATCATGCACTGATCACGTGGCTATCATGCACTGATCACGTGACTGATCATGCACTGATCACGTCTATATCATGCACTGATCACATGACTGCCCATGCACTGATCACGTGGATGATCATACACTAATCATGTGACAGATCATGCACTGATCACGTGGCTGATCATGCACTGATACCGTGACTGAGCATGGACTGATCACATGACTATCATGTAGTGATCACGTGACTTAATGGCGCTGATCATGTGACTGATCATGCGCTGATCATGTTTGCTATCATACACTGATCATGTGCCTCTGGAGGCAATAAACAAAGAGCTGAGTAGGCACGAATCAAACAGTCAGCAGGCAATAATCATGGAACTCAGCTGTGAGGAATCATGCTGCTCAGCTGGCAATAATCAAGCAGCTGAGCAGGCAGGAATTACGCAGCACAGCTGGCAATTGTCAAGCAGATGACAGGCAGGAATCGTGCAGCTCAGCTGGCAATTGTCAAGCAGATGAGCAGACAGTAATCACGCAGCTCAGCAGGCCCTGATCACGTGACTGAGCATGCACTGTTCACGTGGCTGATCATACACTGATCACGTGACTGATCATGCACTGATCACGTGGCTGATCATGCACTGATCACGTGGCTGATCATGCACTGATCACGTGGCTATCATGCACTGATCACGTGGCTGATCATGCACTGATCACGTGGCTGATCACACACTGTCACGTGACTATCATGCACTGATCACGTGGCATCATGCACTGATCACGTGGCTGATCATACTGATCACGTGACTGATCATGCACTGATCACGTGGCTGATCATGCACTGATCACGTGGCTGATCATGCACTGATCACGTGACTGATCATGCACTGATCACGTGGCTCATGCACTGATCACGTGGCTGATCATACACTGATCACGTACTGATCATGCACTGATCACGTGGCTATCATGCACTGATCACGTGGCTGATCATGCACTGATCACGTGGCTGATCACACTGATCACGTGACTGATCATGCACTGATCACGTGGCATCATGCACTGATCACGTGGCTGATCATACACTGATCACGTGACTCATGCACTGATCACGTGGCTATCATGCACTGATCACGTGGCTGATCATGCAATGATCACGTAGCAACCATATACTGGTCACGTGACTGATCATGCACTGATCACGTAAATGATCATGCACTGATCACGTGACTGATCATGCACTGATCACGTGACTGATCATGCACTGATCACGTGGCTATCATGCACTGATCACGTGGCTGATCATGCAACGATCACGTAGCAACCATGTACTGGTCACGTGACTGATCATGCACTGATCACGTAACTGATCATGCACTGATCACGTGGCTGATCATGCACTGATCACGTGGCTGATCACACATGATCACGTGACTGATCATGCACTGATCACGTGGCTATCATGCACTGATCACGTGGCTGATCATGCACTGATCACGTGGATATCATGCACTGATCACGTGGCTGATCACACACGTATCACATGACTGATCATGCACTGATCACGTGGCTATCATGCACTGATCACGTGGCTATCATGCACTGATCACGTGGCTGATCATGCAATGATCACGTAGCTACCATGTACTGGTCACGTGACTGATCATGCACTGATCACGTAACTGATCATGCACTGATCACGTGGCTGATCATGCACTGATCACGTGGCTGATCATGCACTGATCACGTGACTGATCATGCACTGATCACGTGGCTATCATGCACTGATCACGTGGCTGATCATGCACTGATCACGTGCCTGATCATGCACTGATCACGTGGCTGATCATGCACTGATCACGTGACTGATCATGCACTGATCACGTGACTGATCATGCACTGATCACGTGGCTATCATGCACTGATCACGTGGCTGATCATGCATGATCACGCAGCTACCATGTACTGGTCACATGACTGATCATGCACTGATCACGTGACTGATCATGCACTGATCACGTGGCTATCATGCACTATCACGTGGCTGATCATGCAATGATCATGTAGCTACCATGTACTGGTCACGTGAATGATCATACACTGATCAGGTGACTGATCATGCACTGATCACGTGGCTATCATGCACTGATCACGTGACTGATCATGCACTGATCACGTCTATATCATGCACTGATCACATGACTGATCATGCACTGATCACGTGGCTGATCATGCACTGATCACGTGACTGATCATGCACTGATCACGTGGCTGATCACACACTGATCACGTGACTGATCATGCACTGATCACGTGGCTATCATGCACTGATCACGTGGCTGATCATACACTGATCACGTAACTCATGCACACATCACGTGGCTATCATGCACTGATCACGTGGCTGTCATGGAATGATCACGTAGCAACCATATACTGGTCACGTGACTGATCATGCACTGATCACGTAAATGATCATGCACTGTTCACGTGACTGATCATGCACTGATCACGTGACTGATCATGCACTGATCACGTGGCTATCATGCACTGCTCACGTGGCTGATCATGCAACGATCACGTAGCAACCATGTACTGGTCACGTGACTGATCATGCACTGATCACGTAATTGATCATGCACTGATCACGTGGCTCATCATGCACTGATCACGTGGCTGATCACACATGTATCACGTGACTGATCATGCACTGATCACGTGGCTCTCATGCACTGATCACGTGGCTGTCATGCACTGATCACGTGGATATCATGCACTGATCACGTGGCTGATCACACACGTATCACATGACTGATCATGCACTGATCACGTGGCTATCATGCACTGATCACGTGGCTATCATGCACTGATCACGTGGCTGATCATGCAATGATCACGTAGCTACCATGTACTGGTCACGTGACTGATCATGCACTGATCACGTAATTGATCATGCACTGATCACGTGGCTGATCATGCACTGATCACGTGGCTGATCATACACTGATCACGTAACTGATCATGCACTGATCACGTGACTGATCATGCACTGATCACGTGGCTATCATGCACTGATCACGTGGCTGACATACACTGATCACGTGCCTGATCATGCACTGATCACGTGGCTGATCATGCACTGATCACGTGACTGATCATGCACTGATCACGTGTCTGATCATGCACTGATCACGTGGCTATCATGCACTGCTCACGTGGCTGATCATGCCATGATCACCCAGCTACCATGTACTGGTCACATGACTGATCATGCACTGATCACGTGACTGATCATGCAGTGATCAGGTGGCTATCATGAACTACTCACATGGCTGATCATGCAATGATCATGTAGCTACCATGTACAGGTCACGTGAATGATCATACACCCATCAGGTGACTGATCATGCACTGATCACGTGGCTATCATGCACTGATCACGAGACTGATCATGCACTGATCACGTCTATATCATGCACTGATCACATGACTGCCCATGCACTGATCACGTGGATGATCATACACTAATCTTGTGACAGATCATGCACTGATCACGTGGCTGATCATGCACTGATACCGTGACTGAGCATGGACTGATCACATGACTATAATGTAGTGATCACGTGACTTAATGGCGCTGATCATGTGACTGATCATGCGCTGATCATGTTTGCTATCATACACTGATCATGTGCCTCTGGAGGCAATAAACAAAGAGCTGAGTAGGCACGAATCAAACAGTCAGCAGGCAATAATCATGGAACTCAGGTGTGAGGAATCATGCTGCTCAGCTGGCAATAATCAAGCAGCTGAGCAGGCAGGAATTACGCAGCTCAGCTGGCAATTGTCAAGCAGATGAGCAGACAGTAATCACGCAGCTCATCAGGCCCAGATCACGTGACTGAGCATGCACTGTTCACGTGGCTGATCATACACTGATCACGTGATGATCATGCACTGATCACTTGGATATCATGCACTGATCACGTGGCTGATCATACACTGTTCACGTGTCTGACCATGCACTGATCACGTGGCTGATCATACACTGCTCACGTAACTGATCATGCACTGATCACGTGGCTATCATGCACTGATCACGTGGCTGAACATGCACTGTTCACGTGGCTGATCACACACCTGTCACGTGACATATCATGCACTGATCACGTGGCACTCATGCACTGATCACGTGGCTGATCATACTCTGCTCACGTAACTCATGCACACATCACGTGGCTATCATGCACTGCTCACGTGGCTCGTCATGGAAAGATCACGTAGCAACCATATACTGGTCACGTGACTGATCATGCAAGATCACGTAAATGATCATGCACTGTTCACGTGACTGATCATGTACTGATCACGTGACTGATCATGCACTGATCACGTGGCTATCATGCTCTGCTCACGTGGCTGATCATGCAACGATCACGTAGCAACCATGTACTGGTCACGTGACTGATCATGCACTGATCACGTAATTGATCCTGCACTGATCACGTGGCTCATCATGCACTGATCACGTGGCTGATCACAAATGTATCACGTGACTGATCATGCACTGATCACGTGGCTCTCATGCACTGATCACGTGGCTGTCATGCACTGATCACGTGGATATCATGCACTGATCACGTGGCTGATCATGCACTGATCACGTAGCTATCATGCACTGATCACGTGACTGATCATGCACTGATCACGTGGCTATCATGCACTGATCACGTGGCTGATCATGCACTGATCACGTGGCTATCATGCACTGATCACGTGGCTGATCATGCACTGATCACGACTGATCATGCACTGATCACGTGGCTGATCATGCACTGATCACGTGGCTATCATGCACTGATCACGTGGCTGATCATGCACTGATCACGTAGCTACCATGCACTGATCACGTGACTGATCATGCACTGATCACGTGACTGATCATGCACTGATCACGTGGCTGATCATGCACTGATCACGTGGCTGATCATGCACTGATCACGTGACTGATCATGCACTGATCACGTGACTGATCATGCACTGATCACGTGGCTATCATGCACTGATCACGTGGCTGATCATGCACTGATCACGTGCTGATCATGCACTGATCACGTGGCTGATCATGCACTGATCACGTGACTGATCATGCACTGATCACGTGACTGATCATGCACTGATCACGTGGCTATCATGCACTGATCACGTGGCTGATCATGCATGATCACGCAGCTACATGCACTGATCACATGACTGATCATGCACTGATCACGTGACTGATCATGCACTGATCACGTGGCTATCATGCACTGATCACGTGGCTGATCATGCAATGATCATGTAGCTACCATGTACTGGTCACGTGAATGATCATACACTGATCAGGTGACTGATCATGCACTGATCACGTGGCTATCATGCACTGATCACGTGACTGATCATGCACTGATCACGTCTATATCATGCACTGATCACATGACTGCCCATGCACTGATCACGTGGATGATCATACACTAATCACGTGACAGATCATGCACTGATCACGTGGCTGATCATGCACTGATCACGTGACTGATCATGCACTGATCACGTGGCTGATCATGCACTGATCACGTGGCTATCATGCACTGATCACGTGGCTGATCATACACTGATCACGTGTCTGACCATGCACTGATCACGTGGCTGATCATACACTGCTCACGTAACTGATCATGCACTGATCACGTGGCTATCATGCACTGATCACGTGGCTGAACATGCACTGTTCACGTGGCTGATCACACACCTGTCACGTGACATATCATGCACTGATCACGTGGCACTCATGCACTGATCACGTGGCTGATCATACTCTGCTCACGTAACTCATGCACACATCACGTGGCTATCATGCACTGCTCACGTGGCTCGTCATGGAATGATCACGTAGCAACCATATACTGGTCACGTGACTGATCATGCACTGATCACGTAAATGATCATGCACTGTTCACGTGACTGATCATGTACTGATCACGTGACTGATCATGCACTGATCACGTGGCTATCATGCACTGCTCACGTGGCTGATCATGCAACGATCACGTAGCAACCATGTACTGGTCACGTGACTGATCATGCACTGATCACGTAATTGATCATGCACTGATCACGTGGCTCATCATGCACTGATCACGTGGCTGATCACACATGTATCACGTGACTGATCATGCACTGATCACGTGGCTCATGCACTGATCACGTGGCTGTCATGCACTGATCACGTGGATATCATGCACTGATCACGTGGCTGATCACACACGTATCACATGACTGATCATGCACTGATCACGTGGCTATCATGCACTGATCACGTGGCTGATCATGCAATGATCACGTAGCTACCATGTACTGGTCACGTGACTGATCATGCACTGATCACGTAATTGATCATGCACTGATCACGTGGCTGATCATGCACTGATCACGTGGCTGATCATGCACTGATCACGTAACTGATCATGCACTGATCACGTGACTGATCATGCACTGATCACGTGGCTATCATGCACTGATCACGTGGCTGACATGCACTGATCACGTGCCTGATCATGCACTGATCACGTGGCTGATCATGCACTGATCACGTGACTGATCATGCACTGATCACGTGTCTGATCATGCACTGATCACGTGGCTATCATGCACTGATCACGTGGCTGATCATGCCATGATCACGCAGCTACCATGTACTGGTCACATGACTGATCATGCACTGATCACGTGACTGATCATGCACTGATCACGTGGCTATCATGCACTACTCACGTGGCTGATCATGCAATGATCATGTAGCTACCATGTACAGGTCACGTGAATGATCATACACCCATCAGGTGACTGATCATGCACTGATCACGTGGCTATCATGCACTGATCACGAGACTGATCATGCACTGATCACGTCTATATCATGCACTGATCACATGACTGCCCATGCACTGATCACGTGGATGATCATACACTAATCTTGTGACAGATCATGCACTGATCACGTGGCTGATCATGCACTGATACCGTGACTGAGCATGGACTGATCACATGACTATCATGTAGTGATCACGTGACTTAATGGCGCTGATCATGTGACTGATCATGCGCTGATCATGTTTGCTATCATACACTGATCATGTGCCTCTGGAGGCAATAAACAAAGAGCTGAGTAGGCACGAATCAAACAGTCAGCAGGCAATAATCATGGAACTCAGGTGTGAGGAATCATGCTGCTCAGCTGGCAATAATCAAGCAGCTGAGCAGGCAGGAATTACGCAGCACAGCTGACAATTGTCAAGCAGATGACAGGCAGGAATCGTGCAGCTCAGCTGGCAATTGTCAAGCAGATGAGCAGACAGTAATCACGCAGCTCAGCAGGCCCTGATCACGTGACTGAGCATGCACTGTTCACGTGGCTGATCATACACTGATCACGTGACTGATCATGCACTGATCACGTGGCATCATGCACTGATCACGTGGCTGATCATACACTGCACGTGACTCATGCACTGATCACGTGGCTGATCATGCACTGCTCACGTGGCTGATCATGCACTGATCACGTGGCTATCATGCACTGATCACGTGACTGATCATGCACTGATCACGTGGCTGATCATGCACTGATCACGTGACTGATCATGCACTGATCACGTGACTGATCATGCACTGATCACGTGGCTATCATGCACTGCTCACGTGGCTGATCATGCAACGATCACGTAGCAACCATGTACTGGTCACGTGACTGATCATGCACTGATCACGTAATTGATCATGCACTGATCACGTGGCTGATCATGCACTGATCACGTGGCTGATCACACTGATCACGTGACTGATCATGCACTGATCACGTGGCTGATCATGCACTGATCACGTGGCTGATCATGCACTGATCACGTGGCTATCATGCACTGATCACGTGGCTGATCATGCATGATCACGCAGCTATCATGTACTGATCACGTGACTGATCATGCACTGATCACGTGACTGATCATGCACTGATCACGTGGCTATCATGCACTGATCACGTGGCTGATCATGCAATGATCATGTAGCTACCATGTACTGGTCACGTGAATGATCATACACTGATCACGTGACTGATCATGCACTGATCACGTGGCTATCATGCACTGATCACGTGACTGATCATGCACTGATCACGTCTATATCATGCACTGATCACATGACTGCATGCACTGATCACGTGGATGATCATGCACTGATCACGTGACAGATCATGCACTGATCACGTGGCTGATCATGCACTGATCACGTGACTGATCATGCACTGATCACGTGATCATGCACTGATCACGTGGCTATCATGCACTGATCACGTGGCTGATCATGCACTGATCACGTGTCTGATCATGCACTGATCACGTGGCTGATCATGCACTGATCACGTAACTGATCATGCACTGATCACGTGGCTATCATGCACTGATCACGTGGCTGATCATGCACTGATCACGTGGCTGATCACACACTGTCACGTGACATATCATGCACTGATCACGTGGCACTCATGCACTGATCACGTGGCTGATCATACTCTGCTCACGTAACTCATGCACACATCACGTGGCTATCATGCACTGCTCACGTGGCTGTCATGCAAATGATCACGTAGCAACCATATACTGGTCACGTGACTGATCATGCACTGATCACGTAAATGATCATGCACTGATCACGTGACTGATCATGCACTGATCACGTGACTGATCATGCACTGATCACGTGGCTATCATGCACTGCTCACGTGGCTGATCATGCAACGATCACGTAGCAACCATGTACTGGTCACGTGACTGATCATGCACTGATCACGTAATTGATCATGCACTGATCACGTGGCTCATCATGCACTGATCACGTGGCTGATCACACATGATCACGTGACTGATCATGCACTGATCACGTGGCTCTCATGCACTGATCACGTGGCTGTCATGCACTGATCACGTGGATATCATGCACTGATCACGTGGCTGATCACACACGATCACATGACTGATCATGCACTGATCACGTGGCTATCATGCACTGATCACGTGGCTATCATGCACTGATCACGTGGCTGATCATGCAATGATCACGTAGCTACCATGTACTGGTCACGTGACTGATCATGCACTGATCACGTAATTGATCATGCACTGATCACGTGGCTGATCATGCACTGATCACGTGGCTGATCATGCACTGATCACGTAACTGATCATGCACTGATCACGTGACTGATCATGCACTGATCACGTGGCTATCATGCACTGATCACGTGGCTGATCATACACTGATCACGTGCCTGATCATGCACTGATCACGTGGCTGATCATGCACTGATCACGTGACTGATCATGCACTGATCACGTGTCTGATCATGCACTGATCACGTGGCTATCATGCACTGCTCACGTGGCTGATCATGCCATGATCACGCAGCTACCATGTACTGGTCACATGACTGATCATGCACTGATCACGTGACTGATCATGCAGTGATCACGTGGCTATCATGCACTACTCACGTGGCTGATCATGCAATGATCATGTAGCTACCATGTACAGGTCACGTGAATGATCATACACCCATCAGGTGACTGATCATGCACTGATCACGTGGCTATCATGCACTGATCACGAGACTGATCATGCACTGATCACGTCTATATCATGCACTGATCACATGACTGCCCATGCACTGATCACGTGGATGATCATACACTAATCATGTGACAGATCATGCACTGATCACGTGGCTGATCATGCACTGATACCGTGACTGAGCATGGACTGATCACATGACTATCATGTAGTGATCACGTGACTTAATGGCGCTGATCATGTGACTGATCATGCGCTGATCATGTTTGCTATCATACACTGATCATGTGCCTCTGGAGGCAATAAACAAAGAGCTGAGTAGGCACGAATTATACAGTCAGCAGGCAATAATCATGGAACTCAGCTGTGAGGAATCATGCTGCTCAGCTGGCAATAATCAAGCAGCTGAGCAGGCAGGAATTACGCAGCACAGCTGGCAATTGTCAAGCAGATGACAGGCAGGAATCGTGCAGCTCAGCTGGCAATTGTCAAGCAGATGAGCAGACAGTAATCACGCAGCTCAGCAGGCCCAGATCACGTGACTGAGCAGGCACTGTTCACGTGGCTGATCATACACTGATCACGTGTCTGATCATGCACTGATCACGTGGCTGATCATGCACTGATCACGTAACTGATCATGCACTGATCACGTGGCTATCATGCACTGATCACGTGGCTGATCATGCACTGATCACGTGGCTGATCACACACTGTCACGTGACATATCATGCACTGATCACGTGGCACTCATGCACTGATCACGTGGCTGATCATACTCTGCTCACGTGACTGATCATGCACTGATCACGTGGCTGATCATGCACTGATCACGTGGCTGATCATGCACTGATCACGTGACTATCATGCACTGATCACGTGGCATCATGCACTGATCACGTGGCTGATCATGCACTGATCACGTGACTGATCATGCACTGATCACGTGGCTATCATGCACTGATCACGTGGCTGATCATGCACTGATCACGTGGCTGATCACACACTGTCACGTGACATATCATGCACTGATCACGTGGCACTCATGCACTGATCACGTGGCTGATCATACTGATCACGTAACTCATGCACATCACGTGGCTATCATGCACTGCTCACGTGGCTGTCATGCAATGATCACGTAGCAACCATATACTGGTCACGTGACTGATCATGCACTGATCACGTAAATGATCATGCACTGATCACGTGACTGATCATGCACTGATCACGTGACTGATCATGCACTGATCACGTGGCTATCATGCACTGATCACGTGGCTGATCATGCAACGATCACGTAGCAACCATGTACTGGTCACGTGACTGATCATGCACTGATCACGTAACTGATCATGCACTGATCACGTGGCTCATCATGCACTGATCACGTGGCTGATCACACATGATCACGTGACTGATCATGCACTGATCACGTGGCTATCATGCACTGATCACGTGGCTGTCATGCACTGATCACGTGGATATCATGCACTGATCACGTGGCTGATCACACACGTATCACATGACTGATCATGCACTGATCACGTGGCTATCATGCACTGATCACGTGGCTATCATGCACTGATCACGTGGCTGATCATGCAATGATCACGTAGCTACCATGTACTGGTCACGTGACTGATCATGCACTGATCACGTAATGATCATGCACTGATCATGTGGCTGATCATGCACTGATCACGTGGCTGATCATACACTGATCACATGACTGATCATGCACTGATCACGTGACTGATCATGCACTGATCACGTGGCTATCATGCACTGATCACGTGGCTGACATACACTGATCACGTGCCTGATCATGCACTGATCACGTGGCTGATCATGCACTGATCACGTGGCTGATCATGCACTGATCACGTGTCTGATCATGCACTGATCACGTGGCTATCATGCACTGCTCACGTGGCTGATCATGCCATGATCACGCAGCTACCATGTACTGGTCACATGACTGATCATGCACTGATCACGTGACTGATCATGCACTGATCACGTGGCTATCATGCACTACTCACGTGGCTGATCATGCAATGATCATGTAGCTACCATGTACAGGTCACGTGAATGATCATACACCCATCAGGTGACTGATCATGCACTGATCACGTGGCTATCATGCACTGATCACGAGACTGATCATGCACTGATCACGTCTATATCATGCACTGATCACATGACTGCCCATGCACTGATCACGTGGATGATCATACACTAATCTTGTGACAGATCATGCACTGATCACGTGGCTGATCATGCACTGATACCGTGACTGAGCATGGACTGATCACATGACTATCATGTAGTGATCACGTGACTTAATGGCGCTGATCATGTGACTGATCATGCGCTGATCATGTTTGCTATCATACACTGATCATGTGCCTCTGGAGGCAATAAACAAAGAGCTGAGTAGGCACGAATCAAACAGTCAGCAGGCAATAATCATGGAACTCAGGTGTGAGGAATCATGCTGCTCAGCTGGCAATAATCAAGCAGCTGAGCAGGCAGGAATTACGCAGCACAGCTGGCAATTGTCAAGCAGATGACAGGCAGGAATCGTGCAGCTCAGCTGGCAATTGTCAAGCAGATGAGCAGACAGTAATCACGCAGCTCAGCAGGCCCAGATCACGTGACTGAGCATGCACTGTTCACGTGGCTGATCATACACTGATCACGTGACTGATCATGCACTGATCACGTGGCTGATCATACACTGATCACGTGTCTGACCATGCACTGATCACGTGGCTGATCATACACTGCTCACGTAACTGATCATGCACTGATCACGTGGCTATCATGCACTGATCACGTGGCTGATCATGCACTGATCACGTGGCTGATCACACACCTGTCACGTGACTATCATGCACTGATCACGTGGCTGTCATGCACTGATCACGTGGCATATACTGGTCACGTGACTGATCATGCACTGATCACGTAAATGATCATGCACTGATCACGTGACTGATCATGCACTGATCACGTGACTGATCATGCACTGATCACGTGGCTATCATGCACTGCTCACGTGGCTGATCATGCAACGATCACGTAGCAACCATGTACTGGTCACGTGACTGATCATGCACTGATCACGTAATTGATCATGCACTGATCACGTGGCTGATCATGCACTGATCACGTGGCTGATCACACATGATCACGTGACTGATCATGCACTGATCACGTGGCTATCATGCACTGATCACGTGGCTGATCATGCACTGATCACGTGGCTATCATGCACTGATCACGTGGCTGATCACACACGATCACGTGACTGATCATGCACTGATCACGTGGCTATCATGCACTGATCACGTGGCTATCATGCACTGATCACGTGGCTGATCACACACGATCACGTGACTGATCATGCACTGATCACGTGGCTGATCATGCACTGATCACGTGGCTATCATGCACTGATCACGTGGCTGATCATGCACTGATCACGTAGCTACCATGCACTGATCACGTGACTGATCATGCACTGATCACGTAATTGATCATGCACTGATCACGTGGCTGATCATGCACTGATCACGTGGCTGATCATGCACTGATCACGTGACTGATCATGCACTGATCACGTGACTGATCATGCACTGATCACGTGGCTATCATGCACTGATCACGTGGCTGATCATGCACTGATCACGTGCCTGATCATGCACTGATCACGTGGCTGATCATGCACTGATCACGTGACTGATCATGCACTGATCACGTGACTGATCATGCACTGATCACGTGGCTATCATGCACTGATCACGTGGCTGATCATGCATGATCACGCAGCTACCATGTACTGGTCACATGACTGATCATGCACTGATCACGTGACTGATCATGCACTGATCACGTGGCTATCATGCACTATCACGTGGCTGATCATGCAATGATCATGTAGCTACCATGTACAGGTCACGTGAATGATCATACACTGATCAGGTGACTGATCATGCACTGATCACGTGGCTATCATGCACTGATCACGTGACTGATCATGCACTGATCACGTCTATATCATGCACTGATCACATGACTGCCCATGCACTGATCACGTGGATGATCATACACTAATCGTGACAGATCATGCACTGATCACGTGGCTGATCATGCACTGATCACGTGACTGATCATGCACTGATCACGTGGCTATCATGCACTGATCACGTGGCTATCATGCACTGATCACGTGGCTGATCATGCACTGATCACGTGTCTGATCATGCACTGATCACGTGGCTGATCATACACTGATCACGTAACTGATCATGCACTGATCACGTGGCTATCATGCACTGATCACGTGGCTGAACATGCACTGATCACGTGGCTGATCACACACCTGTCACGTGACATATCATGCACTGATCACGTGGCACTCATGCACTGATCACGTGGCTGATCATACACTGCTCACGTAACTCATGCACACATCACGTGGCTATCATGCACTGCTCACGTGGCTGTCATGCAATGATCACGTAGCAACCATATACTGGTCACGTGACTGATCATGCACTGATCACGTAAATGATCATGCACTGTTCACGTGACTGATCATGCACTGATCACGTGACTGATCATGCACTGATCACGTGGCTATCATGCACTGCTCACGTGGCTGATCATGCAACGATCACGTAGCAACCATGTACTGGTCACGTGACTGATCATGCACTGATCACGTAATTGATCATGCACTGATCACGTGGCTCATCATGCACTGATCACGTGGCTGATCACACATGTATCACGTGACTGATCATGCACTGATCACGTGGCTCTCATGCACTGATCACGTGGCTGTCATGCACTGATCACGTGGCTATCATGCACTGATCACGTGGCTGATCACACACATGACTGATCATGCACTGATCACGTGGCTATCATGCACTGATCACGTGGCTATCATGCACTGATCACGTGGCTGATCATGCAATGATCACGTAGCTACCATGTACTGGTCACGTGACTGATCATGCACTGATCACGTAATTGATCATGCACTGATCATGTGGCTGATCATGCACTGATCACGTGGCTGATCATGCACTGATCACGTAACTGATCATGCACTGATCACGTGACTGATCATGCACTGATCACG
This sequence comes from Bos javanicus, assembly GCF_032452875.1. Lineage (NCBI taxonomy): Eukaryota > Metazoa > Chordata > Mammalia > Artiodactyla > Bovidae > Bos > Bos javanicus. The sequence continues at coordinate 192,174 of NW_026893658.1, forward strand.
TGGCTATCATGCACTGATCACGTGGCTGGACATACACTGATCACGTGCCTGATCATGCACTGATCACGTGGCTGATCATGCACTGATCACGTGACTGATCATGCACTGATCACGTGTCTGATCATGCACTGATCACGTGGCTATCATGCACTGCTCACGTGGCTGATCATGCCATGATCACGCAGCTACCATGTACTGGTCACATGACTGATCATGCACTGATCACGTGACTGATCATGCAGTGATCACGTGGCTATCATGCACTACTCACGTGGCTGATCATGCAATGATCATGTAGCTACCATGTACAGGTCACGTGAATGATCATACACCCATCAGGTGACTGATCATGCACTGATCACGTGGCTATCATGCACTGATCACGAGACTGATCATGCACTGATCACGTCTATATCATGCACTGATCACATGACTGCCCATGCACTGATCACGTGGATGATCATACACTAATCTTGTGACAGATCATGCACTGATCACGTGGCTGATCATGCACTGATACCGTGACTGAGCATGGACTGATCACGTGACTATCATGCACTGATCACGTGACTTAATGGCGCTGATCACGTGGCTGATCATGCACTGATCATGTTTGCTATCATGCACTGATCACGTGCCTCTGGAGGCAATGAACAAAGAGCTGAGTAGGCACGAATCAAACAGTCAGCAGGCAATAATCATGGAACTCAGGTGTGAGGAATCATGCTGCTCAGCTGGCAATAATCAAGCAGCTGAGCAGGCAGGAATTACGCAGCTCAGCTGGCAATTGTCAAGCAGATGAGCAGACAGTAATCACGCAGCTCAGCAGGCCCAGATCACGTGACTGAGCATGCACTGTTCACGTGGCTGATCATGCACTGATCACGTGATGATCATGCACTGATCACGTGGCTATCATGCACTGATCACGTGGCTGATCATACACTGTTCACGTGTCTGACCATGCACTGATCACGTGGCTGATCATACACTGCTCACGTAACTGATCATGCACTGATCACGTGGCTATCATGCACTGATCACGTGGCTGAACATGCACTGTTCACGTGGCTGATCACACACCTGTCACGTGACATATCATGCACTGATCACGTGGCACTCATGCACTGATCACGTGGCTGATCATACACTGCTCACGTAACTCATGCACACATCACGTGGCTATCATGCACTGCTCACGTGGCTCGTCATGGAATGATCACGTGGCTACCATATACTGGTCACGTGACTGATCATGCACTGATCACGTAACTGATCATGCACTGATCACGTGACTGATCATGCACTGATCACGTGACTGATCATGCACTGATCACGTGGCTGATCATGCACTGATCACGTGACTGATCATGCACTGATCACGTGACTGATCATGCACTGATCACGTGGCTATCATGCACTGATCACGTGGCTGATCATGCACTGATCACATGACTGATCATGCACTGATCACGTGACTGATCATGCACTGATCACGTGGCTATCATGCACTGATCACGTGGCTGATCATGCACTGATCACGTGACTGATCATGCACTGATCACGTAACTGATCATGCACTGATCACGTGGCTATCATGCACTGATCACTTGGCTGATCATACACTGATCACATGACTGATCATGCACTGATCACATGACTGATCATGTACTGATCACGTGACTGATCATCCACTGATCACGTAATTGATCATGCACTGATCACATGGCTGATCATGCAATGATCACGTGACTGACCATGCACTGATCACGTGACTGATCATCCACTGATCACGTGGCTATCATGTACTTATCACGTGGCTGATCATACTCTGATCACATGACTGATAATGCACTGATCATGTGGCTATCATGCACTCATTACGTGGCTATCGTGCACTGATCACGTGGTTGATCATACACTGATCACGAGACTGATCATGCACTGATCACGTCAATATCATACACTGATCACATGACTGACCATGCACTGATCACCCGGATGATCATACACTGATCATGCGACAGATCATGCACTGATCACGTGGCTATCATGCACTGATCACGTGGCTGTTCATGCAATGATCACGTAGCTACCATGTACTGGTCACGTGACTGATCATGCACTGATCACGTAACTGATCATGCACTGATCACGTGACTTATCATGCACTGATCACGTGAGTGATCATGCACTGATCACGTGACTGATCATGCACTGATCACGTGGCTATCATACACGGCTCATGTGGCTGATCATGCAATGATCACTAGCTACCATATACTGGTCACGTGACTGATCATGCACTGATCACGTAACTGATCATGCACTGATCATGTGGCTGATCATGCACTGATCACGTGGCTGATCATGCACTGATCACGTGACTGATCATGCACTGATCACGTGACTGATCATGCACTGATCACGTGGCTATCATGCACTATCACGTGGCTGATCATGCAATGATCATGTAGCTACCATGTACCGGTCAGGTGACTGATCATACACCCATCAGGTGATGGATCATGCACTGATAACGTGGCTGATCATACACTGATCACCTGCTGATCATGCACAGATCACGTGACAAATCATGAACTGATCACATAGCTATCATGAACTGATCACCTGGCTGATCATGCACTGATCACGTGGCTGATCATGCACTGATACCGTGACTGAGCATGGACTGATCACATGACTATCATGTAGTGATCACGTGACTTAATGGCTCTGATCATGTGACTGATCATGCACTGATCATGTTTGCTATCATACACTGATCATGTGCCTCTGGAGGCAATAAACAATGAGCTGAGTAGGCACGAATCAAACAGTCAGCAGGCAATAATCATGGAACTCAGCTGTGACGAATCATGCTGCTCAGCTGGCAACAATCAAGCAGCTGAGCAGGCAGGAATTACGCAGCACAGCTGGCAATTGTCAAGCAGATGACAGGAAGGAATCGTGCAGCTCATCTGGCAATTGTCAAGCAGATGAGCAGACAGTAATCACGCAGCTCAGCAGGCCCAGATCACGTGACTGAGCATGCACTGATCACGTGGCTGATCATACACTGATCACGTGATGATCATGCACTGATCACTTGGATATCATGCACTGATCACGTGACTGATCATGCACTGATCACGTGGCTGATCATCCACTGATCACGTGACTGATCATGCATTGATCACGTGACTGATCATGCACTGATCTCGTGGCTATCATGCACTGATCACTTGGCTGGTCATACACTGATCACGTGCCAGGTCATGCACACATTACATGACTGATCATGCACTGATCACGTGACAGATCATGCACTGATCACGTGGGTATCATGCACTACTCACGTGGCTGATCCTGCAATGATCATGTAGCTACCATGTACAGGTCACGTGAATGATCATACACCCATCAGGTGATGGATCATGCACTGATCACGTGGCTATCATGCACTGTTCACGTGACTGATCATACAATGATCACCTGCCTGATCATGCACAGATCACGTGACAAATCATGAACTGATCACATAGCTGATCATGAACTGATCACCTGGCTGATCATGCACTGATCACGTGGCTGATCATGCACTGATACCGTGACTGAGCATGGACTGATCACATGACTATCATGCAGTGATCACGTGACTTAATGGCTCTGATCATGTGACTGATCATGCACTGATCATGTTTGCTATCATACACTGATCATGTGCCTCTGGAGGCAATAAACAAAGAGCTGAGTAGGCACGAATCAAACAGTCAGCAGGCAATAATCATGGAACTCAGCTGTGAGGAATCATGCTGCTCAGCTGGCAACAATCAAGCAGCTGAGCAGGCAGGAATTACGCAGCACAGCTGGCAATTGTCAAGCAGATGACAGGAAGGAATCGTGCAGCTCAGCTGGCAATTGTCAAGCAGATGAGCAGACAGTAATCACGCAGCTCAGCAGGCCCTGATCATGTGACTGAGCATGCACTGTTCACGTGGCTGATCATACACTGATCACGTGATGATCATGCACTGATCACTTGGATATCATGCACTGATCACGTGGCTGATCATACACTGTTCACGTGTCTGACCATGCACTGTTCACGTGGCTGATCATACACTGCTCACGTAACATATCATGCACTGATCACGTGACTATCATGCACTGATCACGTGGCTGATCATGCACTGATCACGTAATTGATCATGCACTTATCATTTGGCTGATCATGCACAGATCACATAAATGATCATGAACTGTTCACGTGACTGATCATGTACTGATCACGTGACTGATCATGCACTGATCACGTGGCTGATCATGCAATGATCACGTGACTGACCATGCACTGATCACGTGACTGATCATCCACTGATCAGTTGGCAATCATGCACTTATTACTTGGCTGATCATCCAATGATCACGTGACTGATAATGTACTGATCATCTGGCTATCTTGCACTCATTACCTGGCTATCGTGCACTGATCACGTGACTGATCATACACTGATCACGTGACTGATCATGCACTAATCACGTCTATATCATGCACTGATCACATGACTGTCCATGCACTGATCACCCGGATGATCATACACTGATCATGTGACAGATCATGAACTGATCACGTGGCTATCATGCACTGCTCACGCGGCTGTTCATGCAATGATCACGTAGCTACCATGTACTGGTCACGTGAGTGATCATGCACTGATCACGTGACTGATCATGCACTGATCACGTGGCTATCATGCACGGCTCATGTGGCTGATCATGCAATGATCACCTAGCTACCATATACTGGTCATGTGACTGATCATGCACTGATCACGTAATTGATCATGCACTGATCATGTGGCTGATCATGCACTGATCACGTGGCTGATCATCCACTGATCACGTGACTGATCATGCATTGATCACGTGACTGATCATGCACTGATCACCTAGCTATCATGCACTGATCACTTGGCTGGTCATACACTGATCACGTGCCAGGTCATGCACACATTACATGACTGATCATGCACTGAACACGTGACTGATCATGCACTGATCACGTGGCTATCATGCACTACTCACGTGGCTGATCATGCAATGATCATGTAGCTACCATATACAGGTCACGTGAATGATCATACACCCATCAGGTGACGGATCATGCACTGATCACGTGGCTATCATGCACTGTTCACGTGGCTGATCATACACTGATCACCTGTCTGGTCATGCACAGATCACGTGACAAATCATGAACTGATCACATAGCTATCATGAACTGATCACCTGGCTGATCATGCACTGATCACGTGGCTGATCATGCACTGATACCGTGACTGAGCATGGACTGATCACATGACTATCATGTAGTGATCACGTGACTTAATGGCTCTGATCATGTGACTGATCATGCACTGATCATGTTTGCTATCATACACTGATCATGTGCCTCTGGAGGCAATAAACAAAGAGCTGAGTAGGCACGAATCAAACAGTCAGCAGGCAATACTCATGGAACTCAGGTGTGAGGAATCATGCTGCTCAGCTGGCAATAATCAAGCAGCTGAGCAAGCAGGAATTAGGCAGCACAGCTGGCAATTGTCAAGCAGATGACAGGCAGGAATCGTGCAGCTCAGCTGGCAATTGTCAAGCAGATGAGCAGACAGTAATCACGCAGCTCAGCAGGCCCTGATCACGTGACTGAGCATGCACTGTTAACGTGGCTGATCATAAACTGATCACGTGATGATCATGCACTGATCACTTGGATATCATGCACTGATCACATGGCTGATCATACACTGTTCACGTGTCTGACCATGCACTGATCACGTGGCTCATCATACACTGCTCAGGTAACTGATCATGCACTGATCACCTGGCTATCATGGACTGATCACGTGGCTGAACATGCACTGTTCACGTGGCTGATCACACACCTGTCACGTGACATATCATGCACTGATCACGTGGCACTCATGCACTGATCACGTGGCTGATCATACTGTGCTCACGTAACTCATCATGCACACATCACGTGGCTATCATGCACTGCTCACGTGGCTCGTCATGGAATGATCACATAGCTACCATATACTGGTCACGTTACTGATCATGCACAGATCACGTAACTGATCATGCACTGTTCACGTGACTGATCATGTACTGATCACGTGACTGATCATGCACTGATCACGTGGCTATCATGCTCTGCTCACGTGGCTGATCATGCAACGATCACGTAGCAACCATGTACTGGTCACGTGACTGATCATGCAATGATCACGTAATTGATCCTGCACTGATCACGTGGCTCATCATGCACTGATCACGTGGCTGATCACACATGTATCACGTGACTGATCATGCACTGATCATGTGGCTCTCATGCACTGATCACGTGGCTATCATGCCCTGATCACGTGGATATCATGCACTGATCACGTGGCTGATCACACGTATCACATGACTGATCATGCACTGATCACGTGGCTATCATGCACTGATCACGTGGCTATCATGCACTGATCACGTGGCTGATCACGCAATGATCACGTAGCTACCATGTACTGGTCACGTGACTGATCATGCACTGATCAAGTAATTGATCCTACACTGATCACATGGCTCATCACGCACTGATTAGTTGGCTGATCACACGCGTAATCACGTGACTGGTCATGTACAGATCACGTGAATAATCATGAAGTGATCACGTGGCTATCCTGCACTGATCACGTGGTATCATGCACTGATCACGTGGCTGATCACACACGTATCGCGTGACTGATCATGCACTGATCACGTGACTGATCATGCACTGCTCACGTGGCTGATCATGCAATGATCACACAGCTACCATGTACTGGTCACTTGACTGATCATGCACTGATCACATAATTGATCATGCACTGCTCACCTGGCTTATCATGCATTGATCATATGACTGATCATGGGCTGATCATGTTTGGTGTCACACACTGATCATGTGCCTCTGGAGGCAATGAACATAGAGCTGAGTAAGCAGGAATCAGTCAGCAGGCTATAATCATGGAACTCAGCTCTGAGAAATCATGCTGCTCAGCTGGCAATAATCAAGTAGATGAGCAGGCAGGAATTATGCGGCACAGGTGGCAATTGTCAAGGAGATGACAGGCAGGAATCGTGCAGCTCAGCTGAAAATTGTCAAGCAGATGAGCAGACAGTAATCACGCAGCTCAGCAGGCCCTGATTACGTGACTGAGCATGCACTGTTCACATGGCTGATCACGCACCTATCACGTGACTGATCATGCAGTGATCTCGTGGCTATCATGAACTACTCACGTGGCTGATCATGCAATGATCATGTAGCTACCATGTACAGGTCACGTGAATGATCATACACCCATCAGGTGACTGATCATGCACTGATCACGTGGCTATCATGCACTGATCACGAGACTGATCATGCACTGTTCACGTCTATATCATGCACTGATCACATGACTGCCCGTGCACTGTTCACGTGGATGGTCATATACTAATCTTGTGACAGATCATGCACTGATCACGTGGCTGATCATGCACTGATACCGTGACTGAGCATGGACTGATCACATGACTATCATGTAGTGATCACGTGACTTAATGGCGCTGATCATGTGACTGATCATGCGCTGATCATGTTTGCTATCATACACTGATCATGTGCCTCTGGAGGCAATAAACAAAGAGCTGAGTAGGCACGAATCAAACAGTCAGCAGGCAATAATCATGGAACTCAGCTGTGAGGAATCATGCTGCTCAGCTGGCAATAATCAAGCAGCTGAGCAGGCAGGAATTACGCAGCACAGCTGGCAATTGTCAAGCAGATGACAGGCAGGAATCGTGCAGCTCAGCTGGCAATTGTCAAGCAGATGAGCAGACAGTAATCACGCAGCTCAGCAGGCCCAGATCACGTGACTGAGCATGCACTGTTCACGTGGCTGATCATACACTGATCACGTGATGATCATGCACTGATCACTTGGATATCATGCACTGATCACGTGGCTGATCATACACTGTTCACGTGTCTGACCATGCACTGATCACGTGGCTGATCATACACTGCTCACGTAACTGATCATGCACTGATCACGTGGCTATCATGCACTGATCACGTGGCTGAACATGCACTGTTCACGTGGCTGATCACACACCTGTCACGTGACATATCATGCACTGATCACGTGGCACTCATGCACTGATCACGTGGCTGATCATACTCTGCTCACGTAACTCATGCACACATCACGTGGCTATCATGCACTGCTCACGTGGCTCGTCATGGAATGATCACGTAGCAACCATATACTGGTAACGTGACTGATCATGCAAAGATCACGTAAATGATCATGCACTGTTCACGTGACTGATCATGTACTGATCACGTGACTGATCATGCACTGACCACGTGGCTATCATGCTCTGCTCACGTGGCTGATCATGCAACGATCACGTAGCAACCATGTACTGGTCACGTGACTGATCATGCACTGATCACGTAATTGATCCTGCACTGATCACGTGGCTCATCATGCACTGATCACGTGGCTGATCACAAATGTATCACGTGACTGATCATGCACTGATCCCGTGGCTCTCATGCACTGATCACGTGGCTGTCATGCACTGATCACGTGGATATCATGAACTACTCACGTGGCTGATCATGCAATGATCATGTAGCTACCATGTACAGGTCACATGACTGATCATGCACTGATCACGTGACTGATCATGCAGTGATCACGTGGCTATCATGAACTACTCACGTGGCTGATCATGCAATGATCATGTAGCTACCATGTACAGGTCACGTGAATGATCATACACCCATCAGGTGACTGATCATGCACTGATCACGTGGCTATCATGCACTGATCACGAGACTGATCAAGCACTGTTCACGTCTATATCATGCACTGATCCCATGACTACCCGTGCACTGATCACGTGGATGATCATACACTAATCTTGTGACAGATCATGCACTGATCACGTGGCTGATCATGCACTGATACCGTGACTGAGCATGGACTGATCACATGACTATCATGTAGTGATCACGTGACTTAATGGCGCTGATCATGTGACTGATCATGCGCTGATCATGTTTGCTATCATACACTGATCATGTGCCTCTGGAGGCAATAAACAAAGAGCTGAGTAGGCACGAATCAAACAGTCAGCAGGCAATAATCATGGAACTCAGCTGTGAGGAATCATGCTGCTCAGCTGGCAATAATCAAGCAGCTGAGCAGGCAGGAATTACGCAGCACAGCTGGCAATTGTCAAGCAGATGACAGGCAGGAATCGTGCAGCTCAGCTGGCAATTGTCAAGCAGATGAGTAGACAGTAATCACGCAGCTCAGCAGGCCCAGATCACGTGACTGAGCATGCACTGTTCACGTGGCTGATCATACACTGTTCACGTGTCTGACCATGCACTGATCACGTGGCTGATCATACACTGCTCACGTAACTGATCATGCACTGATCACGTGGCTATCATGCACTGATCACGTGGCTGAACATGCACTGTTCACGTGGCTGATCACACACTGTCACGTGACATATCATGCACTGATCACGTGGCACTCATGCACTGATCACGTGACTGATCATACTCTGCTCACGTAACTGATCATGCACTGATCACATGGCTGAACATGCACTGTTCACGTGGCTGATCACACACCTGTCACGTGACATATCATGCACTGATCACGTGGCACTCATGCACTGATCACGTGGCTGATCGTGCACTGATCACGTAACTGATCATGCACTGATCACGTGGCTATCATGCACTGATCACGTGGCTGAACATGCACTGGTCACGTGGCTGATCACACACCTGTCACGTGACATATCATGCACTGATCACGTGGCACTCATGCACTGATCACGTGGCTGATCATACTCTGCTCACGTAACTCATGCACACATCACGTGGCTATCATGCACTGCTCACGTGGCTCGTCATGGAATGATCACGTAGCAACCATATACTGGTAACGTGACTGATCATGCAAAGATCACGTAAATGATCATGCACTGTTCACGTGACTGATCATGCACTGACCACGTGGCTGATCATGCTCTGCTCACGTGGCTGATCATGCAGCGATCACGTAGCAACCATGTACTGGTCACGTGACTGATCATGCACTGATCACGTAACTGATCCTGCACTGATCACGTGGCTCATCATGCACTGATCACGTGGCTGATCACACATGTATCACGTGACTGATCATGCACTGATCCCGGGGCTCTCATGCACTGATCACGTGGCTGTCATGCACTGATCACGTGGATATCATGCACTGATCATGTGGCTGATCACACGCGTATCACATGACTGATCATGCACTGATCACGTGGCTATCATGCACTGATCACGTGGCTATCATGCACTGATCATGTGGCTGATCAGGCAATGATCACGTAGCTACCATGTACTGGTCACGTGACTGATCATGCACTGATCACGTAATTGATCATGCACTGATCATGTGGCTGATCATGCACTGATCACGTAACTGATCATACACTGATCACATAACTGATCATGCACTGATCACGTGGCTATCATGCACTGATCACTTGGCTGGACATACACTGATCACGTGCCTGGTCATGCACTGATCACGTGGCTGATCATGCACTGATCACGTGACTGATCATGCACTGATCTCGTGTCTGATCATGCACTGGTCACGTGGCTATCATGCACTGCTCACGAGACTGATCATGCCATGATCACGCAGCTACCATGTACTGGTCACATGACTGATCATGCACTGATCACGTGACTGATCATACAGTGATCACGTGGCTATCATGAACTGCTCACGTGGCTGATCATGCAATGATCATGTAGCTACCATGTACAGGTCACGTGAATGATCATACACTGATCAGGTGACTGATCATGCACTGATCACGTGGCTATCATGCACTGATCACGAGACTGATCATGCACTGTTCACGTCTATATCATGCACTGATCACGTGACTGCCCGTGCACTGATCACGTGGATGATCATACACTAATCTTGTGACAGATCATGCACTGATCACGTGGCTGATCACACACGTATCACATGACTGATCATGCACTGATCACGTGGCTATCATGCACTGATCACGTGGCTATCATGCATTGATCACGTGGCTGATCATGCACTGTTCACGTGTCTGACCATGCACTGATCACGTGGCTGATCATACACTGCTCACGTAACTGATCATGCACTGATCGCGTGGCTGATCATGCACTGATCACGTGACTGATCATGCACTGATCGCGTGGCTGATCATGCACTGATCACGTGGCTGTCATGCACTGATCACGTGGCTGATCATGCACTGCTCACGTGGCTGATCATGCACTGATCACGTGGCTGATCATGCACTGCTCACGTGACTGATCATGCACTGATCACGTGGCTATCATGCACTGATCACGTGGCTGATCATGCACTGATCACGTGGCTATCATGCACTGATCACGTGACTGATCACACACGTATCACGTGACTGATCATGCACTGATCACGTGGCTATCATGCACTGATCACGTGGCTATCATGCACTGATCACGTGGCTGATCAGGCAATGATCACGTAGCTACCATGTACTGGTCACGTGACTGATCATGCACTGATCACGTAACTGATCATGCACTGATCATGTGGCTGATCATGCACTGATCACGTGGCTGATCATACACTGATCACGTAACTGATCATGCACTGATCACGTGCCTGATCATGCACTGATCACGTGGCTGATCATGCACTGATCACGTGGCTATCATGCACTGATCACGTGGCTGATCATACACTGTTCACGTGTGATCATGCACTGATCACGTGGCTGATCATGCACTGCTCACGTGGCTGATCATGCACTGATCACGTGGCTATCATGCACTGATCACGTGGCTGATCATGCACTGTTCACGTGGCTGATCACACACTGTCACGTGACATATCATGCACTGATCACGTGACACTCATGCACTGATCACGTGGCTGATCATACACTGCTCACGTAACTCATGCACACATCACGTGGCTATCATGCACTGCTCACGTGGCTCGTCATGGAATGATCACGTAGCAACCATATACTGGTCACGTGACTGATCATGCACTGATCACGTAAATGATCATGCACTGTTCACGTGACTGATCATGCACTGATCACGTGACTGATCATGCACTGATCACGTGGCTATCATGCACTGCTCACGTGGCTGATCATGCAACAATCACGTAGCAACCATGTACTGGTCACGTGACTGATCATGCACTGATCACGCAATTGATCATGCACTGATCACGTGGCTCATCATGCACTGATCACGTGGCTGATCACACATGTATCACGTGACTGATCATGCACTGATCACGTGGCTCTCATGCACTGATCACGTGGCTGTCATGCACTGATCACGTGGATATCATGCACTGATCACGTGGCTGATCACACACGTATCACGTGACTGATCATGCACTGATCACGTGGCTATCATGCACTGATCACGTGGCTATCATGCACTGATCACGTGGCTGATCATGCAATGATCACGTAGCTACCATGTACTGGTCACGTGACTGATCATGCACTGATCACGTAATTGATCATGCACTGATCACGTGGCTGATCATGCACTGATCACGTGGCTGATCATACACTGATCACATAACTGATCATGCACTGATCACGTGACTGATCATGCACTGATCACGTGGCTATCATGCACTGATCACGTGGCTGACATACACTGATCACGTGCCTGATCATGCACTGATCACGTGGCTGATCATGCACTGATCACGTGACTGATCATGCACTGATCACGTGTCTGATCATGCACTGATCACGTGGCTATCATGCACTGCTCACGTGGCTGATCATGCCATGATCACCCAGCTACCATGTACTGGTCACATGACTGATCATGCACTGATCACGTGACTGATCATGCAGTTATCACGTGGCTATCATGCACTACTCACGTGGCTGATCATGCAATGATCATGTAGCTACCATGTACAGGTCACGTGAATGATCATACACCCATCAGGTGACTGATCATGCACTGATCACGTGGCTATCATGCACTGATCACGAGACTGATCATGCACTGTTCACGCCTATATCATGCACTGATCACATGACTGCCCATGCACTGATCACGTGGATGATCATACACTAATCTTGTGACAGATCATGCACTGATCACGTGGCTGATCATGCACTGATACCGTGACTGAGCATGGACTGATCACATGACTATCATGTAGTGATCACGTGACTTAATGGCGCTGATCATGTGACTGATCATGCGCTGATCATGTTTGCTATCATACACTGATCATGTGCCTCTGGAGGCAATAAACAAAGAGCTGAGTAGGCACGAATCAAACAGTCAGCAGGCAATAATCATGGAACTCAGGTGTGAGGAATCATGCTGCTCAGCTGGCAATAATCAAGCAGCTGAGCAGGCAGGAATTACGCAGCTCAGCTGGCAATTGTCAAGCAGATGAGCAGACAGTAATCACGCAGCTCATCAGGCCCAGATCACGTGACTGAGCATGCACTGTTCACGTGGCTGATCATACACTGATCACGTGATGATCATGCACTGATCACGTGGATATCATGCACTGATCACGTGGCTGATCATACACTGTTCACGTGTCTGACCATGCACTGATCACGTGGCTGATCATACACTGCTCACGTAACTGATCATGCACTGATCACGTGGCTATCATGCACTGATCACGTGGCTGAACATGCACTGTTCACGTGGCTGATCACACACCTGTCACGTGACATATCATGCACTGATCACGTGGCACTCATGCACTGATCACGTGGCTGATCATACTCTGCTCACGTAACTCATGCACACATCACGTGGCTATCATGCACTGCTCACGTGGCTCGTCATGGATTGATCACGTAGCTACCATATACTGGTAACGTTACTGATCATGCAAAGATCACGTATATGATCATGCACTGTTCACGTGACTGATCATGTACTGATCACGTGACTGATCATGCACTGATCACGTGGCTATCATGCTCTGCTCACGTGGCTGATCATGCAACGATCACGTAGCAACCATGTACTGGTCACGTGACTGATCATGCACTGATCACGTAATTGATCCTGCACTGATCACGTGGCTCATCATGCACTGATCACGTGGCTGATCACAAATGTATCACGTGACTGATCATGCACTGATCACGTGGCTCTCATGCACTGATCACGTGGCTGTCATGCACTGATCACGTGGATATCATGCACTGATCACGTGGCTGATCATGCACTGATCACGTAGCTATCATGCACTGATCACGTGACTGATCATGCACTGATCACGTGGCTATCATGCACTGATCACGTGGCTGATCATGCACTGATCACGTGGCTATCATGCACTGATCACGTGGCTGATCACACACGATCACATGACTGATGCACTGATCACGTGGCTGATCATGCACTGATCACGTGGCTATCATGCACTGATCACGTGGCTGATCATGCACTGATCACGTAGCTACCATGCACTGATCACGTGACTGATCATGCACTGATCACGTAACTGATCATGCACTGATCACGTGGCTGATCATGCACTGATCACGTGGCTGATCATGCACTGATCACGTGACTGATCATGCACTGATCACGTGACTGATCATGCACTGATCACGTGGCTATCATGCACTGATCACGTGGCTGATCATGCACTGATCACGTGCTGATCATGCACTGATCACGTGGCTGATCATGCACTGATCACGTGACTGATCATGCACTGATCACGTGACTGATCATGCACTGATCACGTGGCTATCATGCACTGATCACGTGGCTGATCATGCATGATCACGCAGCTACCATGTACTGATCACATGACTGATCATGCACTGATCACGTGACTGATCATGCACTGATCACGTGGCTATCATGCACTATCACGTGGCTGATCATGCAATGATCATGTAGCTACCATGTACTGGTCACGTGAATGATCATACACTGATCAGGTGACTGATCATGCACTGATCACGTGGCTATCATGCACTGATCACGTGACTGATCATGCACTGATCACGTCTATATCATGCACTGATCACATGACTGCATGCACTGATCACGTGGATGATCATACACTAATCACGTGACAGATCATGCACTGATCACGTGGCTGATCATGCACTGATCACGTGACTGATCATGCACTGATCACGTGGCTGATCATGCACTGATCACGTGGCTATCATGCACTGATCACGTGGCTGATCATACACTGATCACGTGTCTGATCATGCACTGATCACGTGGCTGATCATACACTGCTCACGTAACTGATCATGCACTGATCACGTGGCTATCATGCACTGATCACGTGGCTGAACATGCACTGATCACGTGGCTGATCACACACTGTCACGTGACATATCATGCACTGATCACGTGGCACTCATGCACTGATCACGTGGCTGATCATACACTGCTCACGTAACTCATGCACACATCACGTGGCTATCATGCACTGCTCACGTGGCTGTCATGGAATGATCACGTAGCAACCATATACTGGTCACGTGACTGATCATGCACTGATCACGTAAATGATCATGCACTGATCACGTGACTGATCATGCACTGATCACGTGACTGATCATGCACTGATCACGTGGCTATCATGCACTGATCACGTGGCTGATCATGCACTGATCACGTGGATATCATGCACTGATCACGTGGCTGATCACACACGATCACGTGACTGATCATGCACTGATCACGTGGCTATCATGCACTGATCACGTGGCTATCATGCACTGATCACGTGGCTGATCATGCAATGATCACGTAGCTACCATGTACTGGTCACGTGACTGATCATGCACTGATCACGTAATTGATCATGCACTGATCACGTGGCTGATCATGCACTGATCACGTGGCTGATCATGCACTGATCACGTAACTGATCATGCACTGATCACGTGACTGATCATGCACTGATCACGTGGCTATCATGCACTGATCACGTGGCTGACATACACTGATCACGTGCCTGATCATGCACTGATCACGTGGCTGATCATGCACTGATCACGTGACTGATCATGCACTGATCACGTGTCTGATCATGCACTGATCGCGTGGCTATCATGCACTGCTCACGTGGCTGATCATGCCATGATCACGCAGCTACCATGTACTGGTCACGTGACTGATCATGCACTGATCACGTGACTGATCATGCAGTGATCACGTGGCTATCATGCACTACTCACGTGGCTGATCATGCAATGATCATGTAGCTACCATGTACAGGTCACGTGAATGATCATACACCCATCAGGTGACTGATCATGCACTGATCACGTGGCTATCATGCACTGATCACGTGACTGATCATGCACTGATCACGTCTATATCATGCACTGATCACATGACTGCCCATGCACTGATCACGTGGATGATCATACACTGATCTTGTGACAGATCATGCACTGATCACGTGGCTGATCATGCACTGATACCGTGACTGAGCATGGACTGATCACATGACTATCATGTAGTGATCACGTGACTTAATGGCGCTGATCATGTGACTGATCATGCGCTGATCATGTTTGCTATCATACACTGATCATGTGCCTCTGGAGGCAATAAACACGAATGTCAGCAGGCACATCAGGTGTGAGGAATCATGCTGCTCAGCTGGCAATAATCAAGCAGCTGAGCAGGCAGGAATTACGCAGCACAGCTGGCAATTGTCAAGCAGATGAGCAGACAGTAATCACGCAGCTCATCAGGCCCAGATCACGTGACTGAGCATGCACTGTTCACGTGGCTGATCATACACTGATCACGTGATGATCATGCACTGATCACTTGGATATCATGCACTGATCACGTGGCTGATCATACACTGTTCACGTGTCTGACCATGCACTGATCACGTGGCTGATCATACACTGCTCACGTAACTGATCATGCACTGATCACGTGGCTATCATGCACTGATCACGTGGCTGAACATGCACTGTTCACGTGGCTGATCACACACCTGTCACGTGACATATCATGCACTGATCACGTGGCACTCATGCACTGATCACGTGGCTGATCATACTCTGCTCACGTAACTCATGCACACATCACGTGGCTATCATGCACTGCTCACGTGGCTCGTCATGGAATGATCACGTAGCAACCATATACTGGTCACGTGACTGATCATGCACAGATCACGTAAATGATCATGCACTGTTCACGTGACTGATCATGTACTGATCACGTGACTGATCATGCACTGATCACGTGGCTATCATGCTCTGCTCACGTGGCTGATCATGCAACGATCACGTAGCAACCATGTACTGGTCACGTGACTGATCATGCACTGATCACGTAATTGATCCTGCACTGATCACGTGGCTCATCATGCACTGATCACGTGGCTGATCACACATGTATCACGTGACTGATCATGCACTGATCACGTGGCTCATGCACTGATCACGTGGCTGTCATGCACTGATCACGTGGATATCATGCACTGATCACGTGGCTGATCATGCATGATCACGCAGCTATCATGCACTGATCACATGACTGATCATGCACTGATCACGTGGCTGATCATGCACTGATCACGTGGCTATCATGCACTGATCACGTGGCTGATCATGCAATGATCACGTAGCTACATGTACTGGTCACGTGACTGATCATGCACTGATCACGTAACTGATCATGCACTGATCACGTGGCTGATCATGCACTGATCACGTGGCTGATCATGCACTGATCACGTGGCTGATCATGCACTGATCACGTGACTGATCATGCACTGATCACGTGGCTGATCATGCACTGATCACGTGGCTATCATGCACTGATCACGTGCCTGATCATGCACTGATCACGTAGCTATCATGCACTGGTCACGTGACTGATCATGCACTGATCACGTGACTGATCATGCACTGATCACGTGGCTGATCATGCACTGATCACGTGACTGATCATGCACTGATCACGTGGCTATCATGCACTGCACGTGGCTGATCATGCACTGATCACGTAGCAACCATGCACTGATCACGTGACTGATCATGCACTGATCACGTAATTGATCATGCACTGATCACGTGGCTGATCATGCACTGATCACGTGGCTGATCACACTGATCACGTGACTGATCATGCACTGATCACGTGGCTATCATGCACTGATCACGTGGCTGATCATGCACTGATCACGTGGCTATCATGCACTGATCACGTGGCTGATCATGCACTGATCACGTGGCTACATGCACTGATCACGTGACTGATCATGCACTGATCACGTGGCTGATCATGCACTGATCACGTGGCTGATCATGCACTGATCACGTGGCTATCATGCACTGATCACGTGGCTGATCATGCACTGATCACGTGACTGATCATGCACTGATCACGTGACTATCATGCACTGATCACGTGGCTATCATGCACTGATCACGTGGCTGATCATGCACTGATCACGTAGCTACCATGCACTGATCACGTGACTGATCATGCACTGATCACGTGACTGATCATGCACTGATCACGTGGCTGATCATGCACTGATCACGTGGCTGATCATGCACTGATCACGTAACTGATCATGCACTGATCACGTGACTGATCATGCACTGATCACGTGACTGATCATGCACTGATCACGTGGCTATCATGCACTGATCACGTGGCTGATCATGCACTGATCACGTGACTGATCATGCACTGATCACGTGGCTGATCATGCACTGATCACGTGACTGATCATGCACTGATCACGTGACTGATCATGCACTGATCACGTGGCTATCATGCACTGATCACGTGGCTGATCATGCATGATCACGCAGCTACCATGTACTGATCACATGACTGATCATGCACTGATCACGTGACTGATCATGCACTGATCACGTGGCTATCATGCACTCACTCACGTGGCTGATCATGCAATGATCATGTAGCTACCATGTACTGGTCACGTGAATGATCATACACTGATCAGGTGACTGATCATGCACTGATCACGTGGCTATCATGCACTGATCACGTGACTGATCATGCACTGATCACGTCTATATCATGCACTGATCACATGACTGCCCATGCACTGATCACGTGGATGATCATACACTAATCACGTGACAGATCATGCACTGATCACGTGGCTGATCATGCACTGATCACGTGACTGATCATGCACTGATCACGTGGTGATCATGCACTGATCACGTGGCTATCATGCACTGATCACGTGGCTGATCATGCACTGATCACGTGTCTGATCATGCACTGATCACGTGGCTGATCATACACTGATCACGTAACTGATCATGCACTGATCACGTGGCTATCATGCACTGATCACGTGGCTGAACATGCACTGATCACGTGGCTGATCACACACTGTCACGTGACATATCATGCACTGATCACGTGGCACTCATGCACTGATCACGTGGCTGATCATACACTGCTCACGTAACTCATGCACACATCACGTGGCTATCATGCACTGCTCACGTGGCTGTCATGCATGATCACGTAGCAACCATATACTGGTCACGTGACTGATCATGCACTGATCACGTAAATGATCATGCACTGTTCACGTGACTGATCATGCACTGATCACGTGACTGATCATGCACTGATCACGTGGCTATCATGCACTGCTCACGTGGCTGATCATGCACGATCACGTAGCAACATGTACTGGTCACGTGACTGATCATGCACTGATCACGTAATTGATCATGCACTGATCACGTGGCTCATCATGCACTGATCACGTGGCTGATCACACATGATCACGTGACTGATCATGCACTGATCACGTGGCTATCATGCACTGATCGCGTGGCTGTCATGCACTGATCACGTGGATATCATGCACTGATCACGTGGCTGATCACACACGATCACGTGACTGATCATGCACTGATCACGTGGCTATCATGCACTGATCACGTGGCTATCATGCACTGATCACGTGGCTGATCATGCACTGATCACGTGACTGATCATGCACTGATCACGTGGCTGATCATGCACTGATCACGTGACTGATCATGCACTGATCACGTGGCTGATCATGCACTGATCACGTGGCTATCATGCACTGATCACGTGGCTGATCATGCATGATCACGCAGCTACCATGCACTGATCACGTGACTGATCATGCACTGATCACGTGACTGATCATGCACTGATCACGTGGCTATCATGCACTGATCACGTGGCTGATCATGCACTGATCACGTGGCTATCATGCACTGATCACGTGACTGATCATGCACTGATCACGTGACTGATCATGCACTGATCACGTGGCTATCATGCACTGATCACGTGACTGATCATGCACTGATCACGTCTGATCATGCACTGATCACATGACTGCCCATGCACTGATCACGTGGATGATCATACACTGATCAGGTGACTGATCATGCACTGATCACGTGGCTATCATGCACTGATCACGTGACTGATCATGCACTGATCACGTCTATATCATGCACTGATCACATGACTGCCCATGCACTGATCACGTGGATGATCATACACTAATCATGTGACAGATCATGCACTGATCACGTGGCTGATCATGCACTGATACCGTGACTGAGCATGGACTGATCACATGACTATCATGTAGTGATCACGTGACTTAATGGCGCTGATCATGTGACTGATCATGCGCTGATCATGTTTGCTATCATACACTGATCATGTGCCTCTGGAGGCAATAAACAAAGAGCTGAGTAGGCACGAATCAAACAGTCAGCAGGCAATAATCATGGAACTCAGGTGTGAGGAATCATGCTGCTCAGCTGGCATTAATCAAGCAGCTGAGCAGGCAGGAATTACGCAGCACAGCTGGCAATTGTCAACCAGATGACAGGCAGGAATCGTGCAGCTCAGCTGGCAATTGTCAAGCAGATGAGCAGACAGTAATCACGCAGCTCAGCAGGCCCAGATCACGTGACTGAGCATGCACTGTTCACGTGGCTGATCATACACTGATCACGTGACTGATCATGCACTGATCACGTGGCATCATGCACTGATCACGTGGCTGATCATACACTGATCACGTAACTCATGCACTGATCACGTGGCTATCATGCACTGATCACGTGGCTGATCATGCACTGATCACGTGGCTACCATGCACTGATCACGTGACTGATCATGCACTGATCACGTGGCTGATCATGCACTGATCACGTGACTGATCATGCACTGATCACGTGACTGATCATGCACTGATCACGTGGCTATCATGCACTGCTCACGTGGCTGATCATGCAACGATCACGTAGCAACCATGTACTGGTCACGTGACTGATCATGCACTGATCACGTAATTGATCATGCACTGATCACGTGGCTGATCATGCACTGATCACGTGGCTGATCACACTGATCACGTGACTGATCATGCACTGATCCCGTGGCTGCTCATGCACTGATCACGTGGCTGATCATGCACTGATCACGTGGCTATCATGCACTGCTCACGTGGCTGATCATGCCATGATCACGCAGCTACCATGCACTGGTCACATGACTGATCATGCACTGATCACGTGACTGATCATGCACTGATCACGTGGCTATCATGCACTACTCACGTGGCTGATCATGCAATGATCACGTAGCTACCATGTACAGGTCACGTGAATGATCATACACCCATCAGGTGACTGATCATGCACTGATCACGTGGCTATCATGCACTGATCACGAGACTGATCATGCACTGATCACGTCTATATCATGCACTGATCACATGACTGCCCATGCACTGATCACGTGGATGATCATACACTAATCTTGTGACAGATCATGCACTGATCACGTGGCTGATCATGCACTGATCACGTGACTGAGCATGGACTGATCACATGACTATCATGTAGTGATCACGTGACTTAATGGCGCTGATCATGTGACTGATCATGCGCTGATCATGTTTGCTATCATACACTGATCATGTGCCTCTGGAGGCAATAAACAAAGAGCTGAGTAGGCACGAATCAAACAGTCAGCAGGCAATAATCATGGAACTCAGCTGTGAGGAATCATGCTGCTCAGCTGGCAATAATCAAGCAGCTGAGCAGGCAGGAATTACGCAGCACAGCTGGCAATTGTCAAGCAGATGACAGGCAGGAATCGTGCAGCTCAGCTGGCAATTGTCAAGCAGATGAGCAGACAGTAATCACGCAGCTCAGCAGGCCCATATCACGTGACTGAGCATGCACTGTTCACGTGGCTGATCATACACTGATCACGTGTCTGATCATGCACTGATCACGTGGCTGATCATACACTGATCACGTAACTGATCATGCACTGATCACGTGGCTATCATGCACTGATCACGTGGCTGAACATGCACTGTTCACGTGGCTGATCACACACCTGTCACGTGACATATCATGCACTGATCACGTGGCACTCATGCACTGATCACGTGGCTGATCATACTCTGCTCACGTAACTCAACATGCACACATCACGTGGCTATCATGCACTGCTCACGTGGCTCGTCATGGAATGATCACGTAGCTAACCATATACTGGTCACGTGACTGATCATGCACAGATCACGTAAATGATCATGCACTGTTCACGTGACTGATCATGTACTGATCACGTGACTGATCATGCACTGATCACGTGGCTATCATGCTCTACTCACGTGGCTGATCATGCAACGATCACGTAGCAACCATGTACTGGTCACGTGACTGATCATGCACTGATCACGTAATTGATCCTGCACTGATCACGTGGCTCATCATGCACTGATCACGTGGCTGATCACACATGTATCACGTGACTGATCATGCACTGATCACGTGGCTCTCATGCACTGATCACGTGGCTGTCATGCACTGATCACGTGGATATCATGCACTGATCACGTGGCTGATCACACACGTATCACATGACTGATCATGCACTGATCACGTGGCTATCATGCACTGATCACGTGGCTATCATGCACTGATCACGTGGCTGATCATGCAATGATCACGTAGCTACCATGTACTGGTCACGTGACTGATCATGCACTGATCACGTAATGATCATGCACTGATCACGTGGCTGATCATGCACTGATCACGTGGCTGATCATGCACTGATCACGTAACTGATCATGCACTGATCACGTGACTGATCATGCACTGATCACGTGGCTATCATGCACTGATCACGTGGCTGATCATGCACTGATCACGTGACTGATCATGCACTGATCACGTGGCTGATCATGCACTGATCACGTGACTGATCATGCACTGATCACGTGACTGATCATGCACTGATCACGTGGCTATCATGCACTGATCACGTGGCTGATCATGCATGATCACGCAGCTACCATGTACTGGTCACATGACTGATCATGCACTGATCACGTGACTGATCATGCACTGATCACGTGGCTCATCATGCACTGATCACGTGGCTGATCACACATGATCACGTGACTGATCATGCACTGATCACGTGGCTATCATGCACTGATCACGTGGCTGATCATGCACTGATCACGTGGCTATCATGCACTGATCACGTGGCTGATCATGCACTGATCACGTGACTGATCATGCACTGATCACGTGGCTGATCATGCACTGATCACGTGGCTATCATGCACTGATCACGTGGCTGATCATGCACTGATCACGTGTCTGATCATGCACTGATCACGTGGCTGATCATGCACTGATCACGTAACTGATCATGCACTGATCACGTGGCTATCATGCACTGATCACGTGGCTGATCATGCACTGATCACGTGGCTGATCACACACTGTCACGTGACTATCATGCACTGATCACGTGGCACTCATGCACTGATCACGTGGCTGATCATACACTGATCACGTAACTCATGCACTGATCACGTGGCTATCATGCACTGATCACGTGGCTGTCATGAATGATCACGTAGCTACCATATACTGGTCACGTGACTGATCATGCACTGATCACGTAAATGATCATGCACTGATCACGTGACTGATCATGCACTGATCACGTGACTGATCATGCACTGATCACGTGGCTATCATGCACTGCTCACGTGGCTGATCATGCACGATCACGTAGCAACCATGTACTGATCACGTGACTGATCATGCACTGATCACGTAATTGATCATGCACTGATCACGTGGCTGATCATGCACTGATCACGTGGCTGATCATGCATGATCACGCACTATCATGCACTGATCACATGACTGATCATGCACTGATCACGTGACTGATCATGCACTGATCACGTGGCTATCATGCACTATCACGTGGCTGATCATGCAATGATCATGTAGCTACCATGTACTGGTCACGTGAATGATCATGCACCCATCACGTGACTGATCATGCACTGATCACGTGGCTATCATGCACTGATCACGTGACTGATCATGCACTGATCACGTCTATATCATGCACTGATCACATGACTGCCATGCACTGATCACGTGGATGATCATGCACTGATCTTGTGACAGATCATGCACTGATCACGTGGCTGATCATGCACTGATCACGTGACTGATCATGCACTGATCACGTGGCTATCATGCACTGATCACGTGGCTATCATGCACTGATCACGTGGCTGATCATGCACTGATCACGTGTCTGATCATGCACTGATCACGTGGCTGATCATGCACTGATCACGTACTGATCATGCACTGATCACGTGGCTATCATGCACTGATCACGTGGCTGATCATGCACTGATCACGTGGCTGATCACACACTGTCACGTGACATCATGCACTGATCACGTGGCACTCATGCACTGATCACGTGGCTGATCATACACTGATCACGTAACTCATGCACTGATCACGTGGCTATCATGCACTGATCACGTGGCTGATCATGCACTGATCACGTAGCAACCATATACTGGTCACGTGACTGATCATGCACTGATCACGTAACTGATCATGCACTGATCACGTGACTGATCATGCACTGATCACGTGACTGATCATGCACTGATCACGTGGCTATCATGCACTGATCACGTGGCTGATCATGCACTGATCACGTAGCAACCATGCACTGATCACGTGACTGATCATGCACTGATCACGTACTGATCATGCACTGATCACGTGGCTGATCATGCACTGATCACGTGGCTGATCACACTGATCACGTGACTGATCATGCACTGATCACGTGCTATCATGCACTGATCACGTGACTGATCATGCACTGATCACGTAATTGATCATGCACTGATCACGTGGCTGATCATGCACTGATCACGTGGCTGATCATGCACTGATCACGTGACTGATCATGCACTGATCACGTGACTGATCATGCACTGATCACGTGGCTATCATGCACTGATCACGTGGCTGATCATGCACTGATCACGTGGCTGATCATGCACTGATCACGTGACTGATCATGCACTGATCACGTGACTGATCATGCACTGATCACGTGGCTATCATGCACTGCTCACGTGGCTGATCATGCCATGATCACGCAGCTACCATGTACTGGTCACATGACTGATCATGCACTGATCACGTGACTGATCATGCAGTGATCACGTGGCTATCATGCACTACTCACGTGGCTGATCATGCAATGATCATGTAGCTACCATGTACAGGTCACGTGAATGATCATACACCCATCAGGTGACTGATCATGCACTGATCACGTGGCTATCATGCACTGATCACGAGACTGATCATGCACTGATCACGTCTATATCATGCACTGATCACATGACTGCCCATGCACTGATCACGTGGATGATCATACACTAATCTTGTGACAGATCATGCACTGATCACGTGGCTGATCATGCACTGATACCGTGACTGAGCATGGACTGATCACATGACTATCATGTAGTGATCACGTGACTTAATGGCGCTGATCATGTGACTGATCATGCGCTGATCATGTTTGCTATCATACACTGATCATGTGCCTCTGGAGGCAATAAACAAAGAGCTGAGTAGGCACGAATCAAACAGTCAGCAGGCAATAATCATGGAACTCAGGTGTGAGGAATCATGCTGCTCAGCTGGCAATAATCAAGCAGCTGAGCAGGCAGGAATTACGCAGCACAGCTGGCAATTGTCAAGCAGATGACAGGCAGGAATCGTGCAGCTCAGCTGGCAATTGTCAAGCAGATGAGCAGACAGTAATCACGCAGCTCAGCAGGCCCAGATCACGTGACTGAGCATGCACTGTTCACGTGGCTGATCATACACTGATCACGTGATGATCATGCACTGATCACTTGGATATCATGCACTGATCACGTGGCTGATCATACACTGTTCACGTGTCTGACCATGCACTGATCACGTGGCTGATCATACACTGCTCACGTAACTGATCATGCACTGATCACGTGGCTATCATGCACTGATCACGTGGCTGAACATGCACTGTTCACGTGGCTGATCACACACCTGTCACGTGACATATCATGCACTGATCACGTGGCACTCATGCACTGATCACGTGGCTGATCATACTCTGCTCACGTAACTCATGCACACATCACGTGGCTATCATGCACTGCTCACGTGGCTCGTCATGGAATGATCACGTAGCAACCATATACTGGTCACGTGACTGATCATGCACTGATCACGTAAATGATCATGCACTGTTCACGTGACTGATCATGTACTGATCACGTGACTGATCATGCACTGATCACGTGGCTATCATGCACTGCTCACGTGGCTGATCATGCAACGATCACGTAGCAACCATGTACTGGTCACGTGACTGATCATGCACTGATCACGTAATTGATCATGCACTGATCACGTGGCTGATCATGCACTGATCACGTGGCTGATCATACACTGATCACGTGACTGATCATGCACTGATCACGTGACTGATCATGCACTGATCACGTGGCTATCATGCACTGATCACGTGGCTGATCATGCACTGATCACGTGCTGATCATGCACTGATCACGTGGCTGATCATGCACTGATCACGTGACTGATCATGCACTGATCACGTGTCTGATCATGCACTGATCACGTGGCTATCATGCACTGCTCACGTGGCTGATCATGCCATGATCACGCAGCTACCATGTACTGGTCACATGACTGATCATGCACTGATCACGTGACTGATCATGCAGTGATCACGTGGCTATCATGCACTACTCACGTGGCTGATCATGCAATGATCATGTAGCTACCATGTACAGGTCACGTGAATGATCATACACCCATCAGGTGACTGATCATGCACTGATCACGTGGCTATCATGCACTGATCACGAGACTGATCATGCACTGATCACGTCTATATCATGCACTGATCACATGACTGCCCATGCACTGATCACGTGGATGATCATACACTAATCTTGTGACAGATCATGCACTGATCACGTGGCTGATCATGCACTGATACCGTGACTGAGCATGGACTGATCACATGACTATCATGTAGTGATCACGTGACTTAATGGCGCTGATCATGTGACTGATCATGCGCTGATCATGTTTGCTATCATACACTGATCATGTGCCTCTGGAGGCAATAAACAAAGAGCTGAGTAGGCACGAATCAAACAGTCAGCAGGCAATAATCATGGAACTCAGGTGTGAGGAATCATGCTGCTCAGCTGGCAATAATCAAGCAGCTGAGCAGGCAGGAATTACGCAGCACAGCTGGCAATTGTCAAGCAGATGACAGGCAGGAATCGTGCAGCTCAGCTGGCAATTGTCAAGCAGATGAGCAGACAGTAATCACGCAGCTCAGCAGGCCCAGATCACGTGACTGAGCATGCACTGTTCACGTGGCTGATCATACACTGATCACGTGACTGATCATGCACTGATCACGTGGCTGATCATACACTGTTCACGTGTCTGACCATGCACTGATCACGTGGCTGATCATACACTGCTCACGTAACTGATCATGCACTGATCACGTGGCTATCATGCACTGATCACGTGGCTGAACATGCACTGTTCACGTGGCTGATCACACACCTGTCACGTGACATATCATGCACTGATCACGTGGCACTCATGCACTGATCACGTGGCTGATCATACTCTGCTCACGTAACTCATGCACACATCACGTGGCTATCATGCACTGCTCACGTGGCTCGTCATGGAATGATCACGTAGCAACCATATACTGGTCACGTGACTGATCATGCAAAGATCACGTAAATGATCATGCACTGTTCACGTGACTGATCATGTACTGATCACGTGACTGATCATGCACTGATCACGTGGCTATCATGCTCTGCTCACGTGGCTGATCATGCAACGATCACGTAGCAACCATGTACTGGTCACGTGACTGATCATGCACTGATCACGTAATTGATCCTGCACTGATCACGTGGCTCATCATGCACTGATCACGTGGCTGATCACACATGTATCACGTGACTGATCATGCACTGATCACGTGGCTCTCATGCACTGATCACGTGGCTGTCATGCACTGATCACGTGGATATCATGCACTGATCACGTGGCTGATCACACACGTATCACATGACTGATCATGCACTGATCACGTGGCTATCATGCACTGATCACGTGGCTATCATGCACTGATCACGTGGCTGATCAGGCAATGATCACGTAGCTACCATGTACTGGTCACGTGACTGATCATGCACTGATCACGTAATTGATCATGCACTGATCATGTGGCTGATCATGCACTGATCACGTGGCTGATCATACACTGATCACATAACTGATCATGCACTGATCACGTGACTGATCATGCACTGATCACGTGGCTATCATGCACTGATCACGTGGCTGACATGCACTGATCACGTGCCTGATCATGCACTGATCACGTGGCTGATCATGCACTGATCACGTGACTGATCATGCACTGATCACGTGGCTATCATGCACTGCTCACGTGGCTGATCATGCCATGATCACGCAGCTACCATGTACTGGTCACATGACTGATCATGCACTGATCACGTGACTGATCATGCAGTGATCACGTGGCTATCATGCACTACTCACGTGGCTGATCATGCAATGATCATGTAGCTACCATGTACAGGTCACGTGAATGATCATACACCCATCAGGTGACTGATCATGCACTGATCACGTGGCTATCATGCACTGATCACGAGACTGATCATGCACTGATCACGTCTATATCATGCACTGATCACATGACTGCCCATGCACTGATCACGTGGATGATCATACACTAATCTTGTGACAGATCATGCACTGATCACGTGGCTGATCATGCACTGATACCGTGACTGAGCATGGACTGATCACATGACTATCATGTAGTGATCACGTGACTTAATGGCGCTGATCATGTGACTGATCATGCGCTGATCATGTTTGCTATCATACACTGATCATGTGCCTCTGGAGGCAATAAACAAAGAGCTGAGTAGGCACGAATCAAACAGTCAGCAGGCAATAATCATGGAACTCAGGTGTGAGGAATCATGCTGCTCAGCTGGCAATAATCAAGCAGCTGAGCAGGCAGGAATTACGCAGCACAGCTGGCAATTGTCAAGCAGATGACAGGCAGGAATCGTGCAGCTCAGCTGGCAATTGTCAAGCAGATGAGCAGACAGTAATCACGCAGCTCAGCAGGCCCAGATCACGTGACTGAGCATGCACTGTTCACGTGGCTGATCATACACTGATCACGTGATGATCATGCACTGATCACTTGGATATCATGCACTGATCACGTGGCTGATCATACACTGTTCACGTGTCTGACCATGCACTGATCACGTGGCTGATCATACACTGCTCACGTAACTGATCATGCACTGATCACGTGGCTATCATGCACTGATCACGTGGCTGAACATGCACTGTTCACGTGGCTGATCACACACCTGTCACGTGACATATCATGCACTGATCACGTGGCACTCATGCACTGATCACGTGGCTGATCATACTCTGCTCACGTAACTCATGCACACATCACGTGGCTATCATGCACTGCTCACGTGGCTCGTCATGGAATGATCACGTAGCAACCATATACTGGTCACGTGACTGATCATGCAAAGATCACGTAAATGATCATGCACTGTTCACGTGACTGATCATGTACTGATCACGTGACTGATCATGCACTGATCACGTGGCTATCATGCTCTGCTCACGTGGCTGATCATGCAACGATCACGTAGCAACCATGTACTGGTCACGTGACTGATCATGCACTGATCACGTAATTGATCATGCACTGATCACGTGGCTGATCACACATGATCACGTGACTGATCATGCACTGATCACGTGGCTCTCATGCACTGATCACGTGGCTGTCATGCACTGATCACGTGGATATCATGCACTGATCACGTGGCTGATCACACACGTATCACATGACTGATCATGCACTGATCACGTGGCTATCATGCACTGATCACGTGGCTATCATGCACTGATCACGTGGCTGATCATGCAATGATCACGTAGCTACCATGTACTGGTCACGTGACTGATCATGCACTGATCACGTAATTGATCATGCACTGATCACGTGGCTGATCATGCACTGATCACGTGGCTGATCATGCACTGATCACGTAACTGATCATGCACTGATCACGTGGCTATCATGCACTGATCACGTGGCTGATCATGCACTGATCACGTGGCTGATCATACACTGATCACGTGACTATCATGCACTGATCACGTGGCATCATGCACTGATCACGTGGCTGATCATACACTGATCACGTGACTCATGCACTGATCACGTGGCTATCATGCACTGATCACGTGGCTGATCATGCACTGATCACGTAGCTACCATGTACTGGTCACGTGACTGATCATGCACTGATCACGTGACTGATCATGCACTGATCACGTGACTGATCATGCACTGATCACGTGACTGATCATGCACTGATCACGTGGCTATCATGCACTGCTCACGTGGCTGATCATGCACGATCACGTAGCAACCATGTACTGGTCACGTGACTGATCATGCACTGATCACGTAATTGATCATGCACTGATCACGTGGCTGATCATGCACTGATCACGTGGCTGATCACACATGATCACGTGACTGATCATGCACTGATCACGTGGCTATCATGCACTGATCACGTGGCTGATCATGCACTGATCACGTGGATATCATGCACTGATCACGTGGCTGATCACACACGATCACGTGACTGATCATGCACTGATCACGTGGCTATCATGCACTGATCACGTGGCTATCATGCACTGATCACGTGGCTGATCATGCACTGATCACGTAGCTACCATGCACTGATCACGTGACTGATCATGCACTGATCACGTAATTGATCATGCACTGATCACGTGGCTGATCATGCACTGATCACGTGGCTGATCATGCACTGATCACGTGACTGATCATGCACTGATCACGTGACTGATCATGCACTGATCACGTGGCTATCATGCACTGATCACGTGGCTATCATGCACTGATCACGTGGCTGATCATGCACTGATCACGTAGCTACCATGCACTGATCACGTGACTGATCATGCACTGATCACGTAATGATCATGCACTGATCACGTGGCTGATCATGCACTGATCACGTGGCTGATCATGCACTGATCACGTAACTGATCATGCACTGATCACGTGACTGATCATGCACTGATCACGTGGCTATCATGCACTGATCACGTGGCTGACATACACTGATCACGTGCCTGGTCATGCACTGATCACGTGGCTGATCATGCACTGATCACGTGACTGATCATGCACTGATCACGTGTCTGATCATGCACTGATCACGTGGCTATCATGCACTGCTCACGTGGCTGATCATGCCATGATCACGCAGCTACCATGTACTGGTCACATGACTGATCATGCACTGATCACGTGACTGATCATGCAGTGATCACGTGGCTATCATGCACTACTCACGTGGCTGATCATGCAATGATCATGTAGCTACCATGTACAGGTCACGTGAATGATCATACACCCATCAGGTGACTGATCATGCACTGATCACGTGGCTATCATGCACTGATCACGAGACTGATCATGCACTGATCACGTCTATATCATGCACTGATCACATGACTGCCCATGCACTGATCACGTGGATGATCATACACTAATCTTGTGACAGATCATGCACTGATCACGTGGCTGATCATGCACTGATACCGTGACTGAGCATGGACTGATCACATGACTATCATGTAGTGATCACGTGACTTAATGGCGCTGATCATGTGACTGATCATGCGCTGATCATGTTTGCTATCATACACTGATCATGTGCCTCTGGAGGCAATAAACAAAGAGCTGAGTAGGCACGAATCAAACAGTCAGCAGGCAATAATCATGGAACTCAGGTGTGAGGAATCATGCTGCTCAGCTGGCAATAATCAAGCAGCTGAGCAGGCAGGAATTACGCAGCACAGCTGGCAATTGTCAAGCAGATGACAGGCAGGAATCGTGCAGCTCAGCTGGCAATTGTCAAGCAGATGAGCAGACAGTAATCACGCAGCTCAGCAGGCCCAGATCACGTGACTGAGCATGCACTGTTCACGTGGCTGATCATACACTGATCACGTGATGATCATGCACTGATCACTTGGATATCATGCACTGATCACGTGGCTGATCATACACTGTTCACGTGTCTGACCATGCACTGATCACGTGGCTGATCATACACTGCTCACGTAACTGATCATGCACTGATCACGTGGCTATCATGCACTGATCACGTGGCTGAACATGCACTGTTCACGTGGCTGATCACACACCTGTCACGTGACATATCATGCACTGATCACGTGGCACTCATGCACTGATCACGTGGCTGATCATACTCTGCTCACGTAACTCATGCACACATCACGTGGCTATCATGCACTGCTCACGTGGCTCGTCATGGAATGATCACGTAGCAACCATATACTGGTCACGTGACTGATCATGCACAGATCACGTAAATGATCATGCACTGTTCACGTGACTGATCATGTACTGATCACGTGACTGATCATGCACTGATCACGTGGCTATCATGCTCTGCTCACGTGGCTGATCATGCAACGATCACGTAGCAACCATGTACTGGTCACGTGACTGATCATGCACTGATCACGTAATTGATCCTGCACTGATCACGTGGCTGATCACACATGATCACGTGACTGATCATGCACTGATCACGTGGCTATCATGCACTGATCACGTGGCTGTCATGCACTGATCACGTGGATATCATGCACTGATCACGTGGCTGATCACACACGTATCACATGACTGATCATGCACTGATCACGTGGCTATCATGCACTGATCACGTGGCTGATCATGCAATGATCACGTAGCTACCATGTACTGGTCACGTGACTGATCATGCACTGATCACGTAATGATCATGCACTGATCACGTGGCTGATCATGCACTGATCACGTGGCTGATCATGCACTGATCACGTAACTGATCATGCACTGATCACGTGGCTATCATGCACTGATCACGTGGCTGATCATGCACTGATCACGTGGCTGATCATGCACTGATCACGTGACTGATCATGCACTGATCACGTGGCATCATGCACTGATCACGTGGCTGATCATGCACTGATCACGTGACTCATGCACTGATCACGTGGCTATCATGCACTGATCACGTGGCTGATCATGCACTGATCACGTAGCAACCATGCTGGTCACGTGACTGATCATGCACTGATCACGTGACTGATCATGCACTGATCACGTGACTGATCATGCACTGATCACGTGACTGATCATGCACTGATCACGTGGCTATCATGCACTGATCACGTGGCTGATCATGCACTGATCACGTAGCAATCATGCACTGATCACGTGACTGATCATGCACTGATCACGTAACTGATCATGCACTGATCACGTGGCTATCATGCACTGATCACGTGGCTGATCATGCCATGATCACGCAGCTACCATGTACTGGTCACATGACTGATCATGCACTGATCACGTGACTGATCATGCACTGATCACGTGGCTATCATGCACTACTCACGTGGCTGATCATGCAATGATCATGTAGCTACCATGTACAGGTCACGTGAATGATCATACACCCATCAGGTGACTGATCATGCACTGATCACGTGGCTATCATGCACTGATCACGTGACTGATCATGCACTGATCACGTCTATATCATGCACTGATCACATGACTGCCATGCACTGATCACGTGGATGATCATACACTAATCATGTGACAGATCATGCACTGATCACGTGGCTGATCATGCACTGATACCGTGACTGAGCATGGACTGATCACATGACTATCATGTAGTGATCACGTGACTTAATGCGCTGATCATGTGACTGATCATGCACTGATCATGTTTGCTATCATACACTGATCATGTGCCTCTGGAGGCAATAAACAAAGAGCTGAGTAGGCACGAATCAAACAGTCAGCAGGCAATAATCATGGAACACAGGTGTGAGGAATCATGCTGCTCAGCTGGCAATAATCAAGCAGCTGAGCAGGCAGGAATTACGCAGCACAGCTGGCAATTGTCAAGCAGATGACAGGCAGGAATCGTGCAGCTCAGCTGGCAATTGTCAAGCAGATGAGCAGACAGTAATCACGCAGCTCAGCAGGCCCTGATCACGTGACTGAGCATGCACTGTTCACGTGGCTGATCATACACTGATCACGTGATGATCATGCACTGATCACGTGGATATCATGCACTGATCACGTGGCTGATCATGCACTGATCACGTGGCTGATCATGCACTGATCACGTGGCTGATCATGCACTGATCACGTGGCTGATCATGCACTGATCACGTGTCTGATCATGCACTGATCACGTGGCTATCATGCACTGCTCACGTGGCTGATCATGCCATGATCACGCAGCTACCATGTACTGGTCACATGACTGATCATGCACTGATCACGTGACTGATCATGCAGTGATCACGTGGCTATCATGCACTACTCACGTGGCTGATCATGCAATGATCATGTAGCTACCATGTACAGGTCACGTGAATGATCATACACCCATCAGGTGACTGATCATGCACTGATCACGTGGCTATCATGCACTGATCACGAGACTGATCATGCACTGATCACGTCTATATCATGCACTGATCACATGACTGCCCATGCACTGATCACGTGGATGATCATACACTAATCTTGTGACAGATCATGCACTGATCACGTGGCTGATCATGCACTGATACCGTGACTGAGCATGGACTGATCACATGACTATCATGTAGTGATCACGTGACTTAATGGCGCTGATCATGTGACTGATCATGCGCTGATCATGTTTGCTATCATACACTGATCATGTGCCTCTGGAGGCAATAAACAAAGAGCTGAGTAGGCACGAATCAAACAGTCAGCAGGCAATAATCATGGAACTCAGGTGTGAGGAATCATGCTGCTCAGCTGGCAATAATCAAGCAGCTGAGCAGGCAGGAATTACGCAGCACAGCTGGCAATTGTCAAGCAGATGACAGGCAGGAATCGTGCAGCTCAGCTGGCAATTGTCAAGCAGATGAGCAGACAGTAATCACGCAGCTCAGCAGGCCCAGATCACGTGACTGAGCATGCACTGTTCACGTGGCTGATCATGCACTGATCACGTGGCTGATCATACACTGATCACGTAACTGATCATGCACTGATCACGTGGCTATCATGCACTGATCACGTGGCTGAACATGCACTGATCACGTGGCTGATCACACACTGTCACGTGACATATCATGCACTGATCACGTGGCACTCATGCACTGATCACGTGGCTGATCATACTCTGCTCACGTAACTCATGCACACATCACGTGGCTATCATGCACTGCTCACGTGGCTCGTCATGGAATGATCACGTAGCAACCATATACTGGTCACGTGACTGATCATGCAAAGATCACGTAAATGATCATGCACTGTTCACGTGACTGATCATGTACTGATCACGTGACTGATCATGCACTGATCACGTGGCTATCATGCTCTGCTCACGTGGCTGATCATGCAACGATCACGTAGCAACCATGTACTGGTCACGTGACTGATCATGCACTGATCACGTAATTGATCATGCACTGATCACGTGGCTCATCATGCACTGATCACGTGGCTGATCACACATGTATCACGTGACTGATCATGCACTGATCACGTGGCTCATGCACTGATCACGTGGCTGTCATGCACTGATCACGTGGATATCATGCACTGATCACGTGGCTGATCACACACGATCACATGACTGATCATGCACTGATCACGTGGCTATCATGCACTGATCACGTGGCTATCATGCACTGATCACGTGGCTGATCATGCAATGATCACGAGCTACCATGTACTGGTCACGTGACTGATCATGCACTGATCACGTAATTGATCATGCACTGATCACGTGGCTGATCATGCACTGATCACGTGGCTGATCATACACTGATCACGTAACTGATCATGCACTGATCACGTGACTGATCATGCACTGATCACGTGGCTATCATGCACTGATCACTGGCTGACATGCACTGATCACGTGGCTGATCATGCACTGATCACGTGACTGATCATGCACTGATCACGTGACTGATCATGCACTGATCACGTGGCTATCATGCACTGATCACGTGGCTGATCATGCCATGATCACGCAGCTACCATGTACTGGTCACATGACTGATCATGCACTGATCACGTGACTGATCATGCAGTGATCACGTGGCTATCATGCACTACTCACGTGGCTGATCATGCAATGATCATGTAGCTACCATGTACAGGTCACGTGAATGATCATACACCCATCAGGTGACTGATCATGCACTGATCACGTGGCTATCATGCACTGATCACGAGACTGATCATGCACTGATCACGTCTATATCATGCACTGATCACATGACTGCCCATGCACTGATCACGTGGATGATCATACACTAATCTTGTGACAGATCATGCACTGATCACGTGGCTGATCATGCACTGATACCGTGACTGAGCATGGACTGATCACATGACTATCATGTAGTGATCACGTGACTTAATGGCGCTGATCATGTGACTGATCATGCGCTGATCATGTTTGCTATCATACACTGATCATGTGCCTCTGGAGGCAATAAACAAAGAGCTGAGTAGGCACGAATCAAACAGTCAGCAGGCAATAATCATGGAACTCAGGTGTGAGGAATCATGCTGCTCAGCTGGCAATAATCAAGCAGCTGAGCAGGCAGGAATTACGCAGCACAGCTGGCAATTGTCAAGCAGATGAGCAGACAGTAATCACGCAGCTCAGCAGGCCCAGATCACGTGACTGAGCATGCACTGTTCACGTGGCTGATCATACACTGATCACGTGATGATCATGCACTGATCACGTGGATATCATGCACTGATCACGTGGCTGATCATACACTGTTCACGTGTCTGACCATGCACTGATCACGTGGCTGATCATACACT
Source organism: Bos javanicus (assembly GCF_032452875.1). Classification (NCBI taxonomy): domain Eukaryota; kingdom Metazoa; phylum Chordata; class Mammalia; order Artiodactyla; family Bovidae; genus Bos; species Bos javanicus. Next base: position 229,903 of record NW_026893658.1, read on the forward strand.
GCTCACGTAACTGATCATGCACTGATCACGTGGCTATCATGCACTGATCACGTGGCTGAACATGCACTGATCACGTGGCTGATCACACACCTGTCACGTGACATATCATGCACTGATCACGTGGCACTCATGCACTGATCACGTGGCTGATCATACTGCTCACGTAACTCATGCACACATCACGTGGCTATCATGCACTGATCACGTGGCTCGTCATGGAATGATCACGTAGCAACCATATACTGGTCACGTGACTGATCATGCACTGATCACGTAAATGATCATGCACTGTTCACGTGACTGATCATGCACTGATCACGTGACTGATCATGCACTGATCACGTGGCTATCATGCACTGATCACGTGGCTGATCATGCACTGATCACGTGGCTATCATGCACTACTCACGTGGCTGATCATGCAATGATCATGTAGCTACCATGTACAGGTCACGCGAATGATCATACACCCATCAGGTGACTGATCATGCACTGATCACGTGGCTATCATGCACTGATCACGTGACTGATCATGCACTGATCACGTCTATATCATGCACTGATCACATGACTGCCCATGCACTGATCACGTGGATGATCATACACTAATCTTGTGACAGATCATGCACTGATCACGTGGCTGATCATGCACTGATACTGTGACTGAGCATGGACTGATCACATGACTATCATGTAGTGATCACGTGACTTAATGGCGCTGATCATGTGACTGATCATGCGCTGATCATGTTTGCTATCATACACTGATCATGTGCCTCTGGAGGCAATAAACAAAGAGCTGAGTAGGCACGAATCAAACAGTCAGCAGGCAATAATCATGGAACTCAGGTGTGAGGAATCATGCTGCTCAGCTGGCAATAATCAAGCAGCTGAGCAGGCAGGAATTATGCAGCACAGCTGGCAATTGTCAAGCAGATGACAGGCAGGAATCGTGCAGCTCAGCTGGCAATTGTCAAGCAGATGAGCAGACAGTAATCACGCAGCTCAGCAGGCCCAGATCACGTGACTGAGCATGCACTGTTCACGTGGCTGATCATACACTGATCACGTGATGATCATGCACTGATCACTTGGATATCATGCACTGATCACGTGGCTGATCATACACTGTTCACGTGTCTGACCATGCACTGATCACGTGGCTGATCATACACTGCTCACGTAACTGATCATGCACTGATCACGTGGCTATCATGCACTGATCACGTGGCTGAACATGCACTGTTCACGTGGCTGATCACACACCTGTCACGTGACATATCATGCACTGATCACGTGGCACTCATGCACTGATCACGTGGCTGATCATACTCTGCTCACGTAACTCATGCACACATCACGTGGCTATCATGCACTGCTCACGTGGCTCGTCATGGAATGATCACGTAGCAACCATATACTGGTCACGTGACTGATCATGCAAAGATCACGTAAATGATCATGCACTGTTCACGTGACTGATCATGTACTGATCACGTGACTGATCATGCACTGATCACGTGGCTATCATGCTCTGCTCACGTGGCTGATCATGCAACGATCACGTAGCAACCATGTACTGGTCACGTGACTGATCATGCACTGATCACGTAATTGATCCTGCACTGATCACGTGGCTCATCATGCACTGATCACGTGGCTGATCACACATGTATCACGTGACTGATCATGCACTGATCACGTGGCTCTCATGCACTGATCACGTGGCTGTCATGCACTGATCACGTGGATATCATGCACTGATCACGTGGCTGATCACACACGTATCACATGACTGATCATGCACTGATCACGTGGCTATCATGCACTGATCACGTGGCTATCATGCACTGATCACGTGGCTGATCATGCAATGATCACGTAGCTACCATGTACTGGTCACGTGACTGATCATGCACTGATCACGTAATTGATCATGCACTGATCATGTGGCTGATCATGCACTGATCACGTGGCTGATCATACACTGATCACATAACTGATCATGCACTGATCACGTGACTGATCATGCACTGATCACGTGGCTATCATGCACTGATCACTTGGCTGACATACACTGATCACGTGCCTGGTCATGCACTGATCACGTGGCTGATCATGCACTGATCACGTGACTGATCATGCACTGATCACGTGTCTGATCATGCACTGATCACGTGGCTATCATGCACTGCTCACGTGGCTGATCATGCCATGATCACGCAGCTACCATGTACTGGTCACATGACTGATCATGCACTGATCACGTGACTGATCATGCAGTGATCACGTGGCTATCATGAACTACTCACGTGGCTGATCATGCAATGATCATGTAGCTACCATGTACAGGTCACGTGAATGATCATACACCCATCAGGTGACTGATCATGCACTGATCACGTGGCTATCATGCACTGATCACGAGACTGATCATGCACTGTTCACGTCTATATCATGCACTGATCACATGACTGCCCATGCACTGATCACGTGGATGATCATACACTAATCTTGTGACAGATCATGCACTGATCACGTGGCTGATCATGCACTGATACCGTGACTGAGCATGGACTGATCACATGACTATCATGTAGTGATCACGTGACTTAATGGCGCTGATCATGTGACTGATCATGCGCTGATCATGTTTGCTATCATACACTGATCATGTGCCTCTGGAGGCAATAAACAAAGAGCTGAGTAGGCACGAATCAAACAGTCAGCAGGCAATAATCATGGAACTCAGGTGTGAGGAATCATGCTGCTCAGCTGGCAATAATCAAGCAGCTGAGCAGGCAGGAATTACGCAGCTCAGCTGGCAATTGTCAAGCAGATGAGCAGACAGTAATCACGCAGCTCAGCAGGCCCAGATCACGTGACTGAGCATGCACTGTTCACGTGGCTGATCATACACTGATCACGTGATGATCATGCACTGATCACTTGGATATCATGCACTGATCACGTGGCTGATCATACACTGTTCACGTGTCTGACCATGCACTGATCACGTGGCTGATCATACACTGCTCACGTAACTGATCATGCACTGATCACGTGGCTATCATGCACTGATCACGTGGCTGAACATGCACTGTTCACGTGGCTGATCACACACCTGTCACGTGACATATCATGCACTGATCACGTGGCACTCATGCACTGATCACGTGGCTGATCATACTCTGCTCACGTAACTCATGCACACATCACGTGGCTATCATGCACTGCTCACGTGGCTCGTCATGGAATGATCACGTAGCAACCATATACTGGTCACGTGACTGATCATGCACAGATCACGTAAATGATCATGCACTGTTCACGTGACTGATCATGTACTGATCACGTGACTGATCATGCACTGATCACGTGGCTATCATGCACTGCTCACGTGGCTGATCATGCAACGATCACGTAGCAACCATGTACTGGTCACGTGACTGATCATGCACTGATCACGTAATTGATCATGCACTGATCACGTGGCTCATCATGCACTGATCACGTGGCTGATCACACATGATCACGTGACTGATCATGCACTGATCACGTGGCTATCATGCACTGATCACGTGGCTATCATGCACTGATCACGTGGATATCATGCACTGATCACGTGGCTGATCACACACGTATCACATGACTGATCATGCACTGATCACGTGGCTATCATGCACTGATCACGTGGCTATCATGCACTGATCACGTGGCTGATCATGCAATGATCACGTGCTACCATGCACTGGTCACGTGACTGATCATGCACTGATCACGTGACTGATCATGCACTGATCACGTGGCTGATCATGCACTGATCACGTGGCTGATCATGCACTGATCACATGACTGATCATGCACTGATCACGTGACTGATCATGCACTGATCACGTGGCTATCATGCACTGATCACGTGGCTGATCATGCACTGATCACGTGACTGATCATGCACTGATCACGTGGCTGATCATGCACTGATCACGTGACTGATCATGCACTGATCACGTGACTGATCATGCACTGATCACGTGGCTATCATACACTGATCATGTGCCTCTGGAGGCAATAAACAAAGAGCTGAGTAGGCACGAATCAAACAGTCAGCAGGCAATAATCATGGAACTCAGGTGTGAGGAATCATGCTGCTCAGCTGGCAATAATCAAGCAGCTGAGCAGGCAGGAATTACGCAGCACAGCTGGCAATTGTCAAGCAGATGACAGGCAGGAATCGTGCAGCTCAGCTGGCAATTGTCAAGCAGATGAGCAGACAGTAATCACGCAGCTCAGCAGGCCCAGATCACGTGACTGAGCATGCACTGTTCACGTGGCTGATCATACACTGATCACGTGATGATCATGCACTGATCACTTGGATATCATGCACTGATCACGTGGCTGATCATACACTGTTCACGTGTCTGACCATGCACTGATCACGTGGCTGATCATACACTGCTCACGTAACTGATCATGCACTGATCACGTGGCTATCATGCACTGATCACGTGGCTGAACATGCACTGTTCACGTGGCTGATCACACACCTGTCACGTGACATATCATGCACTGATCACGTGGCACTCATGCACTGATCACGTGGCTGATCATACTCTGCTCACGTAACTCATGCACACATCACGTGGCTATCATGCACTGCTCACGTGGCTCATCATGGAATGATCACGTAGCAACCATATACTGGTCACGTGACTGATCATGCAAAGATCACGTAAATGATCATGCACTGTTCACGTGACTGATCATGTACTGATCACGTGACTGATCATGCACTGATCACGTGGCTATCATGCTCTGCTCACGTGGCTGATCATGCAACGATCACGTAGCAACCATGTACTGGTCACGTGACTGATCATGCACTGATCACGTAATTGATCCTGCACTGATCACGTGGCTCATCATGCACTGATCACGTGGCTGATCACACATGTATCACGTGACTGATCATGCACTGATCACGTGGCTCTCATGCACTGATCACGTGGCTGTCATGCACTGATCACGTGGATATCATGCACTGATCACGTGGCTGATCACACACGTATCACATGACTGATCATGCACTGATCACGTGGCTATCATGCACTGATCACGTGGCTATCATGCACTGATCACGTGGCTGATCATGCAATGATCACGTAGCTACCATGTACTGGTCACGTGACTGATCATGCACTGATCACGTAATTGATCATGCACTGATCACGTGGCTGATCATGCACTGATCACGTGGCTGATCATACACTGATCACATAACTGATCATGCACTGATCACGTGACTGATCATGCACTGATCACGTGGCTATCATGCACTGATCACTTGGCTGACATACACTGATCACGTGCCTGGTCATGCACTGATCACGTGGCTGATCATGCACTGATCACGTGACTGATCATGCACTGATCTCGTGTCTGATCATGCACTGATCACGTGGCTATCATGCACTGCTCACGTGGCTGATCATGCCATGATCACGCAGCTACCATGTACTGGTCACATGACTGATCATGCACTGATCACGTGACTGATCATGCAGTGATCACGTGGCTATCATGAACTACTCACGTGGCTGATCATGCAATGATCATGTAGCTACCATGTACAGGTCACGTGAATGATCATACACCCATCAGGTGACTGATCATGCACTGATCACGTGGCTATCATGCACTGATCACGAGACTGATCATGCACTGTTCACGTCTATATCATGCACTGATCACATGACTGCCCGTGCACTGATCACGTGGATGATCATACACTAATCTTGTGACAGATCATGCACTGATCACGTGGCTGATCATGCACTGATACCGTGACTGAGCATGGACTGATCACATGACTATCATGTAGTGATCACGTGACTTAATGGCGCTGATCATGTGACTGATCATGCGCTGATCATGTTTGCTATCATACACTGATCATGTGCCTCTGGAGGCAATAAACAAAGAGCTGAGTAGGCACGAATCAAACAGTCAGCAGGCAATAATCATGGAACTCAGGTGTGAGGAATCATGCTGCTCAGCTGGCAATAATCAAGCAGCTGAGCAGGCAGGAATTACGCAGCACAGCTGGCAATTGTCAAGCAGATGACAGGCAGGAATCGTGCAGCTCAGCTGGCAATTGTCAAGCAGATGAGCAGACAGTAATCACGCAGCTCAGCAGGCCCAGATCACGTGACTGAGCATGCACTGTTCACGTGGCTGATCATACACTGATCACGTGATGATCATGCACTGATCACTTGGATATCATGCACTGATCACGTGGCTGATCATACACTGTTCACGTGTCTGACCATGCACTGATCACGTGGCTGATCATACACTGCTCACGTAACTGATCATGCACTGATCACGTGGCTATCATGCACTGATCACGTGGCTGAACATGCACTGTTCACGTGGCTGATCACACACCTGTCACGTGACATATCATGCACTGATCACGTGGCACTCATGCACTGATCACGTGGCTGATCATACTCTGCTCACGTAACTCATGCACACATCACGTGGCTATCATGCACTGCTCACGTGGCTCGTCATGGAATGATCACGTAGCAACCATATACTGGTAACGTGACTGATCATGCAAAGATCACGTAAATGATCATGCACTGTTCACGTGACTGATCATGTACTGATCACGTGACTGATCATGCACTGATCACGTGGCTATCATGCTCTGCTCACGTGGCTGATCATGCAACGATCACGTAGCAACCATGTACTGGTCACGTGACTGATCATGCACTGATCACGTAATTGATCCTGCACTGATCACGTGGCTCATCATGCACTGATCACGTGGCTGATCACACATGTATCACGTGACTGATCATGCACTGATCACGTGGCTCTCATGCACTGATCACGTGGCTGTCATGCACTGATCACGTGGATATCATGCACTGATCACGTGGCTGATCACACACGTATTACATGACTGATCATGCACTGATCACGTGGCTATCATGCACTGATCAAGTGTCTATCATGCACTGATCACGTGGCTATCATGCACTGATCACGTGGCTGATCAGGCAATGATCACGTAGCTACCATGTACTGGTGACGTGACTGATCATGCACTGATCACGTAATTGATCATGCACTGATCATGTGGCTGATCATGCACTGATCACGTGGCTGATCATACACTGATCACATAACTGATCATGCACTGATCACGTGACTGATCATGCACTGATCACGTGGCTATCATGCACTGATCACTTGGCTGGACATACACTGATCACGTGCCTGGTCATGCACTGATCACGTGGCTGATCATGCACTGATCACGTGACTGATCATGCACTGATCACGTGTCTGATCATGCACTGATCACGTGGCTATCATGCACTGATCACGTGGCTGATCATGCCATGATCACTCAGCTACCATGTACTGGTCACATGACTGATCATGCACTGATCACGTGACTGATCATGCAGTGATCACGTGGCTATCATGAACTACTCACGTGGCTGATCATGCAATGATCATGTAGCTACCATGTACAGGTCACGTGAATGATCATACACCCATCAGGTGACTGATCATGCACTGATCACGTGGCTATCATGCACTGATCACGAGACTGATCATGCACTGTTCACGTCTATATCATGCACTGATCACATGACTGCCCGTGCACTGATCACGTGGATGATCATACACTAATCTTGTGACAGTTCATGCACTGATCACGTGGCTGATCATGCACTGATACCGTGACTGAGCATGGACTGATCACATGACTATCATGTAGTGATCACGTGACTTAATGGCGCTGATCATGTGACTGATCATGCGCTGATCATGTTTGCTATCATACACTGATCATGTGCCTCTGGAGGCAATAAACAAAGAGCTGAGTAGGCACGAATCAAACAGTCAGCAGGCAATAATCATGGAACTCAGGTGTGAGGAATCATGCTGCTCAGCTGGCAATAATCAAGCAGCTGAGCAGGCAGGAATTACGCAGCACAGCTGGCAATTGTCAAGCAGATGACAGGCAGGAATCGTGCAGCTCAGCTGGCAATTGTCAAGCAGATGAGCAGACAGTAATCACGCAGCTCAGCAGGCCCAGATCACGTGACTGAGCATGCACTGTTCACGTGGCTGATCATACACTGATCACGTGATGATCATGCACTGATCACGTGGCTGATCATACACTGTTCACGTGTCTGACCATGCACTGATCACGTGGCTGATCATACACTGCTCACGTAACTGATCATGCACTGATCACGTGGCTATCATGCACTGATCACGTGGCTGAACATGCACTGTTCACGTGGCTGATCACACACCTGTCACGTGACATATCATGCACTGATCACGTGGCACTCATGCACTGATCACGTGGCTGATCATACTCTGCTCACGTAACTCATGCACACATCACGTGGCTATCATGCACTGCTCACGTGGCTCGTCATGGAATGATCACGTAGCAACCATATACTGGTAACGTGACTGATCATGCAAAGATCACGTAAATGATCATGCACTGTTCACGTGACTGATCATGTACTGATCACGTGACTGATCATGCACTGACCACGTGGCTATCATGCTCTGCTCACGTGGCTGATCATGCAACGATCACGTAGCAACCATGTACTGGTCACGTGACTGATCATGCACTGATCACGTAATTGATCCTGCACTGATCACGTGGCTCATCATGCACTGATCACGTGGCTGATCACACATGTATCACGTGACTGATCATGCACTGATCACGTGGCTCTCATGCACTGATCACGTGGCTGTCATGCACTGATCACGTGGATATCATGCACTGATCACGTGGCTGATCACACACGTATCACATGACTGATCATGCACTGATCACGTGGCTATCATGCACTGATCACGTGGCTATCATGCACTGATCACGTGGCTGATCAGGCAATGATCACGTAGCTACCATGTACTGGTCACGTGACTGATCATGCACTGATCACGTAATTGATCATGCACTGATCATGTGGCTGATCATGCACTGATCACGTGGCTGATCATACACTGATCACATAACTGATCATGCACTGATCACGTGACTGATCATGCACTGATCACGTGGCTATCATGCACTGATCACTTGGCTGGACATACACTGATCACGTGCCTGGTCATGCACTGATCACGTGGCTGATCATGCACTGATCACGTGACTGATCATGCACTGATCTCGTGTCTGATCATGCACTGATCACGTGGCTATCATGCACTGCTCACGTGGCTGATCATGCCATGATCACGCAGCTACCATGTACTGGTCACATGACTGATCATGCACTGATCACGTGACTGATCATGCAGTGATCACGTGGCTATCATGAACTACTCACGTGGCTGATCATGCAATGATCATGTAGCTACCATGTACAGGTCACGTGAATGATCATACACCCATCAGGTGACTGATCATGCACTGATCACGTGGCTATCATGCACTGATCACGAGACTGATCATGCACTGTTCACGTCTATATCATGCACTGATCACATGACTGCCCGTGCACTGATCACGTGGATGATCATACACTAATCTTGTGACAGATCATGCACTGATCACGTGGCTGATCATGCACTGATACCGTGACTGAGCATGGACTGATCACATGACTATCATGTAGTGATCACGTGACTTAATGGCGCTGATCATGTGACTGATCATGCGCTGATCATGTTTGCTATCATACACTGATCATGTGCCTCTGGAGGCAATAAACAAAGAGCTGAGTAGGCACGAATCAAACAGTCAGCAGGCAATAATCATGGAACTCAGGTGTGAGGAATCATGCTGCTCAGCTGGCAATAATCAAGCAGCTGAGCAGGCAGGAATTACGCAGCACAGCTGGCAATTGTCAAGCAGATGACAGGCAGGAATCGTGCAGCTCAGCTGGCAATTGTCAAGCAGATGAGCAGACAGTAATCACGCAGCTCAGCAGGCCCAGATCACGTGACTGAGCATGCACTGTTCACGTGGCTGATCATACACTGATCACGTGATGATCATGCACTGATCACTTGGATATCATGCACTGATCACGTGGCTGATCATACACTGTTCACGTGTCTGACCATGCACTGATCACGTGGCTGATCATACACTGCTCACGTAACTGATCATGCACTGATCACGTGGCTATCATGCACTGATCACGTGGCTGAACATGCACTGTTCACGTGGCTGATCACACACCTGTCACGTGACATATCATGCACTGATCACGTGGCACTCATGCACTGATCACGTGGCTGATCATACTCTGCTCACGTAACTCATGCACACATCACGTGGCTATCATGCACTGCTCACGTGGCTCGTCATGGAATGATCACGTAGCAACCATATACTGGTCACGTGACTGATCATGCAAAGATCACGTAAATGATCATGCACTGTTCACGTGACTGATCATGTACTGATCACGTGACTGATCATGCACTGATCACGTGGCTATCATGCTCTGCTCACGTGGCTGATCATGCAATGATCACGTAGCAACCATGTACTGGTCACGTGACTGATCATGCACTGATCACGTAATTGATCCTGCACTGATCACGTGGCTCATCATGCACTGATCACGTGGCTGATCACACATGTATCACGTGACTGATCATGCACTGATCACGTGGCTGTCATGCACTGATCACGTGGATATCATGCACTGATCACGTGGCTGATCACACACGTATCACATGACTGATCATGCACTGATCACGTGGCTATCATGCACTGATCACGTGGCTATCATGCACTGATCACGTGGCTGATCATGCAATGATCACGTAGCTACCATGTACTGGTCACGTGACTGATCATGCACTGATCACGTAATTGATCATGCACTGATTGTGGCTGATCATGCACTGATCACGTGGCTGATCATGCACTGATCACATAACTGATCATGCACTGATCACGTGACTGATCATGCACTGATCACGTGGCTATCATGCACTGATCACGTGGCTGATCATGCACTGATCACGTGCCTGATCATGCACTGATCACGTGACTGATCATGCACTGATCACGTGACTGATCATGCACTGATCACGTGGCTATCATGCACTGATCACGTGGCTGATCATGCAATGATCACGTAGCAACCATATACTGGTCACGTGACTGATCATGCACTGATCACGTAAATGATCATGCACTGATCACGTGACTGATCATGCACTGATCACGTGACTGATCATGCACTGATCACGTGGCTATCATGCACTGCTCACGTGGCTGATCATGCAACGATCACGTAGCAACCATGTACTGGTCACGTGACTGATCATGCACTGATCACGTAATTGATCATGCACTGATCACGTGGCTCATCATGCACTGATCACGTGGCTGATCACACATGATCACGTGACTGATCATGCACTGATCACGTGGCTCTCATGCACTGATCACGTGGCTGTCATGCACTGATCACGTGGATATCATGCACTGATCACGTGGCTGATCACACACGTATCACATGACTGATCATGCACTGATCACGTGGCTATCATGCACTGATCACGTGGCTATCATGCACTGATCACGTGGCTGATCATGCACTGATCACGTAGCTACCATGTACTGGTCACGTGACTGATCATGCACTGATCACGTAATGATCATGCACTGATCACGTGGCTGATCATGCACTGATCACGTGGCTGATCATGCACTGATCACATAACTGATCATGCACTGATCACGTGACTGATCATGCACTGATCACGTGGCTATCATGCACTGATCACGTGGCTGACATACACTGATCACGTGCCTGATCATGCACTGATCACGTGGCTGATCATGCACTGATCACGTGACTGATCATGCACTGATCACGTGTCTGATCATGCACTGATCACGTGGCTATCATGCACTGCTCACGTGGCTGATCATGCCATGATCACGCAGCTACCATGTACTGGTCACATGACTGATCATGCACTGATCACGTGACTGATCATGCAGTGATCACGTGGCTATCATGCACTACTCACGTGGCTGATCATGCAATGATCATGTAGCTACCATGTACAGGTCACGTGAATGATCATACACCCATCAGGTGACTGATCATGCACTGATCACGTGGCTATCATGCACTGATCACGAGACTGATCATGCACTGTTCACGTCTATATCATGCACTGATCACATGACTGCCCATGCACTGATCACGTGGATGATCATACACTAATCTTGTGACAGATCATGCACTGATCACGTGGCTGATCATGCACTGATACCGTGACTGAGCATGGACTGATCACATGACTATCATGTAGTGATCACGTGACTTAATGGCGCTGATCATGTGACTGATCATGCGCTGATCATGTTTGCTATCATACACTGATCATGTGCCTCTGGAGGCAATAAACAAAGAGCTGAGTAGGCACGAATCAAACAGTCAGCAGGCAATAATCATGGAACTCAGGTGTGAGGAATCATGCTGCTCAGCTGGCAATAATCAAGCAGCTGAGCAGGCAGGAATTACGCAGCACAGCTGGCAATTGTCAAGCAGATGACAGGCAGGAATCGTGCAGCTCAGCTGGCAATTGTCAAGCAGATGAGCAGACAGTAATCACGCAGCTCAGCAGGCCCTGATCACGTGACTGAGCATGCACTGTTCACGTGGCTGATCATACACTGATCACGTGATGATCATGCACTGATCACTTGGATATCATGCACTGATCACGTGGCTGATCATACACTGATCACGTGTCTGACCATGCACTGATCACGTGGCTGATCATACACTGCTCACGTAACTGATCATGCACTGATCACGTGGCACTCATGCACTGATCACGTGGCTGATCATACACTGCTCACGTAACTCATGCACACATCACGTGGCTATCATGCACTGATCACGTGGCTCGTCATGGAATGATCACGTAGCAACCATATACTGGTCACGTGACTGATCATGCAAAGATCACGTAAATGATCATGCACTGTTCACGTGACTGATCATGCACTGATCACGTGACTGATCATGCACTGATCACGTGGCTATCATGCACTGCTCACGTGGCTGATCATGCAACGATCACGTAGCAACCATGTACTGGTCACGTGACTGATCATGCACTGATCACGTAATTGATCATGCACTGATCACGTGGCTCATCATGCACTGATCACGTGGCTGATCACACATGTATCACGTGACTGATCATGCACTGATCACGTGGCTCATGCACTGATCACGTGGCTGTCATGCACTGATCACGTGGATATCATGCACTGATCACGTGGCTGATCACACACTATCACATGACTGATCATGCACTGATCACGTGGCTATCATGCACTGATCACGTGGCTATCATGCACTGATCACGTGGCTGATCATGCACTATCACGTGACTGATCATGCACTGATCACGTGGCTGATCATGCACTGATCACGTGGCTATCATGCACTGATCACGTGGCTGATCATGCACTGATCACGTAGCTACCATGCACTGATCACGTGACTGATCATGCACTGATCACGTAATTGATCATGCACTGATCACGTGGCTGATCATGCACTGATCACGTGGCTGATCATGCACTGATCACGTGACTGATCATGCACTGATCACGTGACTGATCATGCACTGATCACGTGGCTGATCATGCACTGATCACGTGGCTGATCATGCACTGATCACGTGACTGATCATGCACTGATCACGTGGCTATCATGCACTGCTCACGTGGCTGATCATGCCATGATCACGCAGCTACCATGTACTGGTCACATGACTGATCATGCACTGATCACGTGACTGATCATGCAGTGATCACGTGGCTATCATGAACTACTCACGTGGCTGATCATGCAATGATCATGTAGCTACCATGTACAGGTCACGTGAATGATCATACACCCATCAGGTGACTGATCATGCACTGATCACGTGGCTATCATGCACTGATCACGAGACTGATCATGCACTGTTCACGTCTATATCATGCACTGATCACATGACTGCCCATGCACTGATCACGTGGATGATCATACACTAATCTTGTGACAGATCATGCACTGATCACGTGGCTGATCATGCACTGATACCGTGACTGAGCATGGACTGATCACATGACTATCATGTAGTGATCACGTGACTTAATGGCGCTGATCATGTGACTGATCATGCGCTGATCATGTTTGCTATCATACACTGATCATGTGCCTCTGGAGGCAATAAACAAAGAGCTGAGTAGGCACGAATCAAACAGTCAGCAGGCAATAATCATGGAACTCAGGTGTGAGGAATCATGCTGCTCAGCTGGCAATAATCAAGCAGCTGAGCAGGCAGGAATTACGCAGCACAGCTGGCAATTGTCAAGCAGATGACAGGCAGGAATCGTGCAGCTCAGCTGGCAATTGTCAAGCAGATGAGCAGACAGTAATCACGCAGCTCAGCAGGCCCAGATCACGTGACTGAGCATGCACTGTTCACGTGGCTGATCATACACTGATCACGTGATGATCATGCACTGATCACTTGGATATCATGCACTGATCACGTGGCTGATCATACACTGTTCACGTGTCTGACCATGCACTGATCACGTGGCTGATCATACACTGCTCACGTAACTGATCATGCACTGATCACGTGGCTATCATGCACTGATCACGTGGCTGAACATGCACTGTTCACGTGGCTGATCACACACCTGTCACGTGACATATCATGCACTGATCACGTGGCACTCATGCACTGATCACGTGGCTGATCATACTCTGCTCACGTAACTCATGCACACATCACGTGGCTATCATGCACTGCTCACGTGGCTCGTCATGGAATGATCACGTAGCAACCATATACTGGTCACGTGACTGATCATGCAAAGATCACGTAAATGATCATGCACTGTTCACGTGACTGATCATGTACTGATCACGTGACTGATCATGCACTGATCACGTGGCTATCATGCTCTGCTCACGTGGCTGATCATGCAACGATCACGTAGCAACCATGTACTGGTCACGTGACTGATCATGCACTGATCACGTAATTGATCCTGCACTGATCACGTGGCTCATCATGCACTGATCACGTGGCTGATCACACATGTATCACGTGACTGATCATGCACTGATCACGTGGCTCTCATGCACTGATCACGTGGCTGTCATGCACTGATCACGTGGATATCATGCACTGATCACGTGGCTGATCACACACGTATCACATGACTGATCATGCACTGATCACGTGGCTATCATGCACTGATCACGTGGCTATCATGCACTGATCACGTGGCTATCATGCACTGATCACGTGGCTGATCATGCAATGATCACGTAGCTACCATGTACTGGTCACGTGACTGATCATGCACTGATCACGTAATTGATCATGCACTGATCATGTGGCTGATCATGCACTGATCACGTGGCTGATCATACACTGATCACATAACTGATCATGCACTGATCACGTGACTGATCATGCACTGATCACGTGGCTATCATGCACTGATCACTTGGCTGACATACACTGATCACGTGCCTGGTCATGCACTGATCACGTGGCTGATCATGCACTGATCACGTGACTGATCATGCACTGATCACGTGTCTGATCATGCACTGATCACGTGGCTATCATGCACTGATCACGTGGCTGATCATGCCATGATCACGCAGCTACCATGTACTGGTCACATGACTGATCATGCACTGATCACGTGACTGATCATGCAGTGATCACGTGGCTATCATGAACTACTCACGTGGCTGATCATGCAATGATCATGTAGCTACCATGTACAGGTCACGTGAATGATCATACACCCATCAGGTGACTGATCATGCACTGATCACGTGGCTATCATGCACTGATCACGAGACTGATCATGCACTGTTCACGTCTATATCATGCACTGATCACATGACTGCCCATGCACTGATCACGTGGATGATCATACACTAATCTTGTGACAGATCATGCACTGATCACGTGGCTGATCATGCACTGATACCGTGACTGAGCATGGACTGATCACATGACTATCATGTAGTGATCACGTGACTTAATGGCGCTGATCATGTGACTGATCATGCGCTGATCATGTTTGCTATCATACACTGATCATGTGCCTCTGGAGGCAATAAACAAAGAGCTGAGTAGGCACGAATCAAACAGTCAGCAGGCAATAATCATGGAACTCAGGTGTGAGGAATCATGCTGCTCAGCTGGCAATAATCAAGCAGCTGAGCAGGCAGGAATTACGCAGCACAGCTGGCAATTGTCAAGCAGATGACAGGCAGGAATCGTGCAGCTCAGCTGGCAATTGTCAAGCAGATGAGCAGACAGTAATCACGCAGCTCAGCAGGCCCAGATCACGTGACTGAGCATGCACTGTTCACGTGGCTGATCATACACTGATCACGTGATGATCATGCACTGATCACGTGGCTGATCATACACTGTTCACGTGTCTGACCATGCACTGATCACGTGGCTGATCATACACTGCTCACGTAACTGATCATGCACTGATCACGTGGCTATCATGCACTGATCACGTGGCTGAACATGCACTGTTCACGTGGCTGATCACACACCTGTCACGTGACATATCATGCACTGA
This sequence comes from Bos javanicus, assembly GCF_032452875.1. NCBI lineage: Eukaryota > Metazoa > Chordata > Mammalia > Artiodactyla > Bovidae > Bos > Bos javanicus. Next base: position 246,596 of record NW_026893658.1, read on the forward strand.
TCACGTGGCACTCATGCACTGATCACGTGGCTGATCATACTCTGCTCACGTAACTCATGCACACATCACGTGGCTATCATGCACTGCTCACGTGGCTCGTCATGGAATGATCACGTAGCAACCATATACTGGTCACGTGACTGATCATGCACTGATCACGTAAATGATCATGCACTGATCACGTGACTGATCATGCACTGATCACGTGACTGATCATGCACTGATCACGTGGCTATCATGCACTGCTCACGTGGCTGATCATGCACGATCACGTAGCAACCATGTACTGGTCACGTGACTGATCATGCACTGATCACGTAATTGATCATGCACTGATCACGTGGCTCATCATGCACTGATCACGTGGCTGATCACACATGTATCACGTGACTGATCATGCACTGATCACGTGGCTCTCATGCACTGATCACGTGGCTGATCATGCACTGATCACGTGGATATCATGCACTGATCACGTGGCTGATCACACACGTATCACATGACTGATCATGCACTGATCACGTGGCTATCATGCACTGATCACGTGACTGATCATGCACTGATCACGTCTATATCATGCACTGATCACATGACTGCCCATGCACTGATCACGTGGATGATCATACACTAATCATGTGACAGATCATGCACTGATCACGTGGCTGATCATGCACTGATACCGTGACTGAGCATGGACTGATCACATGACTATCATGTAGTGATCACGTGACTTAATGGCGCTGATCATGTGACTGATCATGCGCTGATCATGTTTGCTATCATACACTGATCATGTGCCTCTGGAGGCAATAAACAAAGAGCTGAGTAGGCACGAATCAAACAGTCAGCAGGCAATAATCATGGAACTCAGGTGTGAGGAATCATGCTGCTCAGCTGGCAATAATCAAGCAGCTGAGCAGGCAGGAATTACGCAGCACAGCTGGCAATTGTCAAGCAGATGACAGGCAGGAATCGTGCAGCTCAGCTGGCAATTGTCAAGCAGATGAGCAGACAGTAATCACGCAGCTCAGCAGGCCCAGATCACGTGACTGAGCATGCACTGTTCACGTGGCTGATCATACACTGATCACGTGATGATCATGCACTGATCACTTGGATATCATGCACTGATCACGTGGCTGATCATACACTGTTCACGTGTCTGACCATGCACTGATCACGTGGCTGATCATACACTGCTCACGTAACTGATCATGCACTGATCACGTGGCTATCATGCACTGATCACGTGGCTGAACATGCACTGTTCACGTGGCTGATCACACACCTGTCACGTGACATATCATGCACTGATCACGTGGCACTCATGCACTGATCACGTGGCTGATCATACTCTGCTCACGTAACTCATGCACACATCACGTGGCTATCATGCACTGCTCACGTGGCTCGTCATGGAATGATCACGTAGCAACCATATACTGGTCACGTGACTGATCATGCAAAGATCACGTAAATGATCATGCACTGTTCACGTGACTGATCATGTACTGATCACGTGACTGATCATGCACTGATCACGTGGCTATCATGCTCTGCTCACGTGGCTGATCATGCAACGATCACGTAGCAACCATGTACTGGTCACGTGACTGATCATGCACTGATCACGTAATTGATCCTGCACTGATCACGTGGCTCATCATGCACTGATCACGTGGCTGATCACACATGTATCACGTGACTGATCATGCACTGATCACGTGGCTCTCATGCACTGATCACGTGGCTGTCATGCACTGATCACGTGGATATCATGCACTGATCACGTGGCTGATCACACACGTATCACATGACTGATCATGCACTGATCACGTGGCTATCATGCACTGATCACGTGGCTATCATGCACTGATCACGTGGCTATCATGCACTGATCACGTGGCTGATCATGCAATGATCACGTAGCTACCATGTACTGGTCACGTGACTGATCATGCACTGATCACGTAATTGATCATGCACTGATCATGTGGCTGATCATGCACTGATCACGTGGCTGATCATACACTGATCACATAACTGATCATGCACTGATCACGTGACTGATCATGCACTGATCACGTGGCTATCATGCACTGATCACTTGGCTGGACATACACTGATCACGTGCCTGGTCATGCACTGATCACGTGGCTGATCATGCACTGATCACGTGACTGATCATGCACTGATCACGTGTCTGATCATGCACTGATCACGTGGCTATCATGCACTGATCACGTGGCTGATCATGCCATGATCACGCAGCTACCATGTACTGGTCACATGACTGATCATGCACTGATCACGTGACTGATCATGCAGTGATCACGTGGCTATCATGAACTACTCACGTGGCTGATCATGCAATGATCATGTAGCTACCATGTACAGGTCACGTGAATGATCATACACCCATCAGGTGACTGATCATGCACTGATCACGTGGCTATCATGCACTGATCACGAGACTGATCATGCACTGTTCACGTCTATATCATGCACTGATCACATGACTGCCCATGCACTGATCACGTGGATGATCATACACTAATCTTGTGACAGATCATGCACTGATCACGTGGCTGATCATGCACTGATACCGTGACTGAGCATGGACTGATCACATGACTATCATGTAGTGATCACGTGACTTAATGGCGCTGATCATGTGACTGATCATGCGCTGATCATGTTTGCTATCATACACTGATCATGTGCCTCTGGAGGCAATAAACAAAGAGCTGAGTAGGCACGAATCAAACAGTCAGCAGGCAATAATCATGGAACTCAGGTGTGAGGAATCATGCTGCTCAGCTGGCAATAATCAAGCAGCTGAGCAGGCAGGAATTACGCAGCACAGCTGGCAATTGTCAAGCAGATGACAGGCAGGAATCGTGCAGCTCAGCTGGCAATTGTCAAGCAGATGAGCAGACAGTAATCACGCAGCTCAGCAGGCCCAGATCACGTGACTGAGCATGCACTGTTCACGTGGCTGATCATACACTGATCACGTGATGATCATGCACTGATCACGTGGCTATCATGCACTGATCACGTGGCTGATCATGCACTGATCACGTGGCTGATCATGCACTGATCACGTGGCTGATCATACACTGCTCACGTAACTGATCATGCACTGATCACGTGGCTATCATGCACTGATCACGTGGCTGAACATGCACTGTTCACGTGGCTGATCACACACCTGTCACGTGACATATCATGCACTGATCACGTGGCACTCATGCACTGATCACGTGGCTGATCATACTCTGCTCACGTAACTCATGCACACATCACGTGGCTATCATGCACTGCTCACGTGGCTCGTCATGGAATGATCACGTAGCAACCATATACTGGTAACGTGACTGATCATGCAAAGATCACGTAAATGATCATGCACTGTTCACGTGACTGATCATGTACTGATCACGTGACTGATCATGCACTGATCACGTGGCTATCATGCTCTGCTCACGTGGCTGATCATGCAACGATCACGTAGCAACCATGTACTGGTCACGTGACTGATCATGCACTGATCACGTAATTGATCCTGCACTGATCACGTGGCTCATCATGCACTGATCACGTGGCTGATCACACATGTATCACGTGACTGATCATGCACTGATCACGTGGCTCTCATGCACTGATCACGTGGCTGTCATGCACTGATCACGTGGATATCATGCACTGATCACGTGGCTGATCACACACGTATCACATGACTGATCATGCACTGATCACGTGGCTATCATGCACTGATCACGTGGCTATCATGCACTGATCACGTGGCTGATCAGGCAATGATCACGTAGCTACCATGTACTGGTCACGTGACTGATCATGCACTGATCACGTAATTGATCATGCACTGATCACGTGGCTGATCATGCACTGATCACGTGGCTGATCATACACTGATCACATAACTGATCATGCACTGATCACGTGACTGATCATGCACTGATCACGTGGCTATCATGCACTGATCACTTGGCTGACATACACTGATCACGTGCCTGGTCATGCACTGATCACGTGGCTGATCATGCACTGATCACGTGACTGATCATGCACTGATCTCGTGTCTGATCATGCACTGATCACGTGGCTATCATGCACTGCTCACGTGGCTGATCATGCCATGATCACGCAGCTACCATGTACTGGTCACATGACTGATCATGCACTGATCACGTGACTGATCATGCAGTGATCACGTGGCTATCATGAACTACTCACGTGGCTGATCATGCAATGATCATGTAGCTACCATGTACAGGTCACGTGAATGATCATACACCCATCAGGTGACTGATCATGCACTGATCACGTGGCTATCATGCACTGATCACGAGACTGATCATGCACTGATCACGTCTATATCATGCACTGATCACATGACTGCCCATGCACTGATCACGTGGATGATCATACACTAATCTTGTGACAGATCATGCACTGATCACGTGGCTGATCATGCACTGATACCGTGACTGAGCATGGACTGATCACATGACTATCATGTAGTGATCACGTGACTTAATGGCGCTGATCATGTGACTGATCATGCGCTGATCATGTTTGCTATCATACACTGATCATGTGCCTCTGGAGGCAATAAACAAAGAGCTGAGTAGGCACGAATCAAACAGTCAGCAGGCAATAATCATGGAACTCAGGTGTGAGGAATCATGCTGCTCAGCTGGCAATAATCAAGCAGCTGAGCAGGCAGGAATTACGCAGCACAGCTGGCAATTGTCAAGCAGATGACAGGCAGGAATCGTGCAGCTCAGCTGGCAATTGTCAAGCAGATGAGCAGACAGTAATCACGCAGCTCAGCAGGCCCAGATCACGTGACTGAGCATGCACTGTTCACGTGGCTGATCATACACTGATCACGTGATGATCATGCACTGATCACTTGGATATCATGCACTGATCACGTGGCTGATCATACACTGTTCACGTGTCTGACCATGCACTGATCACGTGGCTGATCATACACTGCTCACGTAACTGATCATGCACTGATCACGTGGCTATCATGCACTGATCACGTGGCTGAACATGCACTGTTCACGTGGCTGATCACACACCTGTCACGTGACATATCATGCACTGATCACGTGGCACTCATGCACTGATCACGTGGCTGATCATACTCTGCTCACGTAACTCATGCACACATCACGTGGCTATCATGCACTGCTCACGTGGCTCGTCATGGAATGATCACGTAGCAACCATATACTGGTCACGTGACTGATCATGCAAAGATCACGTAAATGATCATGCACTGTTCACGTGACTGATCATGTACTGATCACGTGACTGATCATGCACTGATCACGTGGCTATCATGCTCTGCTCACGTGGCTGATCATGCAATGATCACGTAGCAACCATGTACTGGTCACGTGACTGATCATGCACTGATCACGTAATTGATCCTGCACTGATCACGTGGCTCATCATGCACTGATCACGTGGCTGATCACACATGTATCACGTGACTGATCATGCACTGATCACGTGGCTCTCATGCACTGATCACGTGGCTGTCATGCACTGATCACGTGGATATCATGCACTGATCACGTGGCTGATCACACACGTATCACATGACTGATCATGCACTGATCACGTGGCTATCATGCACTGATCACGTGGCTATCATGCACTGATCACGTGGCTGATCATGCAATGATCACGTAGCTACCATGTACTGGTCACGTGACTGATCATGCACTGATCACGTAACTGATCATGCACTGATCATGTGGCTGATCATGCACTGATCACGTGGCTGATCATACACTGATCACGTAACTGATCATGCACTGATCACGTGACTGATCATGCACTGATCACGTGGCTATCATGCACTGATCACGTGGCTGATCATGCACTGATCACGTGCCTGATCATGCACTGATCACGTGACTGATCATGCACTGATCACGTGACTGATCATGCACTGATCACGTGGCTATCATGCACTGATCACGTGGCTGTCATGCAATGATCACGTAGCAACCATATACTGGTCACGTGACTGATCATGCACTGATCACGTAACTGATCATGCACTGATCACGTGACTGATCATGCACTGATCACGTGACTGATCATGCACTGATCACGTGGCTATCATGCACTGCTCACGTGGCTGATCATGCAACGATCACGTAGCAACCATGTACTGGTCACGTGACTGATCATGCACTGATCACGTAATTGATCATGCACTGATCACGTGGCTCATCATGCACTGATCACGTGGCTGATCACACATGATCACGTGACTGATCATGCACTGATCACGTGGCTATCATGCACTGATCACGTGGCTGATCATGCACTGATCACGTGGATATCATGCACTGATCACGTGGCTGATCACACACGTATCACATGACTGATCATGCACTGATCACGTGGCTATCATGCACTGATCACGTGGCTATCATGCACTGATCACGTGGCTGATCATGCACTGATCACGTAGCTACCATGTACTGGTCACGTGACTGATCATGCACTGATCACGTAATTGATCATGCACTGATCACGTGGCTGATCATGCACTGATCACGTGGCTGATCATACACTGATCACATAACTGATCATGCACTGATCACGTGACTGATCATGCACTGATCACGTGGCTATCATGCACTGATCACGTGGCTGACATACACTGATCACGTGCCTGATCATGCACTGATCACGTGGCTGATCATGCACTGATCACGTGACTGATCATGCACTGATCACGTGTCTGATCATGCACTGATCACGTGGCTATCATGCACTGCTCACGTGGCTGATCATGCCATGATCACGCAGCTACCATGTACTGGTCACATGACTGATCATGCACTGATCACGTGACTGATCATGCAGTGATCACGTGGCTATCATGCACTACTCACGTGGCTGATCATGCAATGATCATGTAGCTACCATGTACAGGTCACGTGAATGATCATACACCCATCAGGTGACTGATCATGCACTGATCACGTGGCTATCATGCACTGATCACGAGACTGATCATGCACTGATCACGTCTATATCATGCACTGATCACATGACTGCCCATGCACTGATCACGTGGATGATCATACACTAATCTTGTGACAGATCATGCACTGATCACGTGGCTGATCATGCACTGATACCGTGACTGAGCATGGACTGATCACATGACTATCATGTAGTGATCACGTGACTTAATGGCGCTGATCATGTGACTGATCATGCGCTGATCATGTTTGCTATCATACACTGATCATGTGCCTCTGGAGGCAATAAACAAAGAGCTGAGTAGGCACGAATCAAACAGTCAGCAGGCAATAATCATGGAACTCAGGTGTGAGGAATCATGCTGCTCAGCTGGCAATAATCAAGCAGCTGAGCAGGCAGGAATTACGCAGCACAGCTGGCAATTGTCAAGCAGATGACAGGCAGGAATCGTGCAGCTCAGCTGGCAATTGTCAAGCAGATGAGCAGACAGTAATCACGCAGCTCAGCAGGCCCTGATCACGTGACTGAGCATGCACTGTTCACGTGGCTGATCATACACTGATCACGTGATGATCATGCACTGATCACTTGGATATCATGCACTGATCACGTGGCTGATCATACACTGTTCACGTGTCTGACCATGCACTGATCACGTGGCTGATCATACACTGCTCACGTAACTGATCATGCACTGATCACGTGGCACTCATGCACTGATCACGTGGCTGATCATACACTGCTCACGTAACTCATGCACACATCACGTGGCTATCATGCACTGCTCACGTGGCTCGTCATGGAATGATCACGTAGCAACCATATACTGGTCACGTGACTGATCATGCACTGATCACGTAAATGATCATGCACTGTTCACGTGACTGATCATGTACTGATCACGTGACTGATCATGCACTGATCACGTGGCTATCATGCACTGCTCACGTGGCTGATCATGCAACGATCACGTAGCAACCATGTACTGGTCACGTGACTGATCATGCACTGATCACGTAATTGATCATGCACTGATCACGTGGCTCATCATGCACTGATCACGTGGCTGATCACACATGTATCACGTGACTGATCATGCACTGATCACGTGGCTCTCATGCACTGATCACGTGGCTGTCATGCACTGATCACGTGGATATCATGCACTGATCACGTGGCTGATCACACACGTATCACATGACTGATCATGCACTGATCACGTGGCTATCATGCACTGATCACGTGGCTATCATGCACTGATCACGTGGCTGATCAGGCAATGATCACGTAGCTACCATGTACTGGTCACGTGACTGATCATGCACTGATCACGTAATTGATCATGCACTGATCATGTGGCTGATCATGCACTGATCACGTGGCTGATCATACACTGATCACATAACTGATCATGCACTGATCACGTGACTGATCATGCACTGATCACGTGGCTATCATGCACTGATCACTTGGCTGACATGCACTGATCACGTGCCTGATCATGCACTGATCACGTGGCTGATCATGCACTGATCACGTGACTGATCATGCACTGATCACGTGGCTATCATGCACTGCTCACGTGGCTGATCATGCCATGATCACGCAGCTACCATGTACTGGTCACATGACTGATCATGCACTGATCACGTGACTGATCATGCAGTGATCACGTGGCTATCATGAACTACTCACGTGGCTGATCATGCAATGATCATGTAGCTACCATGTACAGGTCACGTGAATGATCATACACCCATCAGGTGACTGATCATGCACTGATCACGTGGCTATCATGCACTGATCACGAGACTGATCATGCACTGATCACGTCTATATCATGCACTGATCACATGACTGCCCATGCACTGATCACGTGGATGATCATACACTAATCTTGTGACAGATCATGCACTGATCACGTGGCTGATCATGCACTGATACCGTGACTGAGCATGGACTGATCACATGACTATCATGTAGTGATCACGTGACTTAATGGCGCTGATCATGTGACTGATCATGCGCTGATCATGTTTGCTATCATACACTGATCATGTGCCTCTGGAGGCAATAAACAAAGAGCTGAGTAGGCACGAATCAAACAGTCAGCAGGCAATAATCATGGAACTCAGGTGTGAGGAATCATGCTGCTCAGCTGGCAATAATCAAGCAGCTGAGCAGGCAGGAATTACGCAGCACAGCTGGCAATTGTCAAGCAGATGACAGGCAGGAATCGTGCAGCTCAGCTGGCAATTGTCAAGCAGATGAGCAGACAGTAATCACGCAGCTCAGCAGGCCCAGATCACGTGACTGAGCATGCACTGTTCACGTGGCTGATCATACACTGATCACGTGATGATCATGCACTGATCACTTGGATATCATGCACTGATCACGTGGCTGATCATACACTGTTCACGTGTCTGACCATGCACTGATCACGTGGCTGATCATACACTGCTCACGTAACTGATCATGCACTGATCACGTGGCTATCATGCACTGATCACGTGGCTGAACATGCACTGTTCACGTGGCTGATCACACACCTGTCACGTGACATATCATGCACTGATCACGTGGCACTCATGCACTGATCACGTGGCTGATCATACTCTGCTCACGTAACTCATGCACACATCACGTGGCTATCATGCACTGCTCACGTGGCTCGTCATGGAATGATCACGTAGCAACCATATACTGGTCACGTGACTGATCATGCAAAGATCACGTAAATGATCATGCACTGTTCACGTGACTGATCATGTACTGATCACGTGACTGATCATGCACTGATCACGTGGCTATCATGCTCTGCTCACGTGGCTGATCATGCAACGATCACGTAGCAACCATGTACTGGTCACGTGACTGATCATGCACTGATCACGTAATTGATCCTGCACTGATCACGTGGCTCATCATGCACTGATCACGTGGCTGATCACACATGTATCACGTGACTGATCATGCACTGATCCCGTGGCTCTCATGCACTGATCACGTGGCTATCATGCACTGATCACGTGGATATCATGCACTGATCACGTGGCTGATCACACACGTATCACATGACTGATCATGCACTGATCACGTGGCTATCATGCACTGATCACGTGGCTATCATGCACTGATCACGTGGCTGATCATGCAATGATCACGTAGCTACCATGTACTGGTCACGTGACTGATCATGCACTGATCACGTAATTGATCATGCACTGATCATGTGGCTGATCATGCACTGATCACGTGGCTGATCATACACTGATCACATAACTGATCATGCACTGATCACGTGACTGATCATGCACTGATCACGTGGCTATCATGCACTGATCACTTGGCTGACATACACTGATCACGTGCCTGGTCATGCACTGATCACGTGGCTGATCATGCACTGATCACGTGACTGATCATGCACTGATCACGTGTCTGATCATGCACTGATCACGTGGCTATCATGCACTGCTCACGTGGCTGATCATGCCATGATCACGCAGCTACCATGTACTGGTCACATGACTGATCATGCACTGATCACGTGACTGATCATGCAGTGATCACGTGGCTATCATGAACTACTCACGTGGCTGATCATGCAATGATCATGTAGCTACCATGTACAGGTCACGTGAATGATCATACACCCATCAGGTGACTGATCATGCACTGATCACGTGGCTATCATGCACTGATCACGAGACTGATCATGCACTGTTCACGTCTATATCATGCACTGATCACATGACTGCCCATGCACTGATCACGTGGATGATCATACACTAATCTTGTGACAGATCATGCACTGATCACGTGGCTGATCATGCACTGATACCGTGACTGAGCATGGACTGATCACATGACTATCATGTAGTGATCACGTGACTTAATGGCGCTGATCATGTGACTGATCATGCGCTGATCATGTTTGCTATCATACACTGATCATGTGCCTCTGGAGGCAATAAACAAAGAGCTGAGTAGGCACGAATCAAACAGTCAGCAGGCAATAATCATGGAACTCAGGTGTGAGGAATCATGCTGCTCAGCTGGCAATAATCAAGCAGCTGAGCAGGCAGGAATTACGCAGCACAGCTGGCAATTGTCAAGCAGATGACAGGCAGGAATCGTGCAGCTCAGCTGGCAATTGTCAAGCAGATGAGCAGACAGTAATCACGCAGCTCAGCAGGCCCAGATCACGTGACTGAGCATGCACTGTTCACGTGGCTGATCATACACTGATCACGTGATGATCATGCACTGATCACTTGGATATCATGCACTGATCACGTGGCTGATCATACACTGTTCACGTGTCTGACCATGCACTGATCACGTGGCTGATCATACACTGCTCACGTAACTGATCATGCACTGATCACGTGGCTATCATGCACTGATCACGTGGCTGAACATGCACTGTTCACGTGGCTGATCACACACCTGTCACGTGACATATCATGCACTGATCACGTGGCACTCATGCACTGATCACGTGGCTGATCATACTCTGCTCACGTAACTCATGCACACATCACGTGGCTATCATGCACTGCTCACGTGGCTCGTCATGGAATGATCACGTAGCAACCATATACTGGTCACGTGACTGATCATGCAAAGATCACGTAAATGATCATGCACTGTTCACGTGACTGATCATGTACTGATCACGTGACTGATCATGCACTGATCACGTGGCTATCATGCACTGCTCACGTGGCTGATCATGCAACGATCACGTAGCAACCATGTACTGGTCACGTGACTGATCATGCACTGATCACGTAATTGATCCTGCACTGATCACGTGGCTCATCATGCACTGATCACGTGGCTGATCACACATGTATCACGTGACTGATCATGCACTGATCACGTGGCTCTCATGCACTGATCACGTGGCTGTCATGCACTGATCACGTGGATATCATGCACTGATCACGTGGCTGATCACACACGATCACGTGACTGATCATGCACTGATCACGTGGCTATCATGCACTGATCACGTGGCTGATCATGCACTGATCACGTGTCTGATCATGCACTGATCACGTGGCTGATCATGCACTGATCACGTAACTGATCATGCACTGATCACGTGGCTATCATGCACTGATCACGTGGCTGATCATGCACTGATCACGTGGCTGATCACACACTGATCACGTGACTATCATGCACTGATCACGTGGCACTCATGCACTGATCACGTGGCTGATCATACACTGATCACGTAACTCATGCACTGATCACGTGGCTATCATGCACTGATCACGTGGCTGTCATGCAATGATCACGTAGCTACCATATACTGGTCACGTGACTGATCATGCACTGATCACGTAAATGATCATGCACTGATCACGTGACTGATCATGCACTGATCACGTGACTGATCATGCACTGATCACGTGGCTATCATGCACTGCTCACGTGGCTGATCATGCAACGATCACGTAGCAACCATGTACTGGTCACGTGACTGATCATGCACTGATCACGTAACTGATCATGCACTGATCACGTGGCTCATCATGCACTGATCACGTGGCTGATCACACATGTATCACGTGACTGATCATGCACTGATCACGTGGCTATCATGCACTGATCACGTGGCTGTCATGCACTGATCACGTGGATATCATGCACTGATCACGTGGCTGATCACACATCACATGACTGATCATGCACTGATCACGTGGCTATCATGCACTGATCACGTGGCTATCATGCACTGATCACGTGGCTGATCATGCACTGATCACGTGCTACCATGCACTGATCACGTGACTGATCATGCACTGATCACGTGATTGATCATGCACTGATCACGTGGCTGATCATGCACTGATCACGTGGCTGATCATACACTGATCACGTGACTGATCATGCACTGATCACGTGGCTATCATGCACTGATCACGTGGCTGATCATGCACTGATCACGTGCCTGATCATGCACTGATCACGTGGCTGATCATGCACTGATCACGTGACTGATCATGCACTGATCACGTGACTGATCATGCACTGATCACGTGGCTATCATGCACTGATCACGTGGCTGATCATGCATGATCACGCAGCTACCATGTACTGATCACGTGACTGATCATGCACTGATCACGTGACTGATCATGCACTGATCACGTGGCTATCATGCACTGATCACGTGGCTGATCATGCAATGATCATGTAGCTACCATGTACTGGTCACGTGAATGATCATACACTGATCACGTGACTGATCATGCACTGATCACGTGGCTATCATGCACTGATCACGTGACTGATCATGCACTGATCACGTCTATATCATGCACTGATCACATGACTGCCCATGCACTGATCACGTGGATGATCATACACTGATCACGTGACAGATCATGCACTGATCACGTGGCTGATCATGCACTGATCACGTGACTGATCATGCACTGATCACGTGGCTGATCATGCACTGATCACGTGGCTATCATGCACTGATCACGTGGCTGATCATGCACTGATCACGTGTCTGATCATGCACTGATCACGTGGCTGATCATGCACTGCTCACGTAACTGATCATGCACTGATCACGTGGCTATCATGCACTGATCACGTGGCTGATCATGCACTGATCACGTGGCTGATCACACACTGTCACGTGACTATCATGCACTGATCACGTGGCACTCATGCACTGATCACGTGGCTGATCATACACTGATCACGTAACTCATGCACTGATCACGTGGCTATCATGCACTGATCACGTGGCTGATCATGCACTGATCACGTGGCTCACCATATACTGATCACGTGACTGATCATGCACTGATCACGTGATCATGCACTGATCACGTGACTGATCATGCACTGATCACGTGACTGATCATGCACTGATCACGTGGCTGATCATGCACTGATCACGTGGCTGATCATGCACTGATCACGTGGCTGATCATGCACTGATCACGTAACTGATCATGCACTGATCACGTGACTGATCATGCACTGATCACGTGGCTATCATGCACTGATCACGTGGCTGACATACACTGATCACGTGCCTGATCATGCACTGATCACGTGGCTGATCATGCACTGATCACGTGACTGATCATGCACTGATCACGTGTCTGATCATGCACTGATCACGTGGCTATCATGCACTGCTCACGTGGCTGATCATGCCATGATCACGCAGCTACCATGTACTGGTCACATGACTGATCATGCACTGATCACGTGACTGATCATGCAGTGATCACGTGGCTATCATGCACTACTCACGTGGCTGATCATGCAATGATCATGTAGCTACCATGTACAGGTCACGTGAATGATCATACACCCATCAGGTGACTGATCATGCACTGATCACGTGGCTATCATGCACTGATCACGAGACTGATCATGCACTGATCACGTCTATATCATGCACTGATCACATGACTGCCCATGCACTGATCACGTGGATGATCATACACTAATCTTGTGACAGATCATGCACTGATCACGTGGCTGATCATGCACTGATACCGTGACTGAGCATGGACTGATCACATGACTATCATGTAGTGATCACGTGACTTAATGGCGCTGATCATGTGACTGATCATGCGCTGATCATGTTTGCTATCATACACTGATCATGTGCCTCTGGAGGCAATAAACAAAGAGCTGAGTAGGCACGAATCAAACAGTCAGCAGGCAATAATCATGGAACTCAGGTGTGAGGAATCATGCTGCTCAGCTGGCAATAATCAAGCAGCTGAGCAGGCAGGAATTACGCAGCACAGCTGGCAATTGTCAAGCAGATGACAGGCAGGAATCGTGCAGCTCAGCTGGCAATTGTCAAGCAGATGAGCAGACAGTAATCACGCAGCTCAGCAGGCCCAGATCACGTGACTGAGCATGCACTGTTCACGTGGCTGATCATACACTGATCACGTGATGATCATGCACTGATCACTTGGATATCATGCACTGATCACGTGGCTGATCATACACTGTTCACGTGTCTGACCATGCACTGATCACGTGGCTGATCATACACTGCTCACGTAACTGATCATGCACTGATCACGTGGCTATCATGCACTGATCACGTGGCTGAACATGCACTGTTCACGTGGCTGATCACACACCTGTCACGTGACATATCATGCACTGATCACGTGGCACTCATGCACTGATCACGTGGCTGATCATACTCTGCTCACGTAACTCATGCACACATCACGTGGCTATCATGCACTGCTCACGTGGCTCGTCATGGAATGATCACGTAGCAACCATATACTGGTCACGTGACTGATCATGCAAAGATCACGTAAATGATCATGCACTGTTCACGTGACTGATCATGTACTGATCACGTGACTGATCATGCACTGATCACGTGGCTATCATGCTCTGCTCACGTGGCTGATCATGCAACGATCACGTAGCAACCATGTACTGGTCACGTGACTGATCATGCACTGATCACGTAATTGATCCTGCACTGATCACGTGGCTCATCATGCACTGATCACGTGGCTGATCACACATGTATCACGTGACTGATCATGCACTGATCACGTGGCTCTCATGCACTGATCACGTGGCTGTCATGCACTGATCACGTGGATATCATGCACTGATCACGTGGCTGATCACACACGTATCACATGACTGATCATGCACTGATCACGTGGCTATCATGCACTGATCACGTGGCTATCATGCACTGATCACGTGGCTATCATGCACTGATCACGTGGCTGATCATGCAATGATCACGTAGCTACCATGTACTGGTCACGTGACTGATCATGCACTGATCACGTAATTGATCATGCACTGATCATGTGGCTGATCATGCACTGATCACGTGGCTGATCATACACTGATCACATAACTGATCATGCACTGATCACGTGACTGATCATGCACTGATCACGTGGCTATCATGCACTGATCACTTGGCTGACATACACTGATCACGTGCCTGGTCATGCACTGATCACGTGGCTGATCATGCACTGATCACGTGACTGATCATGCACTGATCACGTGTCTGATCATGCACTGATCACGTGGCTATCATGCACTGATCACGTGGCTGATCATGCCATGATCACGCAGCTACCATGTACTGGTCACATGACTGATCATGCACTGATCACGTGACTGATCATGCAGTGATCACGTGGCTATCATGAACTACTCACGTGGCTGATCATGCAATGATCATGTAGCTACCATGTACAGGTCACGTGAATGATCATACACCCATCAGGTGACTGATCATGCACTGATCACGTGGCTATCATGCACTGATCACGAGACTGATCATGCACTGTTCACGTCTATATCATGCACTGATCACATGACTGCCCATGCACTGATCACGTGGATGATCATACACTAATCTTGTGACAGATCATGCACTGATCACGTGGCTGATCATGCACTGATACCGTGACTGAGCATGGACTGATCACATGACTATCATGTAGTGATCACGTGACTTAATGGCGCTGATCATGTGACTGATCATGCGCTGATCATGTTTGCTATCATACACTGATCATGTGCCTCTGGAGGCAATAAACAAAGAGCTGAGTAGGCACGAATCAAACAGTCAGCAGGCAATAATCATGGAACTCAGGTGTGAGGAATCATGCTGCTCAGCTGGCAATAATCAAGCAGCTGAGCAGGCAGGAATTACGCAGCACAGCTGGCAATTGTCAAGCAGATGACAGGCAGGAATCGTGCAGCTCAGCTGGCAATTGTCAAGCAGATGAGCAGACAGTAATCACGCAGCTCAGCAGGCCCAGATCACGTGACTGAGCATGCACTGTTCACGTGGCTGATCATACACTGATCACGTGATGATCATGCACTGATCACGTGGCTGATCATACACTGTTCACGTGTCTGACCATGCACTGATCACGTGGCTGATCATACACTGCTCACGTAACTGATCATGCACTGATCACGTGGCTATCATGCACTGATCACGTGGCTGAACATGCACTGTTCACGTGGCTGATCACACACCTGTCACGTGACATATCATGCACTGATCACGTGGCACTCATGCACTGATCACGTGGCTGATCATACTCTGCTCACGTAACTCATGCACACATCACGTGGCTATCATGCACTGCTCACGTGGCTCGTCATGGAATGATCACGTAGCAACCATATACTGGTAACGTGACTGATCATGCAAAGATCACGTAAATGATCATGCACTGTTCACGTGACTGATCATGTACTGATCACGTGACTGATCATGCACTGATCACGTGGCTATCATGCACTGCTCACGTGGCTGATCATGCAACGATCACGTAGCAACCATGTACTGGTCACGTGACTGATCATGCACTGATCACGTAATTGATCCTGCACTGATCACGTGGCTCATCATGCACTGATCACGTGGCTGATCACACATGTATCACGTGACTGATCATGCACTGATCACGTGGCTCTCATGCACTGATCACGTGGCTGTCATGCACTGATCACGTGGATATCATGCACTGATCATGTGGCTGATCACACACGTATCACATGACTGATCATGCACTGATCACGTGGCTATCATGCACTGATCACGTGGCTATCATGCACTGATCACGTGGCTGATCAGGCAATGATCACGTAGCTACCATGTACTGGTCACGTGACTGATCATGCACTGATCACGTAATTGATCATGCACTGATCATGTGGCTGATCATGCACTGATCACGTGGCTGATCATACACTGATCACATAACTGATCATGCACTGATCACGTGACTGATCATGCACTGATCACGTGGCTATCATGCACTGATCACTTGGCTGACATACACTGATCACGTGCCTGGTCATGCACTGATCACGTGGCTGATCATGCACTGATCACGTGACTGATCATGCACTGATCACGTGTCTGATCATGCACTGATCACGTGGCTATCATGCACTGCTCACGTGGCTGATCATGCCATGATCACGCAGCTACCATGTACTGGTCACATGACTGATCATGCACTGATCACGTGACTGATCATGCACTGATCACGTGGCTATCATGAACTACTCACGTGGCTGATCATGCAATGATCATGTAGCTACCATGTACAGGTCACGTGAATGATCATACACCCATCAGGTGACTGATCATGCACTGATCACGTGGCTATCATGCACTGATCACGAGACTGATCATGCACTGTTCACGTCTATATCATGCACTGATCACATGACTGCCCGTGCACTGATCACGTGGATGATCATACACTAATCTTGTGACAGATCATGCACTGATCACGTGGCTGATCATGCACTGATACCGTGACTGAGCATGGACTGATCACATGACTATCATGTAGTGATCACGTGACTTAATGGCGCTGATCATGTGACTGATCATGCGCTGATCATGTTTGCTATCATACACTGATCATGTGCCTCTGGAGGCAATAAACAAAGAGCTGAGTAGGCACGAATCAAACAGTCAGCAGGCAATAATCATGGAACTCAGGTGTGAGGAATCATGCTGCTCAGCTGGCAATAATCAAGCAGCTGAGCAGGCAGGAATTACGCAGCACAGCTGGCAATTGTCAAGCAGATGACAGGCAGGAATCGTGCAGCTCAGCTGGCAATTGTCAAGCAGATGAGCAGACAGTAATCACGCAGCTCAGCAGGCCCAGATCACGTGACTGAGCATGCACTGTTCACGTGGCTGATCATACACTGATCACGTGATGATCATGCACTGATCACTTGGATATCATGCACTGATCACGTGGCTGATCATACACTGTTCACGTGTCTGACCATGCACTGATCACGTGGCTGATCATACACTGCTCACGTAACTGATCATGCACTGATCACGTGGCTATCATGCACTGATCACGTGGCTGAACATGCACTGTTCACGTGGCTGATCACACACCTGTCACGTGACATATCATGCACTGATCACGTGGCACTCATGCACTGATCACGTGGCTGATCATACTCTGCTCACGTAACTCATGCACACATCACGTGGCTATCATGCACTGCTCACGTGGCTCGTCATGGAATGATCACGTAGCAACCATATACTGGTCACGTGACTGATCATGCAAAGATCACGTAAATGATCATGCACTGTTCACGTGACTGATCATGTACTGATCACGTGACTGATCATGCACTGATCACGTGGCTATCATGCTCTGCTCACGTGGCTGATCATGCAATGATCACGTAGCAACCATGTACTGGTCACGTGACTGATCATGCACTGATCACGTAATTGATCCTGCACTGATCACGTGGCTCATCATGCACTGATCACGTGGCTGATCACACATGTATCACGTGACTGATCATGCACTGATCACGTGGCTCTCATGCACTGATCACGTGGCTGTCATGCACTGATCACGTGGATATCATGCACTGATCACGTGGCTGATCACACACGTATCACATGACTGATCATGCACTGATCACGTGGCTATCATGCACTGATCACGTGGCTATCATGCACTGATCACGTGGCTGATCATGCAATGATCACGTAGCTACCATGTACTGGTCACGTGACTGATCATGCACTGATCACGTAATTGATCATGCACTGATTGTGGCTGATCATGCACTGATCACGTGGCTGATCATACACTGATCACATAACTGATCATGCACTGATCACGTGACTGATCATGCACTGATCACGTGGCTATCATGCACTGATCACGTGGCTGACATACACTGATCACGTGCCTGGTCATGCACTGATCACGTGGCTGATCATGCACTGATCACGTGACTGATCATGCACTGATCACGTGTCTGATCATGCACTGATCACGTGGCTATCATGCACTGCTCACGTGGCTGATCATGCCATGATCACGCAGCTACCATGTACTGGTCACATGACTGATCATGCACTGATCACGTGACTGATCATGCAGTGATCACGTGGCTATCATGAACTACTCACGTGGCTGATCATGCAATGATCATGTAGCTACCATGTACAGGTCACGTGAATGATCATACACCCATCAGGTGACTGATCATGCACTGATCACGTGGCTATCATGCACTGATCACGAGACTGATCATGCACTGATCACGTCTATATCATGCACTGATCACATGACTGCCCATGCACTGATCACGTGGATGATCATACACTAATCTTGTGACAGATCATGCACTGATCACGTGGCTGATCATGCACTGATACCGTGACTGAGCATGGACTGATCACATGACTATCATGTAGTGATCACGTGACTTAATGGCGCTGATCATGTGACTGATCATGCGCTGATCATGTTTGCTATCATACACTGATCATGTGCCTCTGGAGGCAATAAACAAAGAGCTGAGTAGGCACGAATCAAACAGTCAGCAGGCAATAATCATGGAACTCAGGTGTGAGGAATCATGCTGCTCAGCTGGCAATAATCAAGCAGCTGAGCAGGCAGGAATTACGCAGCACAGCTGGCAATTGTCAAGCAGATGACAGGCAGGAATCGTGCAGCTCAGCTGGCAATTGTCAAGCAGATGAGCAGACAGTAATCACGCAGCTCAGCAGGCCCAGATCACGTGACTGAGCATGCACTGTTCACGTGGCTGATCATACACTGATCACGTGATGATCATGCACTGATCACGTGGCTGATCATACACTGTTCACGTGTCTGACCATGCACTGATCACGTGGCTGATCATACACTGCTCACGTAACTGATCATGCACTGATCACGTGGCTATCATGCACTGATCACGTGGCTGAACATGCACTGTTCACGTGGCTGATCACACACCTGTCACGTGACATATCATGCACTGATCACGTGGCACTCATGCACTGATCACGTGGCTGATCATACTCTGCTCACGTAACTCATGCACACATCACGTGGCTATCATGCACTGCTCACGTGGCTCGTCATGGAATGATCACGTAGCAACCATATACTGGTCACGTGACTGATCATGCAAAGATCACGTAAATGATCATGCACTGTTCACGTGACTGATCATGTACTGATCACGTGACTGATCATGCACTGATCACGTGGCTATCATGCTCTGCTCACGTGGCTGATCATGCAACGATCACGTAGCAACCATGTACTGGTCACGTGACTGATCATGCACTGATCACGTAATTGATCCTGCACTGATCACGTGGCTCATCATGCACTGATCACGTGGCTGATCACACATGTATCACGTGACTGATCATGCACTGATCACGTGGCTCTCATGCACTGATCACGTGGCTGTCATGCACTGATCACGTGGATATCATGCACTGATCACGTGGCTGATCACACACGTATCACATGACTGATCATGCACTGATCACGTGGCTATCATGCACTGATCACGTGGCTATCATGCACTGATCACGTGGCTGATCATGCAATGATCACGTAGCTACCATGTACTGGTCACGTGACTGATCATGCACTGATCACGTAATTGATCATGCACTGATCATGTGGCTGATCATGCACTGATCACGTGGCTGATCATACACTGATCACATAACTGATCATGCACTGATCACGTGACTGATCATGCACTGATCACGTGGCTATCATGCACTGATCACTTGGCTGACATACACTGATCACGTGCCTGGTCATGCACTGATCACGTGGCTGATCATGCACTGATCACGTGACTGATCATGCACTGATCACGTGTCTGATCATGCACTGATCACGTGGCTATCATGCACTGCTCACGTGGCTGATCATGCCATGATCACGCAGCTACCATGTACTGGTCACATGACTGATCATGCACTGATCACGTGACTGATCATGCAGTGATCACGTGGCTATCATGAACTACTCACGTGGCTGATCATGCAATGATCATGTAGCTACCATGTACAGGTCACGTGAATGATCATACACCCATCAGGTGACTGATCATGCACTGATCACGTGGCTATCATGCACTGATCACGAGACTGATCATGCACTGATCACGTCTATATCATGCACTGATCACATGACTGCCCATGCACTGATCACGTGGATGATCATACACTAATCTTGTGACAGATCATGCACTGATCACGTGGCTGATCATGCACTGATACCGTGACTGAGCATGGACTGATCACATGACTATCATGTAGTGATCACGTGACTTAATGGCGCTGATCATGTGACTGATCATGCGCTGATCATGTTTGCTATCATACACTGATCATGTGCCTCTGGAGGCAATAAACAAAGAGCTGAGTAGGCACGAATCAAACAGTCAGCAGGCAATAATCATGGAACTCAGGTGTGAGGAATCATGCTGCTCAGCTGGCAATAATCAAGCAGCTGAGCAGGCAGGAATTACGCAGCACAGCTGGCAATTGTCAAGCAGATGACAGGCAGGAATCGTGCAGCTCAGCTGGCAATTGTCAAGCAGATGAGCAGACAGTAATCACGCAGCTCAGCAGGCCCAGATCACGTGACTGAGCATGCACTGTTCACGTGGCTGATCATACACTGATCACGTGATGATCATGCACTGATCACTTGGATATCATGCACTGATCACGTGGCTGATCATACACTGTTCACGTGTCTGACCATGCACTGATCACGTGGCTGATCATACACTGCTCACGTAACTGATCATGCACTGATCACGTGGCTATCATGCACTGATCACGTGGCTGAACATGCACTGTTCACGTGGCTGATCACACACCTGTCACGTGACATATCATGCACTGATCACGTGGCACTCATGCACTGATCACGTGGCTGATCATACTCTGCTCACGTAACTCATGCACACATCACGTGGCTATCATGCACTGCTCACGTGGCTCGTCATGGAATGATCACGTAGCAACCATATACTGGTCACGTGACTGATCATGCAAAGATCACGTAAATGATCATGCACTGTTCACGTGACTGATCATGTACTGATCACGTGACTGATCATGCACTGATCACGTGGCTATCATGCTCTGCTCACGTGGCTGATCATGCAATGATCACGTAGCAACCATGTACTGGTCACGTGACTGATCATGCACTGATCACGTAATTGATCATGCACTGATCACGTGGCTCATCATGCACTGATCACGTGGCTGATCACACATGTATCACGTGACTGATCATGCACTGATCACGTGGCTCTCATGCACTGATCACGTGGCTGTCATGCACTGATCACGTGGATATCATGCACTGATCACGTGGCTGATCACACACGTATCACATGACTGATCATGCACTGATCACGTGGCTATCATGCACTGATCACGTGGCTATCATGCACTGATCACGTGGCTGATCATGCAATGATCACGTAGCTACCATGTACTGGTCACGTGACTGATCATGCACTGATCACGTAATTGATCATGCACTGATCGTGGCTGATCATGCACTGATCACGTGGCTGATCATGCACTGATCACGTAACTGATCATGCACTGATCACGTGACTGATCATGCACTGATCACGTGGCTATCATGCACTGATCACGTGGCTGATCATGCACTGATCACGTGCCTGATCATGCACTGATCACGTGACTGATCATGCACTGATCACGTGACTGATCATGCACTGATCACGTGGCTATCATGCACTGATCACGTGGCTGTCATGCACTGATCACGTAGCTACCATATACTGGTCACGTGACTGATCATGCACTGATCACGTGACTGATCATGCACTGATCACGTGACTGATCATGCACTGATCACGTGACTGATCATGCACTGATCACGTGGCTATCATGCACTGATCACGTGGCTGATCATGCACTGATCACGTAGCTACCATGCACTGATCACGTGACTGATCATGCACTGATCACGTAATTGATCATGCACTGATCACGTGGCTGATCATGCACTGATCACGTGGCTGATCACACATGATCACGTGACTGATCATGCACTGATCACGTGGCTATCATGCACTGATCACGTGGCTGATCATGCACTGATCACGTGGCTATCATGCACTGATCACGTGGCTGATCACACGTATCACGTGACTGATCATGCACTGATCACGTGGCTATCATGCACTGATCACGTGGCTATCATGCACTGATCACGTGGCTGATCATGCACTGATCACGTGCTATCATGCACTGATCACGTGACTGATCATGCACTGATCACGTGATTGATCATGCACTGATCATGTGGCTGATCATGCACTGATCACGTGGCTGATCATGCACTGATACCGTGACTGAGCATGGACTGATCACATGACTATCATGTAGTGATCACGTGACTTAATGGCGCTGATCATGTGACTGATCATGCGCTGATCATGTTTGCTATCATACACTGATCATGTGCCTCTGGAGGCAATAAACAAAGAGCTGAGTAGGCACGAATCAAACAGTCAGCAGGCAATAATCATGGAACTCAGGTGTGAGGAATCATGCTGCTCAGCTGGCAATAATCAAGCAGCTGAGCAGGCAGGAATTACGCAGCACAGCTGGCAATTGTCAAGCAGATGACAGGCAGGAATCGTGCAGCTCAGCTGGCAATTGTCAAGCAGATGAGCAGACAGTAATCACGCAGCTCAGCAGGCCCAGATCACGTGACTGAGCATGCACTGTTCACGTGGCTGATCATACACTGATCACGTGATGATCATGCACTGATCACTTGGATATCATGCACTGATCACGTGGCTGATCATACACTGTTCACGTGTCTGACCATGCACTGATCACGTGGCTGATCATACACTGCTCACGTAACTGATCATGCACTGATCACGTGGCTATCATGCACTGATCACGTGGCTGAACATGCACTGTTCACGTGGCTGATCACACACCTGTCACGTGACATATCATGCACTGATCACGTGGCACTCATGCACTGATCACGTGGCTGATCATACTCTGCTCACGTAACTCATGCACACATCACGTGGCTATCATGCACTGCTCACGTGGCTCGTCATGGAATGATCACGTAGCAACCATATACTGGTCACGTGACTGATCATGCAAAGATCACGTAAATGATCATGCACTGTTCACGTGACTGATCATGTACTGATCACGTGACTGATCATGCACTGATCACGTGGCTATCATGCTCTGCTCACGTGGCTGATCATGCAACGATCACGTAGCAACCATGTACTGGTCACGTGACTGATCATGCACTGATCACGTAATTGATCCTGCACTGATCACGTGGCTCATCATGCACTGATCACGTGGCTGATCACACATGTATCACGTGACTGATCATGCACTGATCACGTGGCTCTCATGCACTGATCACGTGGCTATCATGCACTGATCACGTGGATATCATGCACTGATCACGTGGCTGATCACACACGTATCACATGACTGATCATGCACTGATCACGTGGCTATCATGCACTGATCACGTGGCTATCATGCACTGATCACGTGGCTGATCATGCAATGATCACGTAGCTACCATGTACTGGTCACGTGACTGATCATGCACTGATCACGTAATTGATCATGCACTGATCATGTGGCTGATCATGCACTGATCACGTGGCTGATCATACACTGATCACATAACTGATCATGCACTGATCACGTGACTGATCATGCACTGATCACGTGGCTATCATGCACTGATCACTTGGCTGGACATACACTGATCACGTGCCTGGTCATGCACTGATCACGTGGCTGATCATGCACTGATCACGTGACTGATCATGCACTGATCACGTGTCTGATCATGCACTGATCACGTGGCTATCATGCACTGCTCACGTGGCTGATCATGCCATGATCACGCAGCTACCATGTACTGGTCACATGACTGATCATGCACTGATCACGTGACTGATCATGCAGTGATCACGTGGCTATCATGAACTACTCACGTGGCTGATCATGCAATGATCATGTAGCTACCATGTACAGGTCACGTGAATGATCATACACCCATCAGGTGACTGATCATGCACTGATCACGTGGCTATCATGCACTGATCACGAGACTGATCATGCACTGATCACGTCTATATCATGCACTGATCACATGACTGCCCATGCACTGATCACGTGGATGATCATACACTAATCTTGTGACAGATCATGCACTGATCACGTGGCTGATCATGCACTGATACCGTGACTGAGCATGGACTGATCACATGACTATCATGTAGTGATCACGTGACTTAATGGCGCTGATCATGTGACTGATCATGCGCTGATCATGTTTGCTATCATACACTGATCATGTGCCTCTGGAGGCAATAAACAAAGAGCTGAGTAGGCACGAATCAAACAGTCAGCAGGCAATAATCATGGAACTCAGGTGTGAGGAATCATGCTGCTCAGCTGGCAATAATCAAGCAGCTGAGCAGGCAGGAATTACGCAGCACAGCTGGCAATTGTCAAGCAGATGACAGGCAGGAATCGTGCAGCTCAGCTGGCAATTGTCAAGCAGATGAGCAGACAGTAATCACGCAGCTCAGCAGGCCCAGATCACGTGACTGAGCATGCACTGTTCACGTGGCTGATCATACACTGATCACGTGATGATCATGCACTGATCACTTGGATATCATGCACTGATCACGTGGCTGATCATACACTGTTCACGTGTCTGACCATGCACTGATCACGTGGCTGATCATACACTGCTCACGTAACTGATCATGCACTGATCACGTGGCTATCATGCACTGATCACGTGGCTGAACATGCACTGTTCACGTGGCTGATCACACACCTGTCACGTGACATATCATGCACTGATCACGTGGCACTCATGCACTGATCACGTGGCTGATCATACTCTGCTCACGTAACTCATGCACACATCACGTGGCTATCATGCACTGCTCACGTGGCTCGTCATGGAATGATCACGTAGCAACCATATACTGGTCACGTGACTGATCATGCAAAGATCACGTAAATGATCATGCACTGTTCACGTGACTGATCATGTACTGATCACGTGACTGATCATGCACTGATCACGTGGCTATCATGCTCTGCTCACGTGGCTGATCATGCAACGATCACGTAGCAACCATGTACTGGTCACGTGACTGATCATGCACTGATCACGTAACTGATCCTGCACTGATCACGTGGCTCATCATGCACTGATCACGTGGCTGATCACACATGTATCACGTGACTGATCATGCACTGATCCCGTGGCTCTCATGCACTGATCACGTGGCTGTCATGCACTGATCACGTGGATATCATGCACTGATCACGTGGCTGATCACACACGTATCACATGACTGATCATGCACTGATCACGTGGCTATCATGCACTGATCACGTGGCTGATCATGCACTGATCACGTGGCTGATCATGCACTGATCACGTGGCTGATCATGCACTGATCACGTGACTGATCATGCACTGATCACGTGGCTATCATGCACTGATCACGTGGCTGATCATGCACTGATCACGTGGCTGATCATGCACTGATCACGTGACTATCATGCACTGATCACGTGGCATCATGCACTGATCACGTGGCTGATCATGCACTGATCACGTGACTCATGCACTGATCACGTGGCTATCATGCACTGATCACGTGGCTGTCATGCACTGATCACGTGGCTATCATATACTGATCACGTGACTGATCATGCACTGATCACGTGGCTGATCATGCACTGATCACGTGACTGATCATGCACTGATCACGTGACTGATCATGCACTGATCACGTGGCTATCATGCACTGCTCACGTGGCTGATCATGCAATGATCACGTAGCTACCATGTACTGGTCACGTGACTGATCATGCACTGATCACGTGACTGATCATGCACTGATCACGTGGCTATCATGCACTGATCACGTGGCTGATCATGCATGATCACGTGACTGATCATGCACTGATCACGTGGCTGATCATGCACTGATCACGTGGCTGATCATGCACTGATCACGTGGCTATCATGCACTGATCACGTGGCTGATCATGCACTATCACGTGACTGATCATGCACTGATCACGTGACTATCATGCACTGATCACGTGGCTGATCATGCACTGATCACGTGGCTATCATGCACTGATCACGTGGCTGATCATGCACTGATCACGTGACTGATCATGCACTGATCACATGACTATCATGTAGTGATCACGTGACTTAATGGCGCTGATCATGTGACTGATCATGCGCTGATCATGTTTGCTATCATACACTGATCATGTGCCTCTGGAGGCAATAAACAAAGAGCTGAGTAGGCACGAATCAACAGTCAGGAGGCAATAATCATGGAACTCAGGTGTGAGGAATCATGCTGCTCAGCTGGCAATAATCAAGCAGCTGAGCAGGCAGGAATTACGCAGCACAGCTGGCAATTGTCAAGCAGATGACAGGCAGGAATCGTGCAGCTCAGCTGGCAATTGTCAAGCAGATGAGCAGACAGTAATCACGCAGCTCAGCAGGCCCTGATCACGTGACTGATCATGCACTGATCACGTGGCTGATCATACACTGATCACGTGTCTGATCATGCACTGATCACGTGGCTGATCATGCACTGATCACGTAACTGATCATGCACTGATCACGTGGCTATCATGCACTGATCACGTGGCTGAACATGCACTGTTCACGTGGCTGATCACACACTGTCACGTGACATATCATGCACTGATCACGTGGCACTCATGCACTGATCACGTGGCTGATCATACTCTGCTCACGTAACTCATGCACACATCACGTGGCTATCATGCACTGCTCACGTGGCTCGTCATGGAATGATCACGTAGCACCATATACTGGTCACGTGACTGATCATGCAAAGATCACGTAAATGATCATGCACTGTTCACGTGACTGATCATGTACTGATCACGTGACTGATCATGCACTGATCACGTGGCTATCATGCACTGCTCACGTGGCTGATCATGCAACGATCACGTAGCAACCATGTACTGGTCACGTGACTGATCATGCACTGATCACGTAATTGATCATGCACTGATCACGTGGCTCATCATGCACTGATCACGTGGCTGATCACATGTATCACGTGACTGATCATGCACTGATCCGTGGCTATCATGCACTGATCACGTGGCTGTCATGCACTGATCACGTGGATATCATGCACTGATCACGTGGCTGATCATGCACGATCACGTGACTGATCATGCACTGATCACGTGGCTATCATGCACTGATCACGTGGCTATCATGCACTGATCACGTGGCTGATCATGCAATGATCACGTAGCTACCATGTACTGGTCACGTGACTGATCATGCACTGATCACGTGACTGATCATGCACTGATCACGTGGCTATCATGCACTACTCACGTGGCTGATCATGCAATGATCATGTAGCTACCATGTACAGGTCACGTGAATGATCATACACCCATCAGGTGACTGATCATGCACTGATCACGTGGCTATCATGCACTGATCACGAGACTGATCATGCACTGATCACGTCTATATCATGCACTGATCACATGACTGCCCATGCACTGATCACGTGGATGATCATACACTAATCATGTGACAGATCATGCACTGATCACGTGGCTGATCATGCACTGATACCGTGACTGAGCATGGACTGATCACATGACTATCATGTAGTGATCACGTGACTTAATGGCGCTGATCATGTGACTGATCATGCGCTGATCATGTTTGCTATCATACACTGATCATGTGCCTCTGGAGGCAATAAACAAAGAGCTGAGTAGGCACGAATCAAACAGTCAGCAGGCAATAATCATGGAACTCAGCTGTGAGGAATCATGCTGCTCAGCTGGCAATAATCAAGCAGCTGAGCAGGCAGGAATTACGCAGCACAGCTGGCAATTGTCAAGCAGATGACAGGCAGGAATCGTGCAGCTCAGCTGGCAATTGTCAAGCAGATGAGCAGACAGTAATCACGCAGCTCAGCAGGCCCTGATCACGTGACTGAGCATGCACTGTTCACGTGGCTGATCATACACTGATCACGTGTCTGATCATGCACTGATCACGTGGCTGATCATGCACTGATCACGTAACTGATCATGCACTGATCACGTGGCTATCATGCACTGATCACGTGGCTGATCATGCACTGATCACGTGGCTGATCACACACTGTCACGTGACTATCATGCACTGATCACGTGGCATCATGCACTGATCACGTGGCTGATCATACACTGATCACGTGACTGATCATGCACTGATCACGTGGCTGATCATGCACTGATCACGTGGCTGATCATGCACTGATCACGTGACTGATCATGCACTGATCACGTGGCATCATGCACTGATCACGTGGCTGATCATGCACTGATCACGTGACTGATCATGCACTGATCACGTGGCTATCATGCACTGATCACGTGGCTGATCATGCACTGATCACGTGGCTGATCATGCACTGTCACGTGACTGATCATGCACTGATCACGTGGCACTCATGCACTGATCACGTGGCTGATCATGCACTGATCACGTAACTCATGCACATCACGTGGCTATCATGCACTGATCACGTGGCTGATCATGCACTGATCACGTAGCAACCATGCACTGTCACGTGACTGATCATGCACTGATCACGTAAATGATCATGCACTGATCACGTGACTGATCATGCACTGATCACGTGACTGATCATGCACTGATCACGTGGCTATCATGCACTGATCACGTGGCTGATCATGCACGATCAGCCCATGTACTGGTCACGTGACTGATCATGCACTGATCACGTGATCATGCACTGATCACGTGGCTGATCATGCACTGATCACGTGGCTGATCACACACTGATCACGTGACTGATCATGCACTGATCACGTGGCTATCATGCACTGATCACGTGGCTGTCATGCACTGATCACGTGGCTGTCATGCACTGATCACGTGGCTATCATGCACTGATCACGTGGCTGATCACACTATCACATGACTGATCATGCACTGATCACGTGGCTGATCATGCACTGATCACGTGGCTATCATGCACTGATCACGTGGCTGATCATGCAATGATCACGTAGCTACCATGTACTGGTCACGTGACTGATCATGCACTGATCACGTAATTGATCATGCACTGATCACGTGGCTGATCATGCACTGATCACGTGGCTGATCATGCACTGATCACGTGACTGATCATGCACTGATCACGTGGCTATCATGCACTGATCACGTGGCTGATCATGCACTGATCACGTGGCTGATCATGCACTGATCACGTGGCTGATCATGCACTGATCACGTGACTGATCATGCACTGATCACGTGACTGATCATGCACTGATCACGTGGCTATCATGCACTGATCACGTGGCTGATCATGCATGATCACGCAGCTACCATGTACTGATCACATGACTGATCATGCACTGATCACGTGACTGATCATGCACTGATCACGTGGCTATCATGCACTGATCACGTGGCTGATCATGCAATGATCATGTAGCTACCATGTACAGGTCACGTGAATGATCATACACTGATCAGGTGACTGATCATGCACTGATCACGTGGCTATCATGCACTGATCACGTGACTGATCATGCACTGATCACGTCTATATCATGCACTGATCACATGACTGCCATGCACTGATCACGTGGATGATCATACACTAATCACGTGACAGATCATGCACTGATCACGTGGCTGATCATGCACTATCACGTGACTGATCATGCACTGATCACGTGACTGATCATGCACTGATCACGTGGCTATCATGCACTGATCACGTGGCTGATCATGCACTGTTCACGTGTCTGATCATGCACTGATCACGTGGCTGATCATACACTGCTCACGTAACTGATCATGCACTGATCACGTGGCTATCATGCACTGATCACGTGGCTGAACATGCACTGTTCACGTGGCTGATCACACACCTGTCACGTGACATATCATGCACTGATCACGTGGCACTCATGCACTGATCACGTGGCTGATCATACTCTGCTCACGTAACTCATGCACACATCACGTGGCTATCATGCACTGCTCACGTGGCTGTCATGGAATGATCACGTAGCAACCATATACTGGTCACGTGACTGATCATGCACTGATCACGTAAATGATCATGCACTGTTCACGTGACTGATCATGTACTGATCACGTGACTGATCATGCACTGATCACGTGGCTATCATGCACTGCTCACGTGGCTGATCATGCAACGATCACGTAGCAACCATGTACTGGTCACGTGACTGATCATGCACTGATCACGTAATTGATCATGCACTGATCACGTGGCTCATCATGCACTGATCACGTGGCTGATCACACATGTATCACGTGACTGATCATGCACTGATCACGTGGCTCTCATGCACTGATCACGTGGCTGTCATGCACTGATCACGTGGATATCATGCACTGATCACGTGGCTGATCACACACTATCACATGACTGATCATGCACTGATCACGTGGCTATCATGCACTGATCACGTGGCTATCATGCACTGATCACGTGGCTGATCATGCAATGATCACGTAGCTACCATGTACTGGTCACGTGACTGATCATGCACTGATCACGTAATTGATCATGCACTGATCACGTGGCTGATCATGCACTGATCACGTGGCTGATCATACACTGATCACGTAACTGATCATGCACTGATCACGTGACTGATCATGCACTGATCACGTGGCTATCATGCACTGATCACGTGGCTGACATACACTGATCACGTGCCTGGTCATGCACTGATCACGTGGCTGATCATGCACTGATCACGTGACTGATCATGCACTGATCACGTGTCTGATCATGCACTGATCACGTGGCTATCATGCACTGCTCACGTGGCTGATCATGCCATGATCACGCAGCTACCATGTACTGGTCACATGACTGATCATGCACTGATCACGTGACTGATCATGCAGTGATCACGTGGCTATCATGCACTACTCACGTGGCTGATCATGCAATGATCATGTAGCTACCATGTACAGGTCACGTGAATGATCATACACCCATCAGGTGACTGATCATGCACTGATCACGTGGCTATCATGCACTGATCACGAGACTGATCATGCACTGATCACGTCTATATCATGCACTGATCACATGACTGCCCATGCACTGATCACGTGGATGATCATACACTAATCTTGTGACAGATCATGCACTGATCACGTGGCTGATCATGCACTGATACCGTGACTGAGCATGGACTGATCACATGACTATCATGTAGTGATCACGTGACTTAATGGCGCTGATCATGTGACTGATCATGCGCTGATCATGTTTGCTATCATACACTGATCATGTGCCTCTGGAGGCAATAAACAAAGAGCTGAGTAGGCACGAATCAAACAGTCAGCAGGCAATAATCATGGAACTCAGGTGTGAGGAATCATGCTGCTCAGCTGGCAATAATCAAGCAGCTGAGCAGGCAGGAATTACGCAGCTCAGCTGGCAATTGTCAAGCAGATGAGCAGACAGTAATCACGCAGCTCAGCAGGCCCAGATCACGTGACTGAGCATGCACTGTTCACGTGGCTGATCATACACTGATCACGTGATGATCATGCACTGATCACTTGGATATCATGCACTGATCACGTGGCTGATCATACACTGTTCACGTGTCTGACCATGCACTGATCACGTGGCTGATCATACACTGCTCACGTAACTGATCATGCACTGATCACGTGGCTATCATGCACTGATCACGTGGCTGAACATGCACTGTTCACGTGGCTGATCACACACCTGTCACGTGACATATCATGCACTGATCACGTGGCACTCATGCACTGATCACGTGGCTGATCATACTCTGCTCACGTAACTCATGCACACATCACGTGGCTATCATGCACTGCTCACGTGGCTCGTCATGGAATGATCACGTAGCAACCATATACTGGTCACGTGACTGATCATGCAAAGATCACGTAAATGATCATGCACTGTTCACGTGACTGATCATGTACTGATCACGTGACTGATCATGCACTGATCACGTGGCTATCATGCTCTGCTCACGTGGCTGATCATGCAACGATCACGTAGCAACCATGTACTGGTCACGTGACTGATCATGCACTGATCACGTAATTGATCCTGCACTGATCACGTGGCTCATCATGCACTGATCACGTGGCTGATCACACATGTATCACGTGACTGATCATGCACTGATCACGTGGCTCTCATGCACTGATCACGTGGCTGTCATGCACTGATCACGTGGATATCATGCACTGATCACGTGGCTGATCATGCACTGATCACGTAGCTATCATGCACTGATCACGTGACTGATCATGCACTGATCACGTGGCTGATCATGCACTGATCACGTGGCTGATCATGCACTGATCACGTGGCTATCATGCACTGATCACGTGGCTGATCATGCACTGATCACGTGACTGATCATGCACTGATCACGTGGCTGATCATGCACTGATCACGTGGCTATCATGCACTGATCACGTGGCTGATCATGCACTGATCACGTAGCTATCATGCACTGATCACGTGACTGATCATGCACTGATCACGTAATTGATCATGCACTGATCACGTGGCTGATCATGCACTGATCACGTGGCTGATCATGCACTGATCACGTGACTGATCATGCACTGATCACGTGACTGATCATGCACTGATCACGTGGCTATCATGCACTGATCACGTGGCTGATCATGCACTGATCACGTGACTGATCATGCACTGATCACGTGGCTGATCATGCACTGATCACGTGACTGATCATGCACTGATCACGTGACTGATCATGCACTGATCACGTGGCTATCATGCACTGATCACGTGGCTGATCATGCAATGATCACGTAGCTACCATGTACTGGTCACGTGACTGATCATGCACTGATCACGTAATTGATCATGCACTGATCACGTGGCTGATCATGCACTGATCACGTGGCTGATCACACATGATCACGTGACTGATCATGCACTGATCACGTGGCTATCATGCACTGATCACGTGGCTGATCATGCACTGATCACGTGGCTATCATGCACTGATCACGTGGCTGATCACACTGATCACGTGACTGATCATGCACTGATCACGTGGCTGATCATGCACTGATCACGTGGCTATCATGCACTGATCACGTGGCTGATCATGCAATGATCACGTAGCTACCATGTACTGGTCACGTGACTGATCATGCACTGATCACGTGACTGATCATGCACTGATCACGTGGCTATCATGCACTACTCACGTGGCTGATCATGCAATGATCATGTAGCTACCATGTACAGGTCACGTGAATGATCATACACCCATCAGGTGACTGATCATGCACTGATCACGTGGCTATCATGCACTGATCACGTGACTGATCATGCACTGATCACGTCTATATCATGCACTGATCACATGACTGCCATGCACTGATCACGTGGATGATCATACACTAATCATGTGACAGATCATGCACTGATCACGTGGCTGATCATGCACTGATACCGTGACTGAGCATGGACTGATCACATGACTATCATGTAGTGATCACGTGACTTAATGGCGCTGATCATGTGACTGATCATGCGCTGATCATGTTTGCTATCATACACTGATCATGTGCCTCTGGAGGCAATAAACAAAGAGCTGAGTAGGCACGAATCAAACAGTCAGCAGGCAATAATCATGGAACTCAGCTGTGAGGAATCATGCTGCTCAGCTGGCAATAATCAAGCAGCTGAGCAGGCAGGAATTACGCAGCACAGCTGGCAATTGTCAAGCAGATGACAGGCAGGAATCGTGCAGCTCAGCTGGCAATTGTCAAGCAGATGAGCAGACAGTAATCACGCAGCTCAGCAGGCCCTGATCACGTGACTGAGCATGCACTGTTCACGTGGCTGATCATACACTGATCACGTGACTGATCATGCACTGATCACGTGGCTGATCATGCACTGATCACGTGGCTGATCATGCACTGATCACGTGGCTATCATGCACTGATCACGTGGCTGATCATGCACTGATCACGTGGCTGATCACACTGTCACGTGACTATCATGCACTGATCACGTGGCACTCATGCACTGATCACGTGGCTGATCATACACTGATCACGTGACTGATCATGCACTGATCACGTGGCTGATCATGCACTGATCACGTGGCTGATCATGCACTGATCACGTGACTATCATGCACTGATCACGTGGCATCATGCACTGATCACGTGGCTGATCATGCACTGATCACGTGACTGATCATGCACTGATCACGTGGCTATCATGCACTGATCACGTGGCTGATCATGCACTGATCACGTGGCTGATCATGCACTGTCACGTGACTATCATGCACTGATCACGTGGCACTCATGCACTGATCACGTGGCTGATCATGCACTGATCACGTGACTCATGCACACATCACGTGGCTATCATGCACTGATCACGTGGCTGATCATGCACTGATCACGTGGCAACCATATACTGATCACGTGACTGATCATGCACTGATCACGTGGCTGATCATGCACTGATCACGTGACTGATCATGCACTGATCACGTGACTGATCATGCACTGATCACGTGGCTATCATGCACTGATCACGTGGCTGATCATGCACGATCACGTAGCTACCATGTACTGGTCACGTGACTGATCATGCACTGATCACGTAACTGATCATGCACTGATCACGTGGCTGATCATGCACTGATCACGTGGCTGATCACACATGATCACGTGACTGATCATGCACTGATCACGTGGCTCTCATGCACTGATCACGTGGCTGTCATGCACTGATCACGTGGATATCATGCACTGATCACGTGGCTGATCACACGTATCACATGACTGATCATGCACTGATCACGTGGCTATCATGCACTGATCACGTGGCTATCATGCACTGATCACGTGGCTGATCATGCAATGATCACGTAGCTACCATGTACTGGTCACGTGACTGATCATGCACTGATCACGTGTTGATCATGCACTGATCACGTGGCTGATCATGCACTGATCACGTGGCTGATCATGCACTGATCACGTGACTGATCATGCACTGATCACGTGGCTATCATGCACTGATCACGTGGCTGATCATGCACTGATCACGTGGCTGATCATGCACTGATCACGTGGCTGATCATGCACTGATCACGTGACTGATCATGCACTGATCACGTGACTGATCATGCACTGATCACGTGGCTATCATGCACTGATCACGTGGCTGATCATGCATGATCACGCAGCTACTGCACTGATCACATGACTGATCATGCACTGATCACGTGACTGATCATGCACTGATCACGTGGCTATCATGCACTGATCACGTGGCTGATCATGCAATGATCATGTAGCTACCATGTACAGGTCACGTGAATGATCATACACCCATCAGGTGACTGATCATGCACTGATCACGTGGCTATCATGCACTGATCACGTGACTGATCATGCACTGATCACGTCTATATCATGCACTGATCACATGACTGCCCATGCACTGATCACGTGGATGATCATACACTAATCACGTGACAGATCATGCACTGATCACGTGGCTGATCATGCACTGATCACGTGACTGATCATGCACTGATCACGTGGCTATCATGCACTGATCACGTGGCTATCATGCACTGATCACGTGGCTGATCATGCACTGATCACGTGTCTGATCATGCACTGATCACGTGGCTGATCATACACTGCTCACGTAACTGATCATGCACTGATCACGTGGCTATCATGCACTGATCACGTGGCTGAACTTGCACTGTTCACGTGGCTGATCACACACCTGTCACGTGACATATCATGCACTGATCACGTGGCACTCATGCACTGATCACGTGGCTGATCATACACTGCTCACGTAACTCATGCACACATCACGTGGCTATCATGCACTGCTCACGTGGCTGTCATGGAATGATCACGTAGCAACCATATACTGGTCACGTGACTGATCATGCACTGATCACGTAAATGATCATGCACTGTTCACGTGACTGATCATGCACTGATCACGTGACTGATCATGCACTGATCACGTGGCTATCATGCACTGCTCACGTGGCTGATCATGCAACGATCACGTAGCAACCATGTACTGGTCACGTGACTGATCATGCACTGATCACGTAATTGATCATGCACTGATCACGTGGCTCATCATGCACTGATCACGTGGCTGATCACACATGTATCACGTGACTGATCATGCACTGATCACGTGGCTCTCATGCACTGATCACGTGGCTGTCATGCACTGATCACGTGGATATCATGCACTGATCACGTGGCTGATCACACACGTATCACATGACTGATCATGCACTGATCACGTGGCTATCATGCACTGATCACGTGGCTATCATGCACTGATCACGTGGCTGATCATGCAATGATCACGTAGCTACCATGTACTGGTCACGTGACTGATCATGCACTGATCACGTAATTGATCATGCACTGATCATGTGGCTGATCATGCACTGATCACGTGGCTGATCATGCACTGATCACATAACTGATCATGCACTGATCACGTGACTGATCATGCACTGATCACGTGGCTATCATGCACTGATCACTTGGCTGGACATACACTGATCACGTGCCTGGTCATGCACTGATCACGTGGCTGATCATGCACTGATCACGTGACTGATCATGCACTGATCACGTGTCTGATCATGCACTGATCACGTGGCTATCATGCACTGCTCACGTGGCTGATCATGCCATGATCACGCAGCTACCATGTACTGGTCACATGACTGATCATGCACTGATCACGTGACTGATCATGCAGTGATCACGTGGCTATCATGCACTACTCACGTGGCTGATCATGCAATGATCATGTAGCTACCATGTACAGGTCACGTGAATGATCATACACCCATCAGGTGACTGATCATGCACTGATCACGTGGCTATCATGCACTGATCACGAGACTGATCATGCACTGTTCACGTCTATATCATGCACTGATCACATGACTGCCCATGCACTGATCACGTGGATGATCATACACTAATCTTGTGACAGATCATGCACTGATCACGTGGCTGATCATGCACTGATACCGTGACTGAGCATGGACTGATCACATGACTATCATGTAGTGATCACGTGACTTAATGGCGCTGATCATGTGACTGATCATGCGCTGATCATGTTTGCTATCATACACTGATCATGTGCCTCTGGAGGCAATAAACAAAGAGCTGAGTAGGCACGAATCAAACAGTCAGCAGGCAATAATCATGGAACTCAGGTGTGAGGAATCATGCTGCTCAGCTGGCAATAATCAAGCAGCTGAGCAGGCAGGAATTACGCAGCTCAGCTGGCAATTGTCAAGCAGATGAGCAGACAGTAATCACGCAGCTCAGCAGGCCCAGATCACGTGACTGAGCATGCACTGTTCACGTGGCTGATCATACACTGATCACGTGATGATCATGCACTGATCACTTGGATATCATGCACTGATCACGTGGCTGATCATACACTGTTCACGTGTCTGACCATGCACTGATCACGTGGCTGATCATACACTGCTCACGTAACTGATCATGCACTGATCACGTGGCTATCATGCACTGATCACGTGGCTGAACATGCACTGTTCACGTGGCTGATCACACACCTGTCACGTGACATATCATGCACTGATCACGTGGCACTCATGCACTGATCACGTGGCTGATCATACTCTGCTCACGTAACTCATGCACACATCACGTGGCTATCATGCACTGCTCACGTGGCTCGTCATGGAATGATCACGTAGCAACCATATACTGGTCACGTGACTGATCATGCAAAGATCACGTAAATGATCATGCACTGTTCACGTGACTGATCATGTACTGATCACGTGACTGATCATGCACTGATCACGTGGCTATCATGCTCTGCTCACGTGGCTGATCATGCAACGATCACGTAGCAACCATGTACTGGTCACGTGACTGATCATGCACTGATCACGTAATTGATCCTGCACTGATCACGTGGCTCATCATGCACTGATCACGTGGCTGATCACACATGTATCACGTGACTGATCATGCACTGATCACGTGGCTCTCATGCACTGATCACGTGGCTGTCATGCACTGATCACGTGGATATCATGCACTGATCACGTGGCTGATCATGCACTGATCACGTGCTATCATGCACTGATCACGTGACTGATCATGCACTGATCACGTGGCTATCATGCACTGATCACGTGGCTGATCATGCACTGATCACGTGGCTATCATGCACTGATCACGTGGCTGATCATGCACTGATCACGTGACTGATCATGCACTGATCACGTGGCTGATCATGCACTGATCACGTGGCTATCATGCACTGATCACGTGGCTGATCATGCACTGATCACGTGCTACATGCACTGATCACGTGACTGATCATGCACTGATCACGTGGCTGATCATGCACTGATCACGTGGCTGATCATGCACTGATCACGTGGCTGATCATGCACTGATCACGTGACTGATCATGCACTGATCACGTGACTGATCATGCACTGATCACGTGGCTATCATGCACTGATCACGTAGCTGATCATGTACTGATCACGTGAATGATCATGCACCCATCACGTGACTGATCATGCACTGATCACGTGGCTATCATGCACTGATCACGTGACTGATCATGCACTGATCACGTCTATATCATGCACTGATCACATGACTGCCCATGCACTGATCACGTGGATGATCATACACTAATCTTGTGACAGATCATGCACTGATCACGTGGCTGATCATGCACTGATACCGTGACTGAGCATGGACTGATCACATGACTATCATGTAGTGATCACGTGACTTAATGGCGCTGATCATGTGACTGATCATGCGCTGATCATGTTTGCTATCATACACTGATCATGTGCCTCTGGAGGCAATAAACAAAGAGCTGAGTAGGCACGAATCAAACAGTCAGCAGGCAATAATCATGGAACTCAGGTGTGAGGAATCATGCTGCTCAGCTGGCAATAATCAAGCAGCTGAGCAGGCAGGAATTACGCAGCACAGCTGGCAATTGTCAAGCAGATGACAGGCAGGAATCGTGCAGCTCAGCTGGCAATTGTCAAGCAGATGAGCAGACAGTAATCACGCAGCTCAGCAGGCCCTGATCACGTGACTGAGCATGCACTGTTCACGTGGCTGATCATACACTGATCACGTGACTGATCATGCACTGATCACGTGGCACTCATGCACTGATCACGTGGCTGATCATACACTGATCACGTGACTCATGCACTGATCACGTGGCTGATCATGCACTGATCACGTGGCTGATCATGCACTGATCACGTGGCTATCATGCACTGATCACGTGGCTGATCATGCACTGATCACGTGGCTGATCATGCACTGATCACGTGACTGATCATGCACTGATCACGTGACTGATCATGCACTGATCACGTGGCTATCATGCACTGATCACGTGGCTGATCATGCAATGATCACGTAGCTACCATGTACTGGTCACGTGACTGATCATGCACTGATCACGTAATTGATCATGCACTGATCACGTGGCTGATCATGCACTGATCACGTGGCTGATCACACATGATCACGTGACTGATCATGCACTGATCACGTGGCTGATCATGCACTGATCACGTGGCTGATCATGCACTGATCACGTGGCTATCATGCACTGATCACGTGGCTGATCATGCATGATCACGCAGCTACCATGTACTGATCACATGACTGATCATGCACTGATCACGTGACTGATCATGCACTGATCACGTGGCTATCATGCACTGATCACGTGGCTGATCATGCAATGATCATGTAGCTACCATGTACTGGTCACGTGACTGATCATACACCGATCACGTGACTGATCATGCACTGATCACGTGGCTATCATGCACTGATCACGTGCTGATCATGCACTGATCACGTCTATATCATGCACTGATCACATGACTGCCATGCACTGATCACGTGGAT
The DNA here is from genome assembly GCF_032452875.1 of Bos javanicus. Classification (NCBI taxonomy): domain Eukaryota; kingdom Metazoa; phylum Chordata; class Mammalia; order Artiodactyla; family Bovidae; genus Bos; species Bos javanicus. Next base: position 288,730 of record NW_026893658.1, read on the forward strand.
GATCATGCACTAATCACGTGACAGATCATGCACTGATCACGTGGCTGATCATGCACTGATCACGTGACTGATCATGCACTGATCACGTGGCTGATCATGCACTGATCACGTGGCTATCATGCACTGATCACGTGGCTGATCATGCACTGATCACGTGTCTGATCATGCACTGATCACGTGGCTGATCATGCACTGATCACGTAACTGATCATGCACTGATCACGTGGCTATCATGCACTGATCACGTGGCTGATCATGCACTGATCACGTGGCTGATCACACACTGTCACGTGACATATCATGCACTGATCACGTGGCACTCATGCACTGATCACGTGGCTGATCATACACTGCTCACGTAACTCATGCACACATCACGTGGCTATCATGCACTGCTCACGTGGCTGTCATGGAATGATCACGTAGCAACCATATACTGGTCACGTGACTGATCATGCACTGATCACGTAAATGATCATGCACTGATCACGTGACTGATCATGCACTGATCACGTGACTGATCATGCACTGATCACGTGGCTATCATGCACTGCTCACGTGGCTGATCATGCACTGCGATCACGTAGCAACCATGTACTGGTCACGTGACTGATCATGCACTGATCACGTAATTGATCATGCACTGATCACGTGGCTCATCATGCACTGATCACGTGGCTGATCACACATGATCACGTGACTGATCATGCACTGATCACGTGGCTCATGCACTGATCACGTGGCTGTCATGCACTGATCACGTGGATATCATGCACTGATCACGTGGCTGATCACACACTATCACATGACTGATCATGCACTGATCACGTGGCTATCATGCACTGATCACGTGGCTATCATGCACTGATCACGTGGCTGATCATGCACTGATCACGTAGCTACCATGTACTGATCACGTGACTGATCATGCACTGATCACGTAATTGATCATGCACTGATCACGTGGCTGATCATGCACTGATCACGTGGCTGATCATGCACTGATCACGTAACTGATCATGCACTGATCACGTGACTGATCATGCACTGATCACGTGGCTATCATGCACTGATCAAGTGGCTGGACATACACTGATCACGTGCCTGATCATGCACTGATCACGTGGCTGATCATGCACTGATCACGTGACTGATCATGCACTGATCACGTGTCTGATCATGCACTGATCACGTGGCTATCATGCACTGCTCACGTGGCTGATCATGCCATCACGCAGCTACCATGTACTGGTCACATGACTGATCATGCACTGATCACGTGACTGATCATGCACTGATCACGTGGCTATCATGCACTACTCACGTGGCTGATCATGCAATGATCATGTAGCTACCATGTACAGGTCACGTGAATGATCATACACCCATCAGGTGACTGATCATGCACTGATCACGTGGCTATCATGCACTGATCACGTGACTGATCATGCACTGATCACGTCTATATCATGCACTGATCACATGACTGCCCATGCACTGATCACGTGGATGATCATACACTAATCATGTGACAGATCATGCACTGATCACGTGGCTGATCATGCACTGATACCGTGACTGAGCATGGACTGATCACATGACTATCATGTAGTGATCACGTGACTTAATGGCGCTGATCATGTGACTGATCATGCGCTGATCATGTTTGCTATCATACACTGATCATGTGCCTCTGGAGGCAATAAACAAAGAGCTGAGTAGGCACGAATCAAACAGTCAGCAGGCAATAATCATGGAACTCAGGTGTGAGGAATCATGCTGCTCAGCTGGCAATAATCAAGCAGCTGAACAGGCAGGAATTACGCAGCACAGCTGGCAATTGTCAAGCAGATGACAGGCAGGAATCGTGCAGCTCAGCTGGCAATTGTCAAGCAGATGAGCAGACAGTAATCACGCAGCTCAGCAGGCCCTGATCACGTGACTGAGCATGCACTGTTCACGTGGCTGATCATACACTGATCACGTGACTGATCATGCACTGATCACGTGGCTGATCATGCACTGATCACGTGGCTGATCATGCACTGATCACGTGGCTATCATGCACTGATCACGTGGCTGATCATGCACTGATCACGTGGCTGATCATGCACTGTCACGTGACTATCATGCACTGATCACGTGGCACTCATGCACTGATCACGTGGCTGATCATACACTGATCACGTGACTGATCATGCACTGATCACGTGGCTGATCATGCACTGATCACGTGGCTGATCATACACTGATCACGTGACTGATCATGCACTGATCACGTGGCATCATGCACTGATCACGTGGCTGATCATGCACTGATCACGTGACTGATCATGCACTGATCACGTGGCTATCATGCACTGATCACGTGGCTGATCATGCACTGATCACGTGGCTGATCATGCACTGATCACGTGACTATCATGCACTGATCACGTGGCTGATCATGCACTGATCACGTAACTCATGCACACATCACGTGGCTATCATGCACTGATCACGTGGCTGTCATGGAATGATCACGTAGCAACCATATACTGTAACGTGACTGATCATGCACTGATCACGTAACTGATCATGCACTGATCACGTGACTGATCATGCACTGATCACGTGACTGATCATGCACTGATCACGTGGCTATCATGCACTGATCACGTGGCTGATCATGCACGATCACGTAGCAACCATGTACTGGTCACGTGACTGATCATGCACTGATCACGTAACTGATCATGCACTGATCACGTGGCTCATCATGCACTGATCACGTGGCTGATCACACATGTATCACGTGACTGATCATGCACTGATCACGTGGCTCTCATGCACTGATCACGTGGCTGTCATGCACTGATCACGTGGATATCATGCACTGATCACGTGGCTGATCACACACGTATCACATGACTGATCATGCACTGATCACGTGGCTATCATGCACTGATCACGTGGCTATCATGCACTGATCACGTGGCTGATCATGCACTGATCACGTAGCTACCATGTACTGATCACGTGACTGATCATGCACTGATCACGTAATTGATCATGCACTGATCATGTGGCTGATCATGCACTGATCACGTGGCTGATCATGCACTGATCACGTAACTGATCATGCACTGATCACGTGACTGATCATGCACTGATCACGTGGCTATCATGCACTGATCACGTGGCTGACATACACTGATCACGTGCCTGATCATGCACTGATCACGTGGCTGATCATGCACTGATCACGTGACTGATCATGCACTGATCACGTGTCTGATCATGCACTGATCACGTGGCTATCATGCACTGATCACGTGGCTGATCATGCCATAATCACGCAGCTACCATGTACTGGTCACATGACTGATCATGCACTGATCACGTGACTGATCATGCAGTGATCACGTGGCTATCATGCACTACTCACGTGGCTGATCATGCAATGATCATGTAGCTACCATGTACAGGTCACGTGAATGATCATACACCCATCAGGTGACTGATCATGCACTGATCACGTGGCTATCATGCACTGATCACGAGACTGATCATGCACTGATCACGTCTATATCATGCACTGATCACATGACTGCCCGTGCACTGATCACGTGGATGATCATACACTAATCTTGTGACAGATCATGCACTGATCACGTGGCTGATCATGCACTGATACCGTGACTGAGCATGGACTGATCACATGACTATCATGTAGTGATCACGTGACTTAATGGCGCTGATCATGTGACTGATCATGCGCTGATCATGTTTGCTATCATACACTGATCATGTGCCTCTGGAGGCAATAAACAAAGAGCTGAGTAGGCACGAATCAAACAGTCAGCAGGCAATAATCATGGAACTCAGGTGTGAGGAATCATGCTGCTCAGCTGGCAATAATCAAGCAGCTGAGCAGGCAGGAATTACCCAGCACAGCTGGCAATTGTCAAGCAGATGACAGGCAGGAATCGTGCAGCTCATCTGACAATTGTCAAGCAGATGAGCAGACAGTAATCACGCAGCTCAGCAGGCCCAGATCACGTGACTGAGCATGCACTGTTCACGTGGCTGATCATACACTGATCACGTGACTGATCATGCACTGATCACGTGGCTGATCATACACTGATCACGTGTCTGACCATGCACTGATCACGTGGCTGATCATACACTGCTCACGTAACTGATCATGCACTGATCACGTGGCTATCATGCACTGATCACGTGGCTGATCATGCACTGATCACGTGGCTGATCACACACTGTCACGTGACATATCATGCACTGATCACGTGGCTGTCATGCACTGATCACGTGGCTATCATATACTGGTCACGTGACTGATCATGCACTGATCACGTAAATGATCATGCACTGATCACGTGACTGATCATGCACTGATCACGTGACTGATCATGCACTGATCACGTGGCTATCATGCACTGATCACGTGGCTGATCATGCACGATCACGTAGCAACCATGTACTGGTCACGTGACTGATCATGCACTGATCACGTAATTGATCATGCACTGATCACGTGGCTGATCATGCACTGATCACGTGGCTGATCACACATGATCACGTGACTGATCATGCACTGATCACGTGGCTATCATGCACTGATCACGTGGCTGATCATGCACTGATCACGTGGCTATCATGCACTGATCACGTGGCTGATCACACTATCACGTGACTGATCATGCACTGATCACGTGGCTGTCATGCACTGATCACGTGGCTATCATGCACTGATCACGTGGCTGATCACACACGTATCACATGACTGATCATGCACTGATCACGTGGCTATCATGCACTGATCACGTGGCTACATGCACTGATCACGTGGCTGATCATGCAACGATCATTTAGCTACCATGTACAGGTCACGTAACTGATCATGCACTGAGCACGTAATTGATCATGCACTGATCACGTGGCTGATCATGCACTGATCACGTGGCTGATCATGCACTGATCACGTAACTGATCATGCACTGATCACGTGACTGATCATGCACTGATCACGTGGCTATCATGCACTGATCACGTGGCTGGACATGCACTGATCACGTGCCTGATCATGCACTGATCACGTGACTGATCATGCACTGATCACGTGACTGATCATGCACTGATCACGTGGCTATCATGCACTGATCACGTGGCTGATCATGCATGATCACGCAGCTACCATGTACTGGTCACATGACTGATCATGCACTGATCACGTGACTGATCATGCACTGATCACGTGGCTATCATGCACTATCACGTGGCTGATCATGCAATGATCATGTAGCTACCATGTACTGGTCACGTGAATGATCATACACTGATCAGGTGACTGATCATGCACTGATCACGTGGCTATCATGCACTGATCACGTGACTGATCATGCACTGATCACGTCTATATCATGCACTGATCACATGACTGCCCATGCACTGATCACGTGGATGATCATGCACTGATCACGTGACTGATCATGCACTGATCACGTGGCTGATCACACTGATCACGTGACTGATCATGCACTGATCACGTGACTATCATGCACTGATCACGTGGCTATCATGCACTGATCACGTGGCTGATCATGCACTGATCACGTGACTGATCATGCACTGATCACGTGGCTGATCATGCACTGATCACGTGATGATCATGCACTGATCACGTGGCTATCATGCACTGATCACGTGGCTGATCATGCACTGATCACGTGACTGATCATGCACTGATCACGTGGCTGATCATGCACTGATCACGTGATGATCATGCACTGATCACGTGGCTATCATGCACTGATCACGTGGCTGATCATGCACTGATCACGTGTCTGATCATGCACTGATCACGTGGCTGATCATGCACTGATCACGTAACTGATCATGCACTGATCACGTGGCTATCATGCACTGATCACGTGGCTGATCATGCACTGATCACGTGGCTGATCACACACTGTCACGTGACTATCATGCACTGATCACGTGGCACTCATGCACTGATCACGTGGCTGATCATACACTGATCACGTAACTCATGCACACATCACGTGGCTATCATGCACTGCTCACGTGGCTGTCATGGAATGATCACGTAGCAACCATATACTGGTCACGTGACTGATCATGCACTGATCACGTAAATGATCATGCACTGATCACGTGACTGATCATGCACTGATCACGTGACTGATCATGCACTGATCACGTGGCTGATCATGCACTGATCACGTGGCTGATCATGCACTGATCACGTGACTGATCATGCACTGATCACGTGGCTGATCATGCACTGATCACGTGACTGATCATGCACTGATCACGTGACTGATCATGCACTGATCACGTGGCTATCATGCACTGATCACGTGGCTGATCATGCACTGATCACGTGACTGATCATGCACTGATCACGTGACTGATCATGCACTGATCACGTGGCTATCATGCACTGATCACGTGGCTGATCATGCACGTATCACATGACTGATCATGCACTGATCACGTGACTGATCATGCACTGATCACGTGGCTGATCATGCACTGATCACGTGGCTGATCATGCACTGATCACGTGGCTGATCATGCACTGATCACGTGACTGATCATGCACTGATCACGTAACTGATCATGCACTGATCACGTGGCTGATCATGCACTGATCACGCACGCTGATCATGCACTGATCACGTGGCTATGCACTGACTGATCATGCACTGATCACGTGGCTGATCATGCACTGATCTGGTCACACACTGATCATGCACTGATCACGTGCCTGATCATGCACTGATCACGTGGATGATCATGCACTGATCACGTGATCATGCACTGATCACGTGGCTATCATGCACTGATCACGTGGCTGATCATGCACTGATCACGTGGCTGATCATGCACTGATCACGTGACTGATCATGCACTGATCACGTGACTGATCATGCACTGATCACGTGACTGATCATGCACTGATCACGTGGCTGATCATGCACTGATCACGTGGCTGATCATGCACTGATCACGTAGCAATCATGTACTGATCACGTGACTGATCATGCACTGATCACGTAACTGATCATGCACTGATCACGTGGCTGATCATGCACTGATCACGTGACTGATCATGCACTGATCACGTGACTGATCATGCACTGATCACGTGGCTATCATGCACTGATCACGTGGCTGATCATGCACTGATCACGTGGCTATCATGCACTGTCACGTGACTGATCATGCACTGATCAGGTGATGATCATGCACTGATCACGTGGCTGATCATGCACTGATCACGTGGCTGATCATGCACTGATCACGTGGCTGATCATGCACTGATCACGTGGCTATCATGCACTGATCACGTGGCTGATCATGCACTGATCACGTGGCTGATCATGCACTGATACCGTGACTGAGCATGGACTGATCACATGACTATCATGTAGTGATCACGTGACTTCATGGCACTGATCATGTGACTGATCATGCACTGATCATGTTTGCTATCATACACTGATCATGTGCCTCTGGAGGCAATAAACAAAGAGCTGAGTAGGCACGAATCAAACAGTCAGCAGGCAATAATCATGGAACTCAGCTGTGAGGAATCATGCTGCTCAGCTGGCAATAATCAAGCAGCTGAGCAGGCAGGAATTACGCAGCACAGCTGGCAATTGTCAAGCAGATGACAGGCAGGAATCGTGCAGCTCAGCTGGCAATTGTCAAGCAGATGAGCAGACAGTAATCACGCAGCTCAGCAGGCCCTGATCACGTGACTGAGCATGCACTGTTCACGTGGCTGATCATACACTGATCACGTGATGATCATGCACTGATCACGTGGATATCATGCACTGATCACGTGGCTGATCATGCACTGATCACGTGGCTGATCATGCACTGATCACGTGGCTGATCATGCACTGATCACGTAACTGATCATGCACTGATCACGTGGCTATCATGCACTGATCACGTGGCTGATCATGCACTGATCACGTGGCTGATCATGCACTGATCACATGACTGATCATGCACTGATCACGTGACTGATCATGCACTGATCACGTGGCTATCATGCACTACTCACGTGGCTGATCATGCAATGATCATGTAGCTACCATGTACAGGTCACGTGAATGATCATACACCCATCAGGTGACTGATCATGCACTGATCACGTGGCTATCATGCACTGATCACGTGGCTGATCATGCACTGATCACGTGCCTGATCATGCACTGATCACGTGACTGATCATGCACTGATCACGTGGCTGATCATGCACTGATCACGTGGCTGATCATGCACTGATCACGTGGCTGATCATGCACTGATACCGTGACTGAGCATGGACTGATCACATGACTATCATGTAGTGATCACGTGACTTAATGGCGCTGATCATGTGACTGATCATGCACTGATCATGTTTGCTATCATACACTGATCATGTGCCTCTGGAGGCAATAAACAAAGAGCTGAGTAGGCACGAATCAAACAGTCAGCAGGCAATAATCATGGAACTCAGCTGTGAGGAATCATGCTGCTCAGCTGGCAATAATCAAGCAGCTGAGCAGGCAGGAATTACGCAGCACAGCTGGCAATTGTCAAGCAGATGACAGGCAGGAATCGTGCAGCTCAGCTGGCAATTGTCAAGCAGATGAGCAGACAGTAATCACGCAGCTCAGCAGGCCCTGATCACGTGACTGAGCATGCACTGTTCACGTGGCTGATCATACACTGATCACGTGATGATCATGCACTGATCACTTGGATATCATGCACTGATCACGTGGCTGATCATACACTGTTCACGTGTCTGACCATGCACTGATCACGTGGCTGATCATACACTGTCACGTGACTGATCATGCACTGATCACGTGGCTGATCATGCACTGATCACGTGGCTGATCATGCACTGATCACGTGGCTGATCATGCACTGATCACGTGGCTGATCATGCACTGATCACGTGGCTGATCATGCACTGATCACGTGACTGATCATGCACTGATCACGTAACTGATCATGCACTGATCACGTGGCTGATCATGCACTGATCACGTGACTGATCATGCACTGATCACGTGACTGATCATGCACTGATCACGTGGCTATCATGCACTGATCACGTGGCTGATCATGCACTGATCACGTGACTGATCATGCACTGATCACGTGGCTATCATGCACTGATCACGTGGCTATCATGCACTGATCACGTGGCTGATCATGCACTGATCACGTGGCTGATCATGCACTGATCACGTGATATCATGCACTGATCACGTGGCTGATCATGCACTGATCACGTGGCTGATCATGCACTGATCACGTGACTGATCATGCACTGATCACGTGGCTATCATGCACTGATCACGTGGCTGATCATGCACTGATCACGTGGCTACCATGTACTGATCACGTGACTGATCATGCACTGATCACGTGACTGATCATGCACTGATCACGTGGCTATCATGCACTGATCACGTGGCTGATCATGCACTGATCACGTAGCTACCATGCACTGATCACGTGACTGATCATGCACTGATCACGTGATTGATCATGCACTGATCACGTGGCTGATCATGCACTGATCACGTGGCTGATCATGCACTGATCACGTGACTGATCATGCACTGATCACGTGACTGATCATGCACTGATCACGTGGCTATCATGCACTGATCACGTGGCTGATCATGCACTGATCACGTGCCTGGTCATGCACTGATCACATGACTGATCATGCACTGATCACGTGACTGATCATGCACTGATCACGTGGCTATCATGCACTACTCACGTGGCTGATCATGCAATGATCATGTAGCTACCATGTACAGGTCACGTGAATGATTATACACCCATCAGGTGACTGATCATGCACTGATCACGTGGCTATCATGCACTGATCACGTGGCTGATCATGCACTGATCACCTGTCTGGTCATGCACTGATCACGTGACTGATCATGCACTGATCACGTGGCTGATCATGCACTGATCACGTGGCTGATCATGCACTGATCACGTGGCTGATCATGCACTGATACCGTGACTGAGCATGGACTGATCACATGACTATCATGTAGTGATCACGTGACTTAATGGCGCTGATCATGTGACTGATCATGCGCTGATCATGTTTGCTATCATACACTGATCATGTGCCTCTGGAGGCAATAAACAAAGAGCTGAGTAGGCACGAATCAAACAGTCAGCAGGCAATAATCATGGAACTCAGGTGTGAGGAATCATGCTGCTCAGCTGGCAATAATCAAGCAGCTGAGCAGGCAGGAATTACGCAGCACAGCTGGCAATTGTCAAGCAGATGACAGGCAGGAATCGTGCAGCTCAGCTGGCAATTGTCAAGCAGATGAGCAGACAGTAATCACGCAGCTCAGCAGGCCCTGATCACGTGACTGAGCATGCACTGTTCACGTGGCTGATCATACACTGATCACGTGATGATCATGCACTGATCACTTGGATATCATGCACTGATCACGTGGCTGATCATACACTGTTCACGTGTCTGACCATGCACTGATCACGTGGCTGATCATACACTGCTCACGTAACTGATCATGCACTGATCACGTGGCTATCATGCACTGATCACGTGGCTGAACATGCACTGTTGACGTGGCTGATCACACACCTGTCACGTGACATATCATGCACTGATCACGTGGCACTCATGCACTGATCACGTGGCTGATCATACTCTGCTCACGTAACTCATCATGCACACATCACGTGGCTATCATGCACTGCTCACGTGGCTCGTCATGGAATGATCACGTAGCAACCATATACTGGTCACGTGACTGATCATGCACAGATCACGTAAATGATCATGCACTGTTCACGTGACTGATCATGTACTGATCACGTGACTGATCATGCACTGATCACGTGGCTATCATGCACTGCTCACGTGGCTGATCATGCAACGATCACGTAGCAACCATGTACTGGTCACGTGACTGATCATGCACTGATCACGTAACTGATCCTGCACTGATCACGTGGCTCATCATGCACTGATCACGTGGCTGATCACACATGTATCACGTGACTGATCATGCACTGATCACGTGGCTCTCATGCACTGATCACGTGGCTATCATGCACTGATCACGTGGATATCATGCACTGATCACGTGGCTGATCACACGTATCACATGACTGATCATGCACTGATCACGTGGCTATCATGCACTGATCACGTGGCTATCATGCACTGATCACGTGGCTGATCATGCAATGATCACGTAGCTACCATGTACTGGTCACGTGACTGATCATGCACTGATCACGTAATTGATCATGCACTGATCACGTGGCTGATCATGCACTGATCACGTGGCTGATCACACTATCACGTGACTGATCATGCACTGATCACGTGACTGATCATGCACTGATCACGTGGCTATCATGCACTGATCACGTGGCTATCATGCACTGATCACGTGGCTGATCATGCACTGATCACGTGACTGATCATGCACTGATCACGTGGCTGATCATGCACTGATCACGTGGCTGATCATGCACTGATCACGCAGCTATCATGCACTGATCACGTGACTGATCATGCACTGATCACGTGATTGATCATGCACTGATCACGTGGCTTATCATGCACTGATCATGTGACTGATCATGCACTGATCATGTTTGGTGTCATACACTGATCATGTGCCTCTGGAGGCAATGAACATAGAGCTGAGTAGGCAGGAATCAGTCAGCAGGCTATAATCATGGAACTCAGCTCTGAGAAATCATGCTGCTCAGCTGGCAATAATCAAGTAGATGAGCAGGCAGGAATTATGCAGCACAGGTGGCAATTGTCAAGCAGATGACAGGCAGGAATCGTGCAGCTCAGCTGGCAATTGTCAAGCAGATGAGCAGACAGTAATCACGCAGCTCAGCAGGCCTGATCACGTGACTGAGCATGCACTGATCACGTGGCTGATCATACACTGATCACGTGACTGATCATGCACTGATCACGTGACTGATCATGCACTGATCACGTGGCTATCATGCACTGATCACGTGGCTGATCATGCACTGATCACGGGACTGATCATGCACTGATCACGTGGCTATCATGCACTGACTACATGGCTGATCATGCACTGATCACGTGGCTGATCATGCACTGATCACGTGGCTGATCATGCACTGATCACGTGACTGATCATGCAGTGATCACGTGGCTATCATGCACTACTCACGTGGCTGATCATGCAATGATCATGTAGCTACCATGTACAGGTCACGTGAATGATCATACACCCATCAGGTGACTGATCATGCACTGATCACGTGGCTATCATGCACTGATCACGTGACTGATCATGCACTGATCACGTCTATATCATGCACTGATCACATGACTGCCCATGCACTGATCACGTGGATGATCATACACTAATCATGTGACAGATCATGCACTGATCACGTGGCTGATCATGCACTGATACCGTGACTGAGCATGGACTGATCACATGACTATCATGTAGTGATCACGTGACTTAATGGCGCTGATCATGTGACTGATCATGCGCTGATCATGTTTGCTATCATACACTGATCATGTGCCTCTGGAGGCAATAAACAAAGAGCTGAGTAGGCACGAATCAACAGTCAGCAGGCAATAATCATGGAACTCAGGTGTGAGGAATCATGCTGCTCAGCTGGCAATAATCAAGCAGCTGAGCAGGCAGGAATTACGCAGCACAGCTGGCAATTGTCAAGCAGATGACAGGCAGGAATCGTGCAGCTCAGCTGGCAATTGTCAAGCAGATGAGCAGACAGTAATCACGCAGCTCAGCAGGCCCAGATCACGTGACTGAGCATGCACTGTTCACGTGGCTGATCATACACTGATCACGTGATGATCATGCACTGATCACTTGGATATCATGCACTGATCACGTGGCTGATCATACACTGTTCACGTGTCTGACCATGCACTGATCACGTGGCTGATCATACACTGCTCACGTAACTGATCATGCACTGATCACGTGGCTATCATGCACTGATCACGTGGCTGAACATGCACTGTTCACGTGGCTGATCACACACCTGTCACGTGACATATCATGCACTGATCACGTGGCACTCATGCACTGATCACGTGGCTGATCATACTCTGCTCACGTAACTCATGCACACATCACGTGGCTATCATGCACTGCTCACGTGGCTCGTCATGGAATGATCACGTAGCAACCATATACTGCTAACGTGACTGATCATGCAAAGATCATGTAAATGATCATGCACTGTTCACGTGACTGATCATGTACTGATCACGTGACTGATCATGCACTGACCACGTGGCTATCATGCTCTGCTCACGTGGCTGATCATGCAACGATCACGTAGCAACCATTTACTGGTCACGTGACTGATCATGCACTGATCACGTAATTGATCCTGCACTGATCACGTGGCTCATCATGCACTGATCACGTGGCTGATCACAAATGTATCACGTGACTGATCATGCACTGATCCCGTGGCTCTCATGCACTGATCACGTGGCTGATCATGCACTGATCACGTGGATATCATGAACTACTCACGTGTCTGATCATGCAATGATCACGTAGCTACCATGTACAGGTCACGTGACTGATCATGCACTGATCACGTGACTGATCATGCAGTGATCACGTGGCTATCATGAACTACTCACGTGGCTGATCATGCAATGATCATGTAGCTACCATGTACAGGTCACGTGAATGATCATACACCCATCAGGTGACTGATCATGCACTGATCACGTGGCTATCATGCACTGATCACGAGACTGATCAAGCACTGTTCACGTCTATATCATGCACTGATCCCATGACTACCCGTGCACTGATCACGTGGATGATCATACACTAATCTTGTGACAGATCATGCACTGATCACGTGGCTGATCATGCACTGATACCGTGACTGAGCATGGACTGATCACATGACTATGATGTAGTGATCACGTGACTTAATGACGCTGATCATGTGACTGATCATGCGCTGATCATGTTTGCTATCATACACTGATCATGTGCCTCTGGAGGCAATAAACAAAGAGCTGAGTAGGCACGAATCAAACAGTCAGCAGGCAATAATCATGGAACTCAGGTGTGAGGAATCATGCTGCTCAGCTGGCAATAATCAAGCAGCTGAGCAGGCAGGAATTACGCAGCACAGCTGGCAATTGTCAAGCAGATGACAGGCAGGAATCGTGCAGCTCAGCTGGCAATTGTCAAGCAGATGAGTAGACAGTAATCACGCAGCTCAGCAGGCCCAGATCACGTGACTGAGCATGCACTGTTCACGTGGCTGATCATACACTGTTCACGTGTCTGACCATGCACTGATCACGTGGCTGATCATACACTGCTCACGTAACTGATCATGCACTGATCACGTGGCTATCATGCACTGATCACGTGGCTGAACATGCACTGTTCACGTGGCTGATCACACACCTGTCACGTGACATATCATGCACTGATCACGTGGCACTCATGCACTGATCACGTGACTGATCATACACTGCTCACGTAACTGATCATGCACTGATCACATGGCTGAACATGCACTGTTCACGTGGCTGATCACACACCTGTCACGTGACATATCATTCACTGATCACGTGGCACTCATGCACTGATCACGTGGCTGATCGTACACTGCTCACGTAACTGATCATGCACTGATCACGTGGCTATCATGCACTGATCACGTGGCTGAACATGCACTGGTCACGTGGCTGATCACACACCTGTCACGTGACATATCATGCACTGATCACGTGGCACTCATGCACTGATCACGTGGCTGATCATACTCTGCTCACGTAACTCATGCACACATCACGTGGCTATCATGCACTGCTCACGTGGCTCGTCATGGAATGATCACGTAGCAACCATATACTGGTAACGTGACTGATCATGCAAAGATCACGTAAATGATCATGCACTGTTCACGTGACTGATCATGTACTGATCACGTGACTGATCATGCACTGACCACGTGGCTATCATGCTCTGCTCACGTGGCTGATCATGCAACGATCACGTAGCAACCATGTACTGGTCACGTGACTGATCATGCACTGATCACGTAACTGATCCTGCACTGATCACGTGGCTCATCATGCACTGATCACGTGGCTGATCACACATGTATCACGTGACTGATCATGCACTGATCCCGTGGCTCTCATGCACTGATCACGTGGCTGATCATGCACTGATCACGTGGATATCATGCACTGATCATGTGGCTGATCACACACGTATCACATGACTGATCATGCACTGATCACGTGGCTATCATGCACTGATCACGTGGCTATCATGCACTGATCATGTGGCTGATCAGGCAATGATCACGTAGCTACCATGTACTGGTCACGTGACTGATCATGCACTGATCACGTAATTGATCATGCACTGATCATGTGGCTGATCATGCACTGATCACGTGGCTGATCATACACTGATCACATAACTGATCATGCACTGATCACGTGGCTATCATGCACTGATCACTTGGCTGGACATACACTGATCACGTGCCTGGTCATGCACTGATCACGTGGCTGATCATGCACTGATCACGTGACTGATCATGCACTGATCTCGTGTCTGATCATGCACTGGTCACGTGGCTATCATGCACTGCTCACGTGGCTGATCATGCCATGATCACGCAGCTACCATGTACTGGTCACATGACTGATCATGCTCTGATCACGTGACTGATCATACAGTGATCACGTGGCTATCATGAACTACTCACGTGGCTGATCATGCAATGATCATGTAGCTACCATGTACAGGTCACGTGAATGATCATACACCCATCAGGTGACTGATCATGCACTGATCACGTGGCTATCATGCACTGATCACGAGACTGATCATGCACTGTTCACGTCTATATCATGCACTGATCACATGACTGCCCGTGCACTGATCACGTGGATGATCATACACTAATCTTGTGACAGATCATGCACTGATCACGTGGCTGATAACACACGTATCACATGACTGATCATGCACTGATCACGTGGCTATCATGCACTGATCACGTGGCTATCATGCATTGATCACGTGGCTGATCATACACTGTTCACGTGTCTGACCATGCACTGATCACGTGGCTGATCATACACTGCTCACGTAACTGATCATGCACTGATCACGTGGCTATCATGCACTGATCACGTGGCTGAACATGCACTGTTCACGTGGCTGATCACACACCTGTCACGTGACATATCATGCACTGATCACGTGGCACTCATGCACTGATCACGTGGCTGATCATACTCTGCTCACGTAACTCATGCACACATCACGTGGTTATCATGCACTGCTCACGTGGCTCGTCATGGATGATCACGTAGCAACCATATACTGGTAACGTGACTGATCATGCAAAGATCACGTAAATGATCATGCACTGTTCACGTGACTGATCATGTACTGATCACGTGACTGATCATGCACTGACCATGTGGCTATCATGCTCTGCTCACGTGGCTGATCACGCAACAATCACGAAGCAACCATGTACTGGTCACGTGACTGATCATGCACTGAACACGTAATTGATCCTGCACTGATCACGTGGCTCATCATGCACTGATCACGTGGCTGATCACACATGTATCACGTGACTGATCATGCACTGATCCCGTGGCTCTCATGCACTGATCACGTGGCTGTCATGCACTGATCACGTGGATATCATGCATTGATCACGTGGTTGATCACACACGTATCACATGACTGATCATGCACTGATCACGTGGCTATCATGCACTGATCACGTGGCTATCATGCACTGATCATGTGGCTGATCAGGCAATGATCACTTAGCTACCATGTACTGGTCACGTGACTGATCATGCACTGATCACGTAATTGATCATGCACTGATCATGTGGCTGATCATGCACTGATCACGTGGCTGATCATACACTGATCACATAACTGATCATGCACTGATCACGTGACTGATCATGCACTGATCACGTGGCTATCATGCACTGATCACTTGGCTGACATACACTGATCACGTGCCTGGTCATGCACTGATCACGTGGCTGATCATGCACTGATCACGTGACTGATCATGCACTGATCTCGTGTCTGATCATGCACTGATCACGTGGCTATCATGCACTGCTCACGTGGCTGATCATGCCATGATCACCCAGCTACCATGTACTGGTCACATGACTGATCATGCACTGATCACGTGACTGATCATGCAGTGATCACGTGGCTATCATGAACTACTCACGTGGCTGATCATGCAATGATCATGTAGCTACCATGTACAGGTCACGTGAATGATCATACACCCATCAGGTGACTGATTATGCACTGATCACGTGGCTATCATGCACTGATCACGAGACTGATCATGCACTGTTCACGTCTATATCATGCACTGATCACATGACTGCCCGTGAACTGATCACGTGGATGATCATACACTAATCTTGTGACAGATCATGCACTGATCACGTGGCTGATCATGCACTGATACCGTGACTGAGCATGGACTGATCACATGACTATCATGTAGTGATCACGTGACTTAATGGCGCTGATCATGTGACTGATCATGCGCTGATCATGTTTGCTATCATACACTGATCATGTGCCTCTGGAGGCAATAAACAAAGAGCTGAGTAGGCACGAATCAAACAGTCAGCAGGCAATAATCATGGAACACAGGTGTGAGGAATCATGCTGCTCAGCTGGCAATAATCAAGCAGCTGAGCAGGCAGGAATTACGCAGCTCAGCTGGCAATTGTCAAGCAGATGAGCAGACAGTAATCACGCAGCTCATTAGGCCCAGATCACGTGACTGAGCATGCACTGTTCACGTGGCTGATCATACACTGATCACGTGATGATCATGTACTGATCACTTGGATATCATGCACTGATCACGTGGCTGATCATACACTGTTCACGTGTCTGACCATGCACTGATCACGTGGCTGATCATACACTGCTCACGTAACTGATCATGCACTGATCACGTGGCTATCATGCACTGATCACGTGGCTGAACATGCACTGTTCACGTGGCTGATCACACACCTGTCACGTGACATATCATGCACTGATCACGTGGCACTCATGCACTGATCACGTGGCTGATCATACTCTGCTCACGTAACTCATGCACACATCACGTGGCTATCATGCACTGCTCACGTGGCTCGTCATGGATAGATCACGTAGCAACCATATACTGGTAACGTGACTGATCATGCAAAGATCACGTAAATGATCATGCACTGTTCACGTGACTGATCATGTACTGATCACGTGACTGATCATGCACTGACCACGTGGCTATCATGCTCTGCTCACGTGGCTGATCATGCAACGATCACGTAGCAACCATGTACTGGTCACGTGACTGATCATGCACTGATCACGTAATTGATCCTGCACTGATCACGTGGCTCATCATGCACTGATCACGTGGCTGATCACAAATGTATCACGTGACTGATCATGCACTGATCCCGTGGCTCTCACGCACTGATCACGTGGCTGATCATGCACTGATCACGTGGATATCATGAACTACTCACGTGGCTGATCATGCAATGATCATGTAGCTACCATGTACAGGTCACATGACTGATCATGCCCTGATCCCGTGGCTGCTCATGCACTGATCACGTGGCTGATCATGCACTGATCACGTGGATATCATGCACTGATCATGTGGCTGATCACACACGTATCACATGACTGACACTGATCACGTGGCTGATCATGCACTGATCACGTGGCTATCATGCACTGATCATGTGGCTGATCAGGCAATGATCACGTAGCTACCATATACTGGTCACGTGACTGATCATGCACTGATCACGTAATTGATCATGCACTGATCATGTGGCTGATCATGCACTGATCACGTGGCTGATCATACACTGATCACATAACTGATCATGCACTGATCACGTGACTGATCATGCACTGATCACGTGGCTATCATGCACTGATCACTTGCCTGGACATACACTGATCACGTGCCTGGTCATGCACTGATCACGTGGCTGATCATGCACTGATCACATGACTGATCATGCACTGATCTCGTGTCTGATCATGCACTGGTCACGTGGCTATCATGCACTGCTCACGTGGCTGATCATGCATGATCACGCAGCTACCATGTACTGGTCACATGACTGATCATGCACTGATCACGTGACTGATCATACAGTGATCACGGGGCTATCATGAACTACTCACGTGGCTGATCATGCAATGATCATGTAGCTACCATGTACAGGTCACGTGAATGATCATACACCCATCAGGTGACTGATCATGCACTGATCACGTGGCTATCATGCACTGATCACGAGACTGATCATGCACTGTTCACGTCTATATCATGCACTGATCACATGACTGCCCGTGCACTGATCACGTGGATGATCATACACTAATCTTGTGACAGATCATGCACTGATCACGTGGCTGATCACACACGTATCACATGACTGATCATGCACTGATCACGTGGCTGATCATGCACTGATCACGTGGCTATCATGCACTGATCACGTGGCTGATCATACACTGCTCACGTGTCTGACCATGCACTGATCACGTGGCTGATCATACACTGCTCACGTAACTGATCATGCACTGATCACGTGGCTATCATGCACTGATCACGTGGCTGAACATGCACTGTTCACGTGGCTGATCACACACCTGTCACGTGACATATCATGCACTGATCATGTGGCACTCATGCACTGATCACGTGGCTGATCATACTCTGCTCACGTAACTCATGCACACATCACGTGGCTATCATGCACTGCTCACGTGGCTGTCATGGAATGATCACGTAGCAACCATATACTGGTAACGTGACTGATCATGCAAAGATCACGTAAATGATCATGCACTGTTCACGTGACTGATCATGTACTGATCACGTGACTGATCATGCACTGACCATGTGGCTATCATGCTCTGCTCACGTGGCTGATCATGCAACCATCACGAAGCAACCATGTACTGGTCACGTGACTGATCATGCACTGATCACGTAATTGATCCTGCACTGATCACGTGGCTGATCATGCACTGATCACGTGGCTGATCACACATGTATCACGTGACTGATCATGCACTGATCCCGTGGCTCTCATGCACTGATCACGTGGCTGTCATGCACTGATCACGTGGATATCATGCATTGATCACGTGGTTGATCACACACGTATCACATGACTGATCATGCACTGATCACGTGGCTATCATGCACTGATCACGTGGCTATCATGCACTGATCATGTGGCTGATCAGGCAATGATCACGTAGCTACCATGTACTGGTCACGTGACTGATCATGCACTGATCATGTAATTGATCATGCACTGATCATGTGGCTGATCATGCACTGATCACGTGGCTGATCATACACTGATCACATAACTGATCATGCACTGATCACGTGACTGATCATGCACTGATCACGTGGCTATCATGCACTGATCACTTGGCTGGACATACACTGATCACGTGCCTGGTCATGCACAGATCACGTGGCTGATCATGCACTGATCACGTGACTGATCATGCACTGATCTCGTGTCTGATCATGCACTGATCACGTGGCTATCATGCACTGCTCACGTGGCTGATCATGCCATGATCACCCAGCTACCATGTACTGGTCACATGACTGATCATGCACTGATCACGTGACTGATCATGCAGTGATCACGTGGCTATCATGAACTACTCACGTGGCTGATCATGCAATGATCATGTAGCTACCATGTACAGGTCACGTGAATGATCATACACCCATCAGGTGACTGATCATGCACTGATCACGTGGCTATCATGCACTGATCACGAGACTGATCAAGCACTGTTCACGTCTATATCATGCACTGATCACATGACTGCCCGTGCACTGATCACGTGGATGATCATACACTAATCTTGTGACAGTTCATGCACTGATCACGTGGCTGATCATGCACTGATACCGTGACTGAGCATGGACTGATCACATGACTATCATGTAGTGATCACGTGACTTAATGGCGCTGATCATGTGACTGATCATGCGCTGATCATGTTTGCTATCATACACTGATCATGTGCCTCTGGAGGCAATAAACAAAGAGCTGAGTAGGCACGAATCAAACAGTCAGCAGGCAGTAATCATGGAACACAGGTGTGAGGAATCATGCTGCTCAGCTGGCAATAATCAAGCAGCTGAGCAGGCAGGAATTACGCAGCACAGCTGGCAATTGTCAAGCAGATGACAGGCAGGAATCGTGCAGCTCAGCTGGCAATTGTCAAGCAGATGAGCAGACAGTAATCACGCAGCTCAGCAGGCCCAGATCACGTGACTGAGCATGCACTGTTCACGTGGCTGATCATACACTGATCACGTGATGATCATGTACTGATCACTTGGATATCATGCACTGATCACGTGGCTGATCATGCACTGTTCACGTGTCTGACCATGCACTGATCACGTGGCTGATCATACACTGCTCACGTAACTGATCATGCACTGATCACGTGGCTATCATGCACTGATCACGTGGCTGAACATGCACTGTTCACGTGGCTGATCACACACCTGTCACGTGACATATCATGCACTGATCACGTGGCACTCATGCACTGATCACGTGGCTGATCATACTCTGCTCACGTAACTCATGCACACATCACGTGGCTATCATGCACTGCTCACGTGGCTCGTCATGGAATGATCACGTAGCAACCATATACTGGTAACCTGACTGATCATGCAAAGATCACGTAAATGATCATGCACTGTTCACGTGACTGATCATGTACTGATCACGTGACTGATCATGCACTGACCACGTGGCTATCATGCTCTGCTCACGTGGCTGATCATGCAACGATCACGTAGCAACCATGTACTGGTCACGTGACTGATCATGCACTGATCACGTAATTGATCCTGCACTGATCACGTGGCTCATCATGCACTGTACACGTGGCTGATCACACATGTATCACGTGACTGATCATGCACTGATCCCGTGGCTCTCATGCACTGATCACGTGGCTCTCATGCACTGATCACGTGGATATCATGCACTGATCATGTGGCTGATCACACACGTATCACATGACTGATCATGCACTGATCACGTGGCTGATCATGCACTGATCACGTGGCTATCATGCACTGATCACGTGGCTGATCAGGCAATGATCACGTAGCTACCATGCACTGGTCACCTGACTGATCATGCACTGAGCACGTAATTGATCATGCACTGATCATGTGGCTGATCATGCACTGATCACGTGGCTGATCATACACTGATCACATAACTGATCATGCACTGATCACGTGGCTGATCATGCACTGATCACGTGGTGATCATGCACTGATCACTTGGCTGATCATGCACTGATCACGTGCCTGGTCATGCACTGATCACGTGGCTGATCATGCACTGATCACGTGACTGATCATGCACTGATCACGTGTCATATCATGCACTGATCACGTGGCTATCATACACTGATCATGTGCCTCTGGAGGCAATAAACAAAGAGCTTAGTAGGCACGAATCAAACAGTCAGCAGGCACTAATCATGGAACTCAGGTGTGAGGAATCATGCTGCTCAGCTGGCAATAATCAAGCAGCTGAGCAGGCAGGAATTACGCAGCACAGCTGGCAACTGTCAAGCAGATGACAGGCAGGAATCGTGCAGCTCAGCTGGCAATTGTCAAGCAGATGAGCAGACAGTAATCACGCAGATCAGCAGGCCCAGATCACGTGACTGAGCATGCACTGTTCACGTGGCTGATCATACACTGATCACGTGGTGATCATGCACTGATCACGTGGCTATCATGCACTGATCACGTGGCTGATCATACACTGTTCACGTGTCTGACCATGCACTGATCACGTGGCTGATCATACACTGCTCACGTAACTGATCATGCACTGATCACGTGGCTATCATGCACTGATCACGTGGCTGAACATGCACTGTTCACGTGGCTGATCACACACCTGTCACGTGACATATCCTGCACTGATCACGTGGCACTCATGCACTGATCACGTGGCTAATCATACTCTGCTCACGTAACTCATGCACACATCACGTGGCTATCATGCACTGCTCACGTGGCTCGTCATGGAATGATAACGTAGCAACCATATACTGGTAACGTGACTGATCATGCACAGATCACGTAAATGATCATGCACTGTTCACGTGACTGATCATGTACTGATCACGTGACTGATCATGCACTGACCACGTGGCTATCATGCTCTGCTCACGTGGCTGATCATGCAACGATCACGTAGCAACCATGTACTGGTCACGTGACTGATCATGCACTGATCACGTAATTGATCCTGCACTGATCACGTGGCTCATCATGCACTGATCACGTGGCTGATCACACATGTATCACGTGACTGATCATGCACTGATCCCGTGGCTCTCATGCACTGATCACGTGGCTGTCATGCACTGATCACGTGGATATCATGCACTGATCATGTGGTTGATCACACACGTATCACATGACTGATCATGCACTGATCACGTGGCTATCATGCACTGATCACGTGGCTATCATGCACTGATCACGTGGCTGATCAG
Source organism: Bos javanicus (assembly GCF_032452875.1). NCBI lineage: Eukaryota > Metazoa > Chordata > Mammalia > Artiodactyla > Bovidae > Bos > Bos javanicus. The sequence goes on from NW_026893658.1 coordinate 312,507, forward strand.
GCAATGATCACGTAGCTACCATGTACTGGTCACGTGACTGATCATGCACTGAGCACGTAATTGATCATGCACTGATCATGTGGCTGATCATGCACTGATCACGTGGCTGATCATACTGATCACATAACTGATCATGCACTGATCACGTGACTGATCATGCACTGATCACGTGGCTATCATGCACTGATCACTTGGCTGACATACACTGATCACGTGCCTGATCATGCACTGATCACGTGGCTGATCATGCACTGATCACGTGACTGATCATGCACTGATCACGTGTCTGATCATGCACTGATCACGTGGCTATCATGCACTGCTCACGTGGCTGATCATGCCATGATCACCCAGCTACCATGTACTGGTCACATGACTGATCATGCACTGATCACGTGACTGATCATGCACTGATCACGTGGCTATCATGAACTACTCACGTGGCTGATCATGCAATGATCATGTAGCTACCATGTACAGGTCACGTGAATGATCATACACCCATCAGGTGACTGATCATGCACTGATCACGTGGCTATCATGCACTGATCACGAGACTGATCATGCACTGATCACGTCTATATCATGCACTGATCACATGACTGCCCATGCACTGATCACGTGGATGATCATACACTAATCTTGTGACAGATCATGCACTGATCACGTGGCTGATCATGCACTGATACCGTGACTGAGCATGGACTGATCACATGACTATCATGTAGTGATCACGTGACTTAATGGCGCTGATCATGTGACTGATCATGCGCTGATCATGTTTGCTATCATACACTGATCATGTGCCTCTGGAGGCAATAAACAAAGAGCTGAGTAGGCACGAATCAAACAGTCAGCAGGCAATAATCATGGAACTCAGGTGTGAGGAATCATGCTGCTCAGCTGGCAATAATCAAGCAGCTGAGCAGGCAGGAATTACGCAGCACAGCTGGCAATTGTCAAGCAGATGACAGGCAGGAATCGTGCAGCTCAGCTGGCAATTGTCAAGCAGATGAGCAGACAGTAATCACGCAGCTCAGCAGGCCCAGATCACGTGACTGAGCATGCACTGTTCACGTGGCTGATCATACACTGATCACGTGATGATCATGCACTGATCACTTGGATATCATGCACTGATCACGTGGCTGATCATACACTGTTCACGTGTCTGACCATGCACTGATCACGTGGCTGATCATACACTGCTCACGTAACTGATCATGCACTGATCACGTGGCTATCATGCACTGATCACGTGGCTGAACATGCACTGTTCACGTGGCTGATCACACACCTGTCACGTGACATATCATGCACTGATCACGTGGCACTCATGCACTGATCACGTGGCTGATCATACTCTGCTCACGTAACTCATGCACACATCACGTGGCTATCATGCACTGCTCACGTGGCTCGTCATGGAATGATCACGTAGCAACCATATACTGGTCACGTGACTGATCATGCAAAGATCACGTAAATGATCATGCACTGTTCACGTGACTGATCATGTACTGATCACGTGACTGATCATGCACTGATCACGTGGCTATCATGCTCTGCTCACGTGGCTGATCATGCAACGATCACGTAGCAACCATGTACTGGTCACGTGACTGATCATGCACTGATCACGTAATTGATCATGCACTGATAACGTGGCTCATCATGCACTGATCACGTGGCTGATCACAAATGTATCACGTGACTGATCATGCACTAATCCCGTGGCTCTCATGCACTGATCACGTGGCTGTCATGCACTGATCACGTGGATATCATGCACTGATCACGTGGCTGATCACACACGTATCACATGACTGATCATGCACTGATCACGTGGCTATCATGCACTGATCACGTGGCTATCATGCACTGATCACGTGGCTATCATGCACTGATCACGTGGCTGATCATGCAATGATCACGTAGCTACCATGTACTGATCACGTGACTGATCATGCACTGATCACGTAATTGATCATGCACTGATCACGTGGCTGATCATGCACTGATCACGTGGCTGATCATACACTGATCACGTAACTGATCATGCACTGATCACGTGACTGATCATGCACTGATCACGTGGCTATCATGCACTGATCACGTGGCTGACATACACTGATCACGTGCCTGATCATGCACTGATCACGTGGCTGATCATGCACTGATCACGTGACTGATCATGCACTGATCACGTGTCTGATCATGCACTGATCACGTGGCTATCATGCACTGATCACGTGGCTGATCATGCCATGATCACGCAGCTACCATGTACTGGTCACATGACTGATCATGCACTGATCACGTGACTGATCATGCAGTGATCACGTGGCTATCATGCACTACTCACGTGGCTGATCATGCAATGATCATGTAGCTACCATGTACAGGTCACGTGAATGATCATACACCCATCAGGTGACTGATCATGCACTGATCACGTGGCTATCATGCACTGATCACGAGACTGATCATGCACTGATCACGTCTATATCATGCACTGATCACATGACTGCCCATGCACTGATCACGTGGATGATCATACACTAATCATGTGACAGATCATGCACTGATCACGTGGCTGATCATGCACTGATACCGTGACTGAGCATGGACTGATCACATGACTATCATGTAGTGATCACGTGACTTAATGGCGCTGATCAAGTGACTGATCATGCGCTGATCATGTTTGCTATCATACACTGATCATGTGCCTCTGGAGGCAATAAACAAAGAGCTGAGTAGGCACGAATCAAACAGTCAGCAGGCAATAATCATGGAACTCAGGTGTGAGGAATCATGCTGCTCAGCTGGCATTAATCAAGCAGCTGAGCAGGCAGGAATTACGCAGCTCAGCTGGCAATTGTCAAGCAGATGAGCAGACAGTAATCACGCAGCTCAGCAGGCCCAGATCACGTGACTGAGCATGCACTGTTCACGTGGCTGATCATACACTGATCACGTGATGATCATGCACTGATCACTTGGATATCATGCACTGATCACGTGGCTGATCATACACTGTTCACGTGTCTGACCATGCACTGATCACGTGGCTGATCATACACTGCTCACGTAACTGATCATGCACTGATCACGTGGCTATCATGCACTGATCACGTGGCTGAACATGCACTGTTCACGTGGCTGATCACACACCTGTCACGTGACATATCATGCACTGATCACGTGGCACTCATGCACTGATCACGTGGCTGATCATACTCTGCTCACGTAACTCATGCACACATCACGTGGCTATCATGCACTGCTCACGTGGCTCGTCATGGAATGATCACGTAGCAACCATATACTGGTCACGTGACTGATCATGCAAGATCACGTAAATGATCATGCACTGTTCACGTGACTGATCATGTACTGATCACGTGACTGATCATGCACTGATCACGTGGCTATCATGCACTGCTCACGTGGCTGATCATGCAACGATCACGTAGCAACCATGTACTGGTCACGTGACTGATCATGCACTGATCACGTAATTGATCATGCACTGATCACGTGGCTCATCATGCACTGATCACGTGGCTGATCACACATGTATCACGTGACTGATCATGCACTGATCACGTGGCTATCATGCACTGATCACGTGGCTATCATGCACTGATCACGTGGATATCATGCACTGATCACGTGGCTGATCACACACGTATCACATGACTGATCATGCACTGATCACGTGGCTATCATGCACTGATCACGTGGCTATCATGCACTGATCACGTGGCTGATCATGCAATGATCACGTAGCTACCATGTACTGGTCACGTGACTGATCATGCACTGATCACGTGACTGATCATGCACTGATCACGTGGCTGATCATGCACTGATCACGTGGCTGATCATGCACTGATCACGTGACTGATCATGCACTGATCACGTGACTGATCATGCACTGATCCCGTGGCTATCATGCACTGATCACGTGGCTGATCATGCACTGATCACGTGGCTGATCATGCACTGATCACGTGGCTGATCATGCACTGATCACGTGACTGATCATGCACTGATCACGTGACTGATCATGCACTGATCACGTGGCTATCATACACTGATCATGTGCCTCTGGAGGCAATAAACAAAGAGCTGAGTAGGCACGAATCAAACAGTCAGCAGGCAATAATCATGGAACTCAGGTGTGAGGAATCATGCTGCTCAGCTGGCAATAATCAAGCAGCTGAGCAGGCAGGAATTACGCAGCACAGCTGGCAATTGTCAAGCAGATGACAGGCAGGAATCGTGCAGCTCAGCTGGCAATTGTCAAGCAGATGAGCAGACAGTAATCACGCAGCTCAGCAGGCCCAGATCACGTGACTGAGCATGCACTGTTCACGTGGCTGATCATACACTGATCACGTGATGATCATGCACTGATCACTTGGATATCATGCACTGATCACGTGGCTGATCATACACTGTTCACGTGTCTGACCATGCACTGATCACGTGGCTGATCATACACTGCTCACGTAACTGATCATGCACTGATCACGTGGCTATCATGCACTGATCACGTGGCTGAACATGCACTGTTCACGTGGCTGATCACACACCTGTCACGTGACATATCATGCACTGATCACGTGGCACTCATGCACTGATCACGTGGCTGATCATACTCTGCTCACGTAACTCATGCACACATCACGTGGCTATCATGCACTGCTCACGTGGCTGATCATGGAATGATCACGTAGCAACCATATACTGGTCACGTGACTGATCATGCACAGATCACGTAAATGATCATGCACTGTTCACGTGACTGATCATGTACTGATCACGTGACTGATCATGCACTGATCACGTGGCTATCATGCTCTGCTCACGTGGCTGATCATGCAACGATCACGTAGCAACCATGTACTGGTCACGTGACTGATCATGCACTGATCACGTAATTGATCCTGCACTGATCACGTGGCTCATCATGCACTGATCACGTGGCTGATCACACATGTATCACGTGACTGATCATGCACTGATCACGTGGCTCTCATGCACTGATCACGTGGCTGTCATGCACTGATCACGTGGATATCATGCACTGATCACGTGGCTGATCACGTATCACATGACTGATCATGCACTGATCACGTGGCTATCATGCACTGATCACGTGGCTATCATGCACTGATCACGTGGCTGATCATGCAATGATCACGTAGCTACCATGTACTGGTCACGTGACTGATCATGCACTGATCACGTAATTGATCATGCACTGATCATGTGGCTGATCATGCACTGATCACGTGGCTGATCATGCACTGATCACGAACTGATCATGCACTGATCACGTGACTGATCATGCACTGATCACGTGGCTATCATGCACTGATCACTTGGCTGACATACACTGATCACGTGCCTGATCATGCACTGATCACGTGGCTGATCATGCACTGATCACGTGACTGATCATGCACTGATCACGTGTCTGATCATGCACTGATCACGTGGCTATCATGCACTGCTCACGTGGCTGATCATGCATGATCACGCAGCTACCATGTACTGGTCACATGACTGATCATGCACTGATCACGTGACTGATCATGCAGTGATCACGTGGCTATCATGCACTACTCACGTGGCTGATCATGCAATGATCATGTAGCTACCATGTACAGGTCACGTGAATGATCATACACCCATCAGGTGACTGATCATGCACTGATCACGTGGCTATCATGCACTGATCACGAGACTGATCATGCACTGTCACGTCTATATCATGCACTGATCACATGACTGCCCATGCACTGATCACGTGGATGATCATACACTAATCTTGTGACAGATCATGCACTGATCACGTGGCTGATCATGCACTGATACCGTGACTGAGCATGGACTGATCACATGACTATCATGTAGTGATCACGTGACTTAATGGCGCTGATCATGTGACTGATCATGCGCTGATCATGTTTGCTATCATACACTGATCATGTGCCTCTGGAGGCAATAAACAAAGAGCTGAGTAGGCACGAATCAAACAGTCAGCAGGCAATAATCATGGAACTCAGGTGTGAGGAATCATGCTGCTCAGCTGGCAATAATCAAGCAGCTGAGCAGGCAGGAATTACGCAGCACAGCTGGCAATTGTCAACCAGATGACAGGCAGGAATCGTGCAGCTCAGCTGGCAATTGTCAAGCAGATGAGCAGACAGTAATCACGCAGCTCAGCAGGCCCAGATCACGTGACTGAGCATGCACTGTTCACGTGGCTGATCATACACTGATCACGTGATGATCATGCACTGATCACGTGGCTATCATGCACTGATCACGTGGCTGATCATGCACTGTACACGTGTCTGACCATGCACTGATCACGTGGCTGATCATACACTGCTCACGTAACTGATCATGCACTGATCACGTGGCTATCATGCACTGATCACGTGGCTGAACATGCACTGTTCACGTGGCTGATCACACACCTGTCACGTGACATATCATGCACTGATCACGTGGCACTCATGCACTGATCACGTGGCTGATCATACTCTGCTCACGTAACTCATGCACACATCACGTGGCTATCATGCACTGCTCACGTGGCTGTCATGGAATGATCACGTAGCAACCATATACTGGTCACGTGACTGATCATGCAAAGATCACGTAAATGATCATGCACTGTTCACGTGACTGATCATGTACTGATCACGTGACTGATCATGCACTGATCACGTGGCTATCATGCACTGCTCACGTGGCTGATCATGCAACGATCACGTAGCAACCATGTACTGGTCACGTGACTGATCATGCACTGATCACGTAATTGATCCTGCACTGATCACGTGGCTCATCATGCACTGATCACGTGGCTGATCACACATGTATCACGTGACTGATCATGCACTGATCACGTGGCTCTCATGCACTGATCACGTGGCTGTCATGCACTGATCACGTGGATATCATGCACTGATCACGTGGCTGATCACACACGTATCACATGACTGATCATGCACTGATCACGTGGCTATCATGCACTGATCATGGCTATCATGCACTGATCACTGGCTATCATGCACTGATCACGTGGCTGATCATGCAATGATCACGTAGCTACCATGTACTGGTCACGTGACTGATCATGCACTGATCACGTAATTGATCATGCACTGATCACGTGGCTGATCATGCACTGATCACGTGGCTGATCATGCACTGATCACATAACTGATCATGCACTGATCACGTGACTGATCATGCACTGATCACGTGGCTATCATGCACTGATCACGTGGCTGACATACACTGATCACGTGCCTGATCATGCACTGATCGCGTGGCTGATCATGCACTGATCACGTGACTGATCATGCACTGATCACGTGTCTGATCATGCACTGATCACGTGGCTATCATGCACTGATCACGTGGCTGATCATGCATGATCACGCAGCTACCATGTACTGGTCACATGACTGATCATGCACTGATCACGTGACTGATCATGCACTGATCACGTGGCTATCATGCACTACTCACGTGGCTGATCATGCAATGATCATGTAGCTACCATGTACAGGTCACGTGAATGATCATACACCCATCAGGTGACTGATCATGCACTGATCACGTGGCTATCATGCACTGATCACGAGACTGATCATGCACTGATCACGTCTATATCATGCACTGATCACATGACTGCCCATGCACTGATCACGTGGATGATCATACACTAATCATGTGACAGATCATGCACTGATCACGTGGCTGATCATGCACTGATACCGTGACTGAGCATGGACTGATCACATGACTATCATGTAGTGATCACGTGACTTAATGGCGCTGATCATGTGACTGATCATGCGCTGATCATGTTTGCTATCATACACTGATCATGTGCCTCTGGAGGCAATAAACAAAGAGCTGAGTAGGCACGAATCAAACAGTCAGCAGGCAATAATCATGGAACTCAGGTGTGAGGAATCATGCTGCTCAGCTGGCAATAATCAAGCAGCTGAGCAGGCAGGAATTACGCAGCACAGCTGGCAATTGTCAACCAGATGACAGGCAGGAATCGTGCAGCTCAGCTGGCAATTGTCAAGCAGATGAGCAGACAGTAATCACGCAGCTCAGCAGGCCCAGATCACGTGACTGAGCATGCACTGTTCACGTGGCTGATCATGCACTGATCACGTGATGATCATGCACTGATCACGTGGCTATCATGCACTGATCACGTGGCTGATCATACACTGTTCACGTGTCTGACCATGCACTGATCACGTGGCTGATCATACACTGCTCACGTAACTGATCATGCACTGATCACGTGGCTATCATGCACTGATCACGTGGCTGAACATGCACTGTTCACGTGGCTGATCACACACCTGTCACGTGACATATCATGCACTGATCACGTGGCACTCATGCACTGATCACGTGGCTGATCATACTCTGCTCACGTAACTCATGCACACATCACGTGGCTATCATGCACTGCTCACGTGGCTCGTCATGGAATGATCACGTAGCAACCATATACTGGTCACGTGACTGATCATGCAAAGATCACGTAAATGATCATGCACTGTTCACGTGACTGATCATGTACTGATCACGTGACTGATCATGCACTGATCACGTGGCTATCATGCACTGCTCACGTGGCTGATCATGCAACGATCACGTAGCAACCATGTACTGGTCACGTGACTGATCATGCACTGATCACGTAATTGATCCTGCACTGATCACGTGGCTCATCATGCACTGATCACGTGGCTGATCACACATGTATCACGTGACTGATCATGCACTGATCACGTGGCTCTCATGCACTGATCACGTGGCTGTCATGCACTGATCACGTGGATATCATGCACTGATCACGTGGCTGATCACACACGTATCACATGACTGATCATGCACTGATCACGTGGCTATCATGCACTGATCACGTGGCTATCATGCACTGATCACGTGGCTGATCATGCAATGATCACGTAGCTACCATGTACTGGTCACGTGACTGATCATGCACTGATCACGTAATTGATCATGCACTGATCATGTGGCTGATCATGCACTGATCACGTGGCTGATCATGCACTGATCACGTAACTGATCATGCACTGATCACGTGACTGATCATGCACTGATCACGTGGCTATCATGCACTGATCACTTGGCTGGACATGCACTGATCACGTGCCTGGTCATGCACTGATCACGTGGCTGATCATGCACTGATCACGTGACTGATCATGCACTGATCACGTGTCTGATCATGCACTGATCACGTGGCTATCATGCACTGATCACGTGGCTGATCATGCCATGATCACCCAGCTACCATGTACTGGTCACATGACTGATCATGCACTGATCACGTGACTGATCATGCAGTGATCACGTGGCTATCATGCACTACTCACGTGGCTGATCATGCAATGATCATGTAGCTACCATGTACAGGTCACGTGAATGATCATACACCCATCAGGTGACTGATCATGCACTGATCACGTGGCTATCATGCACTGATCACGAGACTGATCATGCACTGATCACGTCTATATCATGCACTGATCACATGACTGCCCATGCACTGATCACGTGGATGATCATACACTAATCATGTGACAGATCATGCACTGATCACGTGGCTGATCATGCACTGATACCGTGACTGAGCATGGACTGATCACATGACTATCATGTAGTGATCACGTGACTTAATGGCGCTGATCATGTGACTGATCATGCGCTGATCATGTTTGCTATCATACACTGATCATGTGCCTCTGGAGGCAATAAACAAAGAGCTGAGTAGGCACGAATCAAACAGTCAGCAGGCAATAATCATGGAACTCAGGTGTGAGGAATCATGCTGCTCAGCTGGCAATAATCAAGCAGCTGAGCAGGCAGGAATTACGCAGCACAGCTGGCAATTGTCAAGCAGATGACAGGCAGGAATCGTGCAGCTCAGCTGGCAATTGTCAAGCAGATGAGCAGACAGTAATCACGCAGCTCAGCAGACCCAGATCACGTGACTGAGCATGCACTGTTCACGTGGCTGATCATACACTGATCACGTGATGATCATGCACTGATCACTTGGATATCATGCACTGATCACGTGGCTGATCATACACTGTTCACGTGTCTGACCATGCACTGATCACGTGGCTGATCATACACTGCTCACGTAACTGATCATGCACTGATCACGTGGCTATCATGCACTGATCACGTGGCTGAACATGCACTGTTCACGTGGCTGATCACACACCTGTCACGTGACATATCATGCACTAATCACGTGGCACTCATGCACTGATCACGTGGCTGATCATACTCTGCTCACGTAACTCATGCACACATCACGTGGCTATCATGCACTGCTCACGTGGCTGTCATGGAATGATCACGTAGCTACCATATACTGGTCACGTGACTGATCATGCACTGATCACGTAAATGATCATGCACTGTTCACGTGACTGATCATGCACTGATCACGTGACTGATCATGCACTGATCACGTGGCTATCATGCACTGCTCACGTGGCTGATCATGCACTGATCACGTAGCAATCATGTACTGATCACGTGACTGATCATGCACTGATCACGTAACTGATCATGCACTGATCACGTGGCTGATCATGCACTGATCACGTGGCTGATCACACATGTATCACGTGACTGATCATGCACTGATCACGTGGCTATCATGCACTGATCACGTGGCTGTCATGCACTGATCACGTGGATATCATGCACTGATCACGTGGCTGATCACACACTGATCACATGACTGATCATGCACTGATCACGTGACTATCATGCACTGATCACGTGGCTATCATGCACTGATCACGTGGCTGATCATGCACTGATCACGTAGCTACCATGCACTGATCACGTGACTGATCATGCACTGATCACGTAACTGATCATGCACTGATCGTGGCTGATCATGCACTGATCACGTGGCTGATCATGCACTGATCACGTGACTGATCATGCACTGATCACGTGACTGATCATGCACTGATCACGTGGCTATCATGCACTGATCACGTGGCTGATCATACACTGATCACGTGACTGATCATGCACTGATCACGTGACTATCATGCACTGATCACGTGGCTGATCATGCACTGATCACGTGGCAATCATGTACTGATCACGTGACTGATCATGCACTGATCACGTGGCTGATCATGCACTGATCACGTGGCTGATCATGCACTGATCACGTGACTGATCATGCACTGATCACGTGGCTATCATGCACTGATCACGTAACTGATCATGCACTGATCACGTAGCTATCATGCACTGATCACGTGACTGATCATGCACTGATCACGTACTGATCATGCACTGATCACGTGGCTGATCATGCACTGATCACGTGGCTGATCATGCACTGATCACGTGGCTATCATGCACTGATCACGTGGCTGATCATGCACTGATCACGTAGCTATCATGTACTGATCACGTGACTGATCATGCACTGATCACGTGATTGATCATGCACTGATCATGTGGCTGATCATGCACTGATCACGTGGCTGATCATGCACTGATCACGTGACTGATCATGCACTGATCACGTGGCTGATCATGCACTGATCACGTGGCTATCATGCACTGATCACGTGGCTGACATACACTGATCACGTGCCTGATCATGCACTGATCACGTGGCTGATCATGCACTGATCACGTGACTGATCATGCACTGATCACGTGACTGATCATGCACTGATCACGTGGCTATCATGCACTGCTCACGTGGCTGATCATGCATGATCACGCAGCTACCATGTACTGGTCACATGACTGATCATGCACTGATCACGTGACTGATCATGCACTGATCACGTGGCTATCATGCACTACTCACGTGGCTGATCATGCAATGATCATGTAGCTACCATGTACAGGTCACGTGAATGATCATACACCCATCAGGTGACTGATCATGCACTGATCACGTGGCTATCATGCACTGATCACGTGACTGATCATGCACTGATCACGTCTATATCATGCACTGATCACATGACTGATCATGCACTGATCACGTGGATGATCATACACTAATCATGTGACTGATCATGCACTGATCACGTGGCTGATCATGCACTGATACCGTGACTGAGCATGGACTGATCACATGACTATCATGTAGTGATCACGTGACTTAATGGCGCTGATCATGTGACTGATCATGCACTGATCATGTTTGCTATCATACACTGATCATGTGCCTCTGGAGGCAATAAACAAAGAGCTGAGTAGGCACGAATCAAACAGTCAGCAGGCAATAATCATGGAACTCAGGTGTGAGGAATCATGCTGCTCAGCTGGCAATAATCAAGCAGCTGAGCAGGCAGGAATTACGCAGCACAGCTGGCAATTGTCAAGCAGATGACAGGCAGGAATCGTGCAGCTCAGCTGGCAATTGTCAAGCAGATGAGCAGACAGTAATCACGCAGCTCAGCAGGCCCAGATCACGTGACTGAGCATGCACTGTTCACGTGGCTGATCATACACTGATCACGTGATGATCATGCACTGATCACTTGGATATCATGCACTGATCACGTGGCTGATCATACACTGTTCACGTGTCTGACCATGCACTGATCACGTGGCTGATCATACACTGCTCACGTAACTGATCATGCACTGATCACGTGGCTATCATGCACTGATCACGTGGCTGAACATGCACTGTTCACGTGGCTGATCACACACCTGTCACGTGACATATCATGCACTGATCACGTGGCACTCATGCACTGATCACGTGGCTGATCATACTCTGCTCACGTAACTCATGCACACATCACGTGGCTATCATGCACTGCTCACGTGGCTCGTCATGGAATGATCACGTAGCTACCATATACTGGTCACGTGACTGATCATGCACTGATCACGTAAATGATCATGCACTGTTCACGTGACTGATCATGTACTGATCACGTGACTGATCATGCACTGATCACGTGGCTATCATGCTCTGCTCACGTGGCTGATCATGCAATGATCACGTAGCAACCATGTACTGGTCACGTGACTGATCATGCACTGATCACGTAATTGATCATGCACTGATCACGTGGCTCATCATGCACTGATCACGTGGCTGATCACACATGTATCACGTGACTGATCATGCACTGATCACGTGGCTCTCATGCACTGATCACGTGGCTGTCATGCACTGATCACGTGGATATCATGCACTGATCACGTGGCTGATCACACCGTATCACATGACTGATCATGCACTGATCACGTGGCTATCATGCACTGATCACGTGGCTATCATGCACTGATCACGTGGCTGATCATGCAATGATCACGTAGCTACCATGTACTGTCACGTGACTGATCATGCACTGATCACGTAATTGATCATGCACTGATCGTGGCTGATCATGCACTGATCACGTGGCTGATCATGCACTGATCACGTGACTGATCATGCACTGATCACGTGACTGATCATGCACTGATCACGTGGCTATCATGCACTGATCACGTGGCTGATCATGCACTGATCACGTGACTGATCATGCACTGATCACGTGACTGATCATGCACTGATCACGTGGCTGATCATGCACTGATCACGTGGCTATCATGCACTGATCACGTGGCTGTCATGCAATGATCACGTAGCTACCATATACTGGTCACGTGACTGATCATGCACTGATCACGTGAATGATCATGCACTGATCACGTGACTGATCATGCACTGATCACGTGACTGATCATGCACTGATCACGTGGCTATCATGCACTGCTCACGTGGCTGATCATGCACGATCACGTAGCAACCATGTACTGATCACGTGACTGATCATGCACTGATCACGTAATTGATCATGCACTGATCACGTGGCTCATCATGCACTGATCACGTGGCTGATCACATGTATCACGTGACTGATCATGCACTGATCACGTGGCTCTCATGCACTGATCACGTGGCTGTCATGCACTGATCACGTGGATATCATGCACTGATCACGTGGCTGATCACACGTATCACATGACTGATCATGCACTGATCACGTGGCTATCATGCACTGATCACGTGGCTATCATGCACTGATCACGTGGCTGATCATGCACTGATCACGTAGCTACCATGTACTGGTCACGTGACTGATCATGCACTGATCACGTAATTGATCATGCACTGATCACGTGGCTGATCATGCACTGATCACGTGGCTGATCATGCACTGATCACGTAACTGATCATGCACTGATCACGTGACTGATCATGCACTGATCACGTGGCTATCATGCACTGATCATGGCTGACATACACTGATCACGTGCCTGGTCATGCACTGATCACGTGGCTGATCATGCACTGATCACGTGACTGATCATGCACTGATCACGTGTCTGATCATGCACTGATCACGTGGCTATCATGCACTGCTCACGTGGCTGATCATGCCATGATCACGCAGCTACCATGTACTGGTCACATGACTGATCATGCACTGATCACGTGACTGATCATGCAGTGATCACGTGGCTATCATGCACTACTCACGTGGCTGATCATGCAATGATCATGTAGCTACCATGTACAGGTCACGTGAATGATCATACACCCATCAGGTGACTGATCATGCACTGATCACGTGGCTATCATGCACTGATCACGAGACTGATCATGCACTGATCACGTCTATATCATGCACTGATCACATGACTGCCCATGCACTGATCACGTGGATGATCATACACTAATCATGTGACAGATCATGCACTGATCACGTGGCTGATCATGCACTGATACCGTGACTGAGCATGGACTGATCACATGACTATCATGTAGTGATCACGTGACTTAATGGCGCTGATCATGTGACTGATCATGCGCTGATCATGTTTGCTATCATACACTGATCATGTGCCTCTGGAGGCAATAAACAAAGAGCTGAGTAGGCACGAATCAAACAGTCAGCAGGCAATAATCATGGAACTCAGGTGTGAGGAATCATGCTGCTCAGCTGGCAATAATCAAGCAGCTGAGCAGGCAGGAATTACGCAGCACAGCTGGCAATTGTCAAGCAGATGACAGGCAGGAATCGTGCAGCTCAGCTGGCAATTGTCAAGCAGATGAGCAGACAGTAATCACGCAGCTCAGCAGGCCCTGATCACGTGACTGAGCATGCACTGTTCACGTGGCTGATCATACACTGATCACGTGATGATCATGCACTGATCACTTGGATATCATGCACTGATCACGTGGCTGATCATACACTGTTCACGTGTCTGACCATGCACTGATCACGTGGCTGATCATACACTGCTCACGTAACTGATCATGCACTGATCACGTGGCACTCATGCACTGATCACGTGGCTGATCATGCACTGCTCACGTAACTCATGCACATCACGTGGCTATCATGCACTGATCACGTGGCTGTCATGCAATGATCACGTAGCTACCATATACTGGTCACGTGACTGATCATGCACAGATCACGTAAATGATCATGCACTGTTCACGTGACTGATCATGCACTGATCACGTGACTGATCATGCACTGATCACGTGGCTATCATGCACTGCTCACGTGGCTGATCATGCACGATCACGTAGCAACCATGTACTGGTCACGTGACTGATCATGCACTGATCACGTAATTGATCATGCACTGATCACGTGGCTCATCATGCACTGATCACGTGGCTGATCACACATGTATCACGTGACTGATCATGCACTGATCACGTGGCTGATCATGCACTGATCACGTGGCTGATCATGCACTGATCACGTGGCTATCATGCACTGATCACGTGGCTGATCACACATATCACGTGACTGATCATGCACTGATCACGTGGCTATCATGCACTGATCACGTGGCTATCATGCACTGATCACGTGGCTGATCACACGTATCACATGACTGATCATGCACTGATCACGTGGCTATCATGCACTGATCACGTGGCTATCATGCACTGATCACGTGGCTGATCATGCAATGATCACGTGCTACCATGTACTGGTCACGTGACTGATCATGCACTGATCACGTAATTGATCATGCACTGATCATGTGGCTGATCATGCACTGATCACGTGGCTGATCATGCACTGATCACGTGACTGATCATGCACTGATCACGTGACTGATCATGCACTGATCACGTGGCTATCATGCACTGATCACGTGGCTGACATGCACTGATCACGTGCCTGGTCAT
This sequence comes from Bos javanicus, assembly GCF_032452875.1. Taxonomy (NCBI): domain Eukaryota; kingdom Metazoa; phylum Chordata; class Mammalia; order Artiodactyla; family Bovidae; genus Bos; species Bos javanicus. The sequence goes on from NW_026893658.1 coordinate 328,828, forward strand.
GCACTGATCACGTGGCTGATCATGCACTGATCACGTGACTGATCATGCACTGATCACGTGTCTGATCATGCACTGATCACGTGGCTATCATGCACTGCTCACGTGGCTGATCATGCCATGATCACGCAGCTACCATGTACTGGTCACATGACTGATCATGCACTGATCACGTGACTGATCATGCAGTGATCACGTGGCTATCATGCACTACTCACGTGGCTGATCATGCAATGATCATGTAGCTACCATGTACAGGTCACGTGAATGATCATACACCCATCAGGTGACTGATCATGCACTGATCACGTGGCTATCATGCACTGATCACGAGACTGATCATGCACTGATCACGTCTATATCATGCACTGATCACATGACTGCCCATGCACTGATCACGTGGATGATCATACACTAATCTTGTGACAGATCATGCACTGATCACGTGGCTGATCATGCACTGATACCGTGACTGAGCATGGACTGATCACATGACTATCATGTAGTGATCACGTGACTTAATGGCGCTGATCATGTGACTGATCATGCGCTGATCATGTTTGCTATCATACACTGATCATGTGCCTCTGGAGGCAATAAACAAAGAGCTGAGTAGGCACGAATCAAACAGTCAGCAGGCAATAATCATGGAACTCAGGTGTGAGGAATCATGCTGCTCAGCTGGCAATAATCAAGCAGCTGAGCAGGCAGGAATTACGCAGCACAGCTGGCAATTGTCAAGCAGATGACAGGCAGGAATCGTGCAGCTCAGCTGGCAATTGTCAAGCAGATGAGCAGACAGTAATCACGCAGCTCAGCAGGCCCAGATCACGTGACTGAGCATGCACTGTTCACGTGGCTGATCATACACTGATCACGTGATGATCATGCACTGATCACTTGGATATCATGCACTGATCACGTGGCTGATCATACACTGTTCACGTGTCTGACCATGCACTGATCACGTGGCTGATCATACACTGCTCACGTAACTGATCATGCACTGATCACGTGGCTATCATGCACTGATCACGTGGCTGAACATGCACTGTTCACGTGGCTGATCACACACCTGTCACGTGACATATCATGCACTGATCACGTGGCACTCATGCACTGATCACGTGGCTGATCATACTCTGCTCACGTAACTCATGCACACATCACGTGGCTATCATGCACTGCTCACGTGGCTCGTCATGGAATGATCACGTAGCAACCATATACTGGTCACGTGACTGATCATGCAAAGATCACGTAAATGATCATGCACTGTTCACGTGACTGATCATGTACTGATCACGTGACTGATCATGCACTGATCACGTGGCTATCATGCACTGCTCACGTGGCTGATCATGCGATCACGTAGCAACCATGTACTGGTCACGTGACTGATCATGCACTGATCACGTAATTGATCCTGCACTGATCACGTGGCTCATCATGCACTGATCACGTGGCTGATCACACATGTATCACGTGACTGATCATGCACTGATCACGTGGCTCTCATGCACTGATCACGTGGCTATCATGCACTGATCACGTGGCATCATGCACTGATCACGTGCTGATCATGCACTGATCACGTGGCTATCATGCACTGATCACGTGATCATGCTGATCATGCACTGATCACGTCACATGACGTGATCATGCACTGATCACGTGACTGATCATGCACTGATCACGTGGCTGATCATGCACTGATCACGTGGCTGATCATGCACTGATCACGTGGCTGATCATGCACTGATCACATGCCTGATCATGCACTGATCACGTGGCTGATCATGCACTGATCACGTGGCTATCATGCACACATCACGTGACTGATCATGCACTGATCACGTGGCTGATCATGCACTGATCACGTGACTGATCATGCACTGATCACGTGACTGATCATGCACTGATCACGTGGCTATCATGCACTGATCACGTGGCTGATCATGCACGATCACGTAGCAACCATGTACTGATCACGTGACTGATCATGCACTGATCACGTGACTGATCATGCACTGATCACGTGGCTGATCATGCACTGATCACGTGGCTGATCATGCATGATCACGTGACTGATCATGCACTGATCACGTGGCTATCATGCACTGATCACGTGGCTGTCATGCACTGATCACGTGGCTATCATGCACTGATCACGTGGCTGATCACACATATCACGTGACTGATCATGCACTGATCACGTGGCTATCATGCACTGATCACGTGGCTATCATGCACTGATCACGTGGCTGATCATGCACTGATCACGTAGCTATCATGCACTGATCACGTGACTGATCATGCACTGATCCGTGATCATGCACTGATCACGTGGCTGATCATGCACTGATCACGTGGCTGATCATGCACTGATCACGTGACTGATCATGCACTGATCACGTGGATATCATGCACTGATCACGTGGCTGATCATGCACTGATCACGTGGCTGATCATGCACTGATCACGTGGCTGATCATGCACTGATCACGTGACTGATCATGCACTGATCACGTGGCATCATGCACTGATCACGTGGCTGATCATACTGATCACGTGACTCATGCACATCACGTGGCTATCATGCACTGATCACGTGGCTGTCATGCAATGATCACGTAGCAACCATATACTGGTCACGTGACTGATCATGCACTGATCACGTATTGATCATGCACTGATCACGTGACTGATCATGCACTGATCACGTGACTGATCATGCACTGATCACGTGGCTATCATGCACTGATCACGTGGCTGATCATGCAATGATCACGTAGCAACCATGTACTGGTCACGTGACTGATCATGCACTGATCACGTAATTGATCATGCACTGATCACGTGGCTGATCATGCACTGATCACGTGGCTGATCATGCACTGATCACGTGACTGATCATGCACTGATCACGTGGCTATCATGCACTGATCACGTGGCTGATCATGCACTGATCACGTGGCTATCATGCACTGATCACGTGGCTGATCACACACTATCACGTGACTGATCATGCACTGATCACGTGGCTATCATGCACTGATCACGTGGCTATCATGCACTGATCACGTGGCTGATCATGCACTATCACGTGACTGATCATGCACTGATCACGTGGCTATCATGCACTGATCACGTGGCTATCATGCACTGATCACGTGGCTGATCATGCACTGATCACGTAGCTACCATGTACTGATCACGTGACTGATCATGCACTGATCACGTAATTGATCATGCACTGATCACGTGGCTGATCATGCACTGATCACGTGGCTGATCATGCACTGATCATACTGATCATGCACTGATCACGTGACTGATCATGCACTGATCACGTGGCTATCATGCACTGATCACGTGGCTGCACTGATCACGTGCCTGGTCATGCACTGATCACGTGGCTGATCATGCACTGATCACGTGACTGATCATGCACTGATCACGTGTCTGATCATGCACTGATCACGTGGCTATCATGCACTGCTCACGTGGCTGATCATGCATGATCACGCAGCTACCATGTACTGGTCACATGACTGATCATGCACTGATCACGTGACTGATCATGCAGTGATCACGTGGCTATCATGCACTACTCACGTGGCTGATCATGCAATGATCATGTAGCTACCATGTACAGGTCACGTGAATGATCATACACCCATCAGGTGACTGATCATGCACTGATCACGTGGCTATCATGCACTGATCACGAGACTGATCATGCACTGATCACGTCTATATCATGCACTGATCACATGACTGCCCATGCACTGATCACGTGGATGATCATACACTAATCATGTGACAGATCATGCACTGATCACGTGGCTGATCATGCACTGATACCGTGACTGAGCATGGACTGATCACATGACTATCATGTAGTGATCACGTGACTTAATGGCGCTGATCATGTGACTGATCATGCGCTGATCATGTTTGCTATCATACACTGATCATGTGCCTCTGGAGGCAATAAACAAAGAGCTGAGTAGGCACGAATCAAACAGTCAGCAGGCAATAATCATGGAACTCAGGTGTGAGGAATCATGCTGCTCAGCTGGCAATAATCAAGCAGCTGAGCAGGCAGGAATTACGCAGCACAGCTGGCAATTGTCAAGCAGATGACAGGCAGGAATCGTGCAGCTCAGCTGGCAATTGTCAAGCAGATGAGCAGACAGTAATCACGCAGCTCAGCAGGCCCAGATCACGTGACTGAGCATGCACTGTTCACGTGGCTGATCATACACTGATCACGTGATGATCATGCACTGATCACTTGGATATCATGCACTGATCACGTGGCTGATCATACACTGTTCACGTGTCTGACCATGCACTGATCACGTGGCTGATCATACACTGCTCACGTAACTGATCATGCACTGATCACGTGGCTATCATGCACTGATCACGTGGCTGAACATGCACTGTTCACGTGGCTGATCACACTGTCACGTGACATATCATGCACTGATCACGTGGCACTCATGCACTGATCACGTGGCTGATCATACTCTGCTCACGTAACTCATGCACACATCACGTGGCTATCATGCACTGCTCACGTGGCTCGTCATGGAATGATCACGTAGCTACCATATACTGGTCACGTGACTGATCATGCACAGATCACGTAAATGATCATGCACTGTTCACGTGACTGATCATGTACTGATCACGTGACTGATCATGCACTGATCACGTGGCTATCATGCTCTGCTCACGTGGCTGATCATGCAACGATCACGTAGCAACCATGTACTGGTCACGTGACTGATCATGCACTGATCACGTAATTGATCATGCACTGATCACGTGGCTCATCATGCACTGATCACGTGGCTGATCACACATGTATCACGTGACTGATCATGCACTGATCACGTGGCTCTCATGCACTGATCACGTGGCTGTCATGCACTGATCACGTGGATATCATGCACTGATCACGTGGCTGATCACACACGTATCACATGACTGATCATGCACTGATCACGTGGCTATCATGCACTGATCACGTGGCTATCATGCACTGATCACGTGGCTGATCATGCAATGATCACGTAGCTACCATGCACTGATCACGTGACTGATCATGCACTGATCACGTAATTGATCATGCACTGATCGTGGCTGATCATGCACTGATCACGTGGCTGATCATGCACTGATCACGTAACTGATCATGCACTGATCACGTGACTGATCATGCACTGATCACGTGGCTATCATGCACTGATCACGTGGCTGATCATGCACTGATCACGTGCCTGATCATGCACTGATCACGTGACTGATCATGCACTGATCACGTGACTGATCATGCACTGATCACGTGGCTATCATGCACTGATCACGTGGCTGTCATGCAATGATCACGTGTAACCATATACTGGTCACGTGACTGATCATGCACTGATCACGTGACTGATCATGCACTGATCACGTGACTGATCATGCACTGATCACGTGACTGATCATGCACTGATCACGTGGCTATCATGCACTGATCACGTGGCTGATCATGCACGATCCGTAGCAACCATGTACTGGTCACGTGACTGATCATGCACTGATCACGTAATTGATCATGCACTGATCACGTGGCTCATCATGCACTGATCACGTGGCTGATCACACTGTATCACGTGACTGATCATGCACTGATCACGTGGCTCTCATGCACTGATCACGTGGCTGATCATGCACTGATCACGTGGATATCATGCACTGATCACGTGGCTGATCACACACGTATCACGTGACTGATCATGCACTGATCACGTGGCTATCATGCACTGATCACGTGGCTATCATGCACTGATCACGTGGCTGATCATGCACTGATCACGTAGCTACCATGCACTGTCACGTGACTGATCATGCACTGATCACGTAATTGATCATGCACTGATCACGTGGCTGATCATGCACTGATCACGTGGCTGATCATGCACTGATCACAACTGATCATGCACTGATCACGTGACTGATCATGCACTGATCACGTGGCTATCATGCACTGATCACGTGGCTGACATACACTGATCACGTGGCTGATCATGCACTGATCACGTGGCTGATCATGCACTGATCACGTGACTGATCATGCACTGATCACGTGTCTGATCATGCACTGATCACGTGGCTATCATGCACTGCTCACGTGGCTGATCATGCCATGATCACAGCTACCATGTACTGGTCACATGACTGATCATGCACTGATCACGTGACTGATCATGCACTGATCACGTGGCTATCATGCACTACTCACGTGGCTGATCATGCAATGATCATGTAGCTACCATGTACAGGTCACGTGAATGATCATACACCCATCAGGTGACTGATCATGCACTGATCACGTGGCTATCATGCACTGATCACGAGACTGATCATGCACTGATCACGTCTATATCATGCACTGATCACATGACTGCCCGTGCACTGATCACGTGGATGATCATACACTAATCTTGTGACAGATCATGCACTGATCACGTGGCTGATCATGCACTGATACCGTGACTGAGCATGGACTGATCACATGACTATCATGTAGTGATCACGTGACTTAATGGCGCTGATCATGTGACTGATCATGCGCTGATCATGTTTGCTATCATACACTGATCATGTGCCTCTGGAGGCAATAAACAAAGAGCTGAGTAGGCACGAATCAAACAGTCAGCAGGCAATAATCATGGAACTCAGGTGTGAGGAATCATGCTGCTCAGCTGGCAATAATCAAGCAGCTGAGCAGGCAGGAATTCGCAGCACAGCTGGCAATTGTCAAGCAGATGACAGGCAGGAATCGTGCAGCTCAGCTGGCAATTGTCAAGCAGATGAGCAGACAGTAATCACGCAGCTCAGCAGGCCCTGATCACGTGACTGAGCATGCACTGTTCACGTGGCTGATCATACACTGATCACGTGATGATCATGCACTGATCACTTGGATATCATGCACTGATCACGTGGCTGATCATACACTGTTCACGTGTCTGACCATGCACTGATCACGTGGCTGATCATACACTGCTCACGTAACTGATCATGCACTGATCACGTGGCATCATGCACTGATCACGTGGCTGATCATGCACTGCTCACGTAACTCATGCACACATCACGTGGCTATCATGCACTGATCACGTGGCTGTCATGCACTGATCATGGCAATCATATACTGGTCACGTGACTGATCATGCACTGATCACGTGGCTGATCATGCACTGATCACGTGACTGATCATGCACTGATCACGTGACTGATCATGCACTGATCACGTGGCTATCATGCACTGATCACGTGGCTGATCATGCACGATCACGTAGCAACCATGTACTGATCACGTGACTGATCATGCACTGATCACGTAATTGATCATGCACTGATCACGTGGCTGATCATGCACTGATCACGTGGCTGATCACATGTATCACGTGACTGATCATGCACTGATCACGTGGCTGATCATGCACTGATCACGTGGCTGATCATGCACTGATCACGTGGCTATCATGCACTGATCACGTGGCTGATCACACTATCACGTGACTGATCATGCACTGATCACGTGGCTATCATGCACTGATCACGTGGCTATCATGCACTGATCACGTGGCTGATCATGCACTATCACGTGACTGATCATGCACTGATCACGTGGCTATCATGCACTGATCACGTGGCTATCATGCACTGATCACGTGGCTGATCATGCAATGATCACGTAGCTACCATGTACTGGTCACGTGACTGATCATGCACTGATCACGTAATTGATCATGCACTGATCATGTGGCTGATCATGCACTGATCACGTGGCTGATCATGCACTGATCACGTGACTGATCATGCACTGATCACGTGACTGATCATGCACTGATCACGTGGCTATCATGCACTGATCACTTGGCTGCATACACTGATCACGTGCCTGATCATGCACTGATCACGTGGCTGATCATGCACTGATCACGTGGCTGATCATGCACTGATCACGTGTCTGATCATGCACTGATCACGTGGCTATCATGCACTGCTCACGTGGCTGATCATGCCATGATCACGCAGCTACCATGTACTGGTCACATGACTGATCATGCACTGATCACGTGACTGATCATGCAGTGATCACGTGGCTATCATGCACTACTCACGTGGCTGATCATGCAATGATCATGTAGCTACCATGTACAGGTCACGTGAATGATCATACACCCATCAGGTGACTGATCATGCACTGATCACGTGGCTATCATGCACTGATCACGAGACTGATCATGCACTGATCACGTCTATATCATGCACTGATCACATGACTGCCCATGCACTGATCACGTGGATGATCATACACTAATCATGTGACAGATCATGCACTGATCACGTGGCTGATCATGCACTGATACCGTGACTGAGCATGGACTGATCACATGACTATCATGTAGTGATCACGTGACTTAATGGCGCTGATCATGTGACTGATCATGCGCTGATCATGTTTGCTATCATACACTGATCATGTGCCTCTGGAGGCAATAAACAAAGAGCTGAGTAGGCACGAATCAAACAGTCAGCAGGCAATAATCATGGAACTCAGGTGTGAGGAATCATGCTGCTCAGCTGGCAATAATCAAGCAGCTGAGCAGGCAGGAATTACGCAGCACAGCTGGCAATTGTCAAGCAGATGACAGGCAGGAATCGTGCAGCTCAGCTGGCAATTGTCAAGCAGATGAGCAGACAGTAATCACGCAGCTCAGCAGGCCCAGATCACGTGACTGAGCATGCACTGTTCACGTGGCTGATCATACACTGATCACGTGATGATCATGCACTGATCACTTGGATATCATGCACTGATCACGTGGCTGATCATACACTGTTCACGTGTCTGACCATGCACTGATCACGTGGCTGATCATACACTGCTCACGTAACTGATCATGCACTGATCACGTGGCTATCATGCACTGATCACGTGGCTGAACATGCACTGTTCACGTGGCTGATCACACACCTGTCACGTGACATATCATGCACTGATCACGTGGCACTCATGCACTGATCACGTGGCTGATCATACTCTGCTCACGTAACTCATGCACACATCACGTGGCTATCATGCACTGCTCACGTGGCTCGTCATGGAATGATCACGTAGCTACCATATACTGGTCACGTGACTGATCATGCACAGATCACGTAAATGATCATGCACTGTTCACGTGACTGATCATGTACTGATCACGTGACTGATCATGCACTGATCACGTGGCTATCATGCTCTGCTCACGTGGCTGATCATGCAATGATCACGTAGCAACCATGTACTGGTCACGTGACTGATCATGCACTGATCACGTAATTGATCCTGCACTGATCACGTGGCTCATCATGCACTGATCACGTGGCTGATCACACATGTATCACGTGACTGATCATGCACTGATCACGTGGCTATCATGCACTGATCACGTGGCTGTCATGCACTGATCACGTGGATATCATGCACTGATCACGTGGCTGATCACACGTATCACATGACTGATCATGCACTGATCACGTGGCTATCATGCACTGATCACGTGGCTATCATGCACTGATCACGTGGCTGATCATGCACTGATCATAGCTATCATGCACTGATCACGTGACTGATCATGCACTGATCACGTGGCTGATCATGCACTGATCGTGGCTGATCATGCACTGATCACGTGGCTGATCATGCACTGATCACGTGACTGATCATGCACTGATCACGTGACTGATCATGCACTGATCACGTGGCTATCATGCACTGATCACGTGGCTGATCATGCACTGATCACGTGACTGATCATGCACTGATCACGTGACTGATCATGCACTGATCACGTGACTGATCATGCACTGATCACGTGGCTATCATGCACTGATCACGTGGCTGTCATGCAATGATCATGTAACCATATACTGGTCACGTGACTGATCATGCACTGATCACGTAAATGATCATGCACTGATCACGTGACTGATCATGCACTGATCACGTGACTGATCATGCACTGATCACGTGGCTATCATGCACTGCTCACGTGGCTGATCATGCAGCGATCACGTAGCAACCATGTACTGGTCACGTGACTGATCATGCACTGATCACGTAATTGATCATGCACTGATCACGTGGCTGATCATGCACTGATCACGTGGCTGATCACACATGTATCACGTGACTGATCATGCACTGATCACGTGGCTGATCATGCACTGATCACGTGGCTGATCATGCACTGATCACGTGGATATCATGCACTGATCACGTGGCTGATCACACACGTATCACATGACTGATCATGCACTGATCACGTGGCTATCATGCACTGATCACGTGGCTATCATGCACTGATCACGTGGCTGATCATGCACTGATCACGTGGCTACCATGTACTGGTCACGTGACTGATCATGCACTGATCACGTAATTGATCATGCACTGATCACGTGGCTGATCATGCACTGATCACGTGGCTGATCATGCACTGATCACGTGACTGATCATGCACTGATCACGTGACTGATCATGCACTGATCACGTGGCTATCATGCACTGATCACGTGGCTGACATACACTGATCACGTGCCTGATCATGCACTGATCACGTGGCTGATCATGCACTGATCACGTGACTGATCATGCACTGATCACGTGTCTGATCATGCACTGATCACGTGGCTATCATGCACTGCTCACGTGGCTGATCATGCATGATCACGCAGCTACCATGTACTGGTCACATGACTGATCATGCACTGATCACGTGACTGATCATGCACTGATCACGTGGCTATCATGCACTACTCACGTGGCTGATCATGCAATGATCATGTAGCTACCATGTACAGGTCACGTGAATGATCATACACCCATCAGGTGACTGATCATGCACTGATCACGTGGCTATCATGCACTGATCACGAGACTGATCATGCACTGATCACGTCTATATCATGCACTGATCACATGACTGCCCATGCACTGATCACGTGGATGATCATACACTAATCATGTGACAGATCATGCACTGATCACGTGGCTGATCATGCACTGATACCGTGACTGAGCATGGACTGATCACATGACTATCATGTAGTGATCACGTGACTTAATGGCGCTGATCATGTGACTGATCATGCGCTGATCATGTTTGCTATCATACACTGATCATGTGCCTCTGGAGGCAATAAACAAAGAGCTGAGTAGGCACGAATCAAACAGTCAGCAGGCAATAATCATGGAACTCAGGTGTGAGGAATCATGCTGCTCAGCTGGCAATAATCAAGCAGCTGAGCAGGCAGGAATTACGCAGCACAGCTGGCAATTGTCAAGCAGATGACAGGCAGGAATCGTGCAGCTCAGCTGGCAATTGTCAAGCAGATGAGCAGACAGTAATCACGCAGCTCAGCAGGCCCTGATCACGTGACTGAGCATGCACTGTTCACGTGGCTGATCATACACTGATCACGTGATGATCATGCACTGATCACTTGGATATCATGCACTGATCACGTGGCTGATCATACACTGTTCACGTGTCTGACCATGCACTGATCACGTGGCTGATCATACACTGCTCACGTAACTGATCATGCACTGATCACGTGGCATCATGCACTGATCACGTGGCTGATCATGCACTGCTCACGTAACTCATGCACATCACGTGGCTATCATGCACTGATCACGTGGCTCGTCATGCAATGATCACGTAGCTACCATATACTGGTCACGTGACTGATCATGCACTGATCACGTAAATGATCATGCACTGATCACGTGACTGATCATGCACTGATCACGTGACTGATCATGCACTGATCACGTGGCTATCATGCACTGCTCACGTGGCTGATCATGCAATGATCACGTAGCAACCATGTACTGGTCACGTGACTGATCATGCACTGATCACGTAATTGATCATGCACTGATCACGTGGCTCATCATGCACTGATCACGTGGCTGATCACACATGTATCACGTGACTGATCATGCACTGATCACGTGGCTCTCATGCACTGATCACGTGGCTGTCATGCACTGATCACGTGGATATCATGCACTGATCACGTGGCTGATCACACACGTATCACGTGACTGATCATGCACTGATCACGTGGCTATCATGCACTGATCACGTGGCTGATCATGCACTGATCACGTGGCTGATCACACACTATCACATGACTGATCATGCACTGATCACGTGGCTGATCATGCACTGATCACGTGGCTATCATGCACTGATCACGTGGCTGATCATGCAATGATCACGTAGCTACCATGTACTGGTCACGTGACTGATCATGCACTGATCACGTAATTGATCATGCACTGATCACGTGGCTGATCATGCACTGATCACGTGGCTGATCATGCACTGATCACGTGACTGATCATGCACTGATCACGTGACTGATCATGCACTGATCACGTGGCTATCATGCACTGATCACGTGGCTGACATGCACTGATCACGTGCCTGATCATGCACTGATCACGTGGCTGATCATGCACTGATCACGTGACTGATCATGCACTGATCACGTGTCTGATCATGCACTGATCACGTGGCTATCATGCACTGATCACGTGGCTGATCATGCCATGATCACGCAGCTACCATGTACTGGTCACATGACTGATCATGCACTGATCACGTGACTGATCATGCAGTGATCACGTGGCTATCATGCACTACTCACGTGGCTGATCATGCAATGATCATGTAGCTACCATGTACAGGTCACGTGAATGATCATACACCCATCAGGTGACTGATCATGCACTGATCACGTGGCTATCATGCACTGATCACGAGACTGATCATGCACTGATCACGTCTATATCATGCACTGATCACATGACTGCCCATGCACTGATCACGTGGATGATCATACACTAATCTTGTGACAGATCATGCACTGATCACGTGGCTGATCATGCACTGATACCGTGACTGAGCATGGACTGATCACATGACTATCATGTAGTGATCACGTGACTTAATGGCGCTGATCATGTGACTGATCATGCGCTGATCATGTTTGCTATCATACACTGATCATGTGCCTCTGGAGGCAATAAACAAAGAGCTGAGTAGGCACGAATCAAACAGTCAGCAGGCAATAATCATGGAACTCAGGTGTGAGGAATCATGCTGCTCAGCTGGCAATAATCAAGCAGCTGAGCAGGCAGGAATTACGCAGCACAGCTGGCAATTGTCAAGCAGATGACAGGCAGGAATCGTGCAGCTCAGCTGGCAATTGTCAAGCAGATGAGCAGACAGTAATCACGCAGCTCAGCAGGCCCAGATCACGTGACTGAGCATGCACTGTTCACGTGGCTGATCATACACTGATCACGTGATGATCATGCACTGATCACTTGGATATCATGCACTGATCACGTGGCTGATCATACACTGTTCACGTGTCTGACCATGCACTGATCACGTGGCTGATCATACACTGCTCACGTAACTGATCATGCACTGATCACGTGGCTATCATGCACTGATCACGTGGCTGAACATGCACTGTTCACGTGGCTGATCACACTGTCACGTGACATATCATGCACTGATCACGTGGCACTCATGCACTGATCACGTGGCTGATCATACTCTGATCACGTAACTCATGCACATCACGTGGCTATCATGCACTGCTCACGTGGCTGTCATGGAATGATCACGTAGCAACCATATACTGGTCACGTGACTGATCATGCGATCACGTAAATGATCATGCACTGTTCACGTGACTGATCATGTACTGATCACGTGACTGATCATGCACTGATCACGTGGCTATCATGCACTGCTCACGTGGCTGATCATGCAACGATCACGTAGCAACCATGTACTGGTCACGTGACTGATCATGCACTGATCACGTAATGATCATGCACTGATCACGTGGCTCATCATGCACTGATCACGTGGCTGATCACATGTATCACGTGACTGATCATGCACTGATCACGTGGCTCTCATGCACTGATCACGTGGCTGTCATGCACTGATCACGTGGATATCATGCACTGATCACGTGGCTGATCACACACGTATCACATGACTGATCATGCACTGATCACGTGGCTATCATGCACTGATCACGTGGCTATCATGCACTGATCACGTGGCTGATCATGCACTGATCACGTGCTATCATGCACTGGTCACGTGACTGATCATGCACTGATCACGTGTTGATCATGCACTGATCACGTGGCTGATCATGCACTGATCACGTGGCTGATCATGCACTGATCACGTGACTGATCATGCACTGATCACGTGACTGATCATGCACTGATCACGTGGCTATCATGCACTGATCACGTGGCTGATCATACACTGATCACGTGCTGATCATGCACTGATCACGTGGCTGATCATGCACTGATCACGTGACTGATCATGCACTGATCACGTGACTGATCATGCACTGATCACGTGGCTATCATGCACTGATCACGTGGCTGATCATGCATGATCACGCAGCTACCATGTACTGATCATGACTGATCATGCTGATCACGTGACTGATCATGCACTGATCATGTGGCTGATCATGCACTGATCACGTGGCTGATCATGCACTGATCACGTGACTGATCATGCACTGATCACGTGACTGATCATGCACTGATCACGTGGCTATCATGCACTGATCACGTGGCTGATCATGCACTGATCACGTGCTGATCATGCACTGATCACGTGGCTGATCATGCACTGATCACGTGACTGATCATGCACTGATCACGTGGCTATCATGCACTGATCACGTGGCTGATCATGCATGATCACGGCTACCATGTACTGGTCACATGACTGATCATGCACTGATCACGTGACTGATCATGCAGTGATCACGTGGCTATCATGCACTACTCACGTGGCTGATCATGCAATGATCATGTAGCTACCATGTACAGGTCACGTGAATGATCATACACCCATCAGGTGACTGATCATGCACTGATCACGTGGCTATCATGCACTGATCACGAGACTGATCATGCACTGATCACGTCTATATCATGCACTGATCACATGACTGCCCATGCACTGATCACGTGGATGATCATACACTAATCATGTGACAGATCATGCACTGATCACGTGGCTGATCATGCACTGATACCGTGACTGAGCATGGACTGATCACATGACTATCATGTAGTGATCACGTGACTTAATGGCGCTGATCATGTGACTGATCATGCGCTGATCATGTTTGCTATCATACACTGATCATGTGCCTCTGGAGGCAATAAACAAAGAGCTGAGTAGGCACGATCAAACAGTCAGCAGGCAATAATCATGGAACTCAGGTGTGAGGAATCATGCTGCTCAGCTGGCAATAATCAAGCAGCTGAGCAGGCAGGAATTACGCAGCACAGCTGGCAATTGTCAAGCAGATGACAGGCAGGAATCGTGCAGCTCAGCTGGCAATTGTCAAGCAGATGAGCAGACAGTAATCACGCAGCTCAGCAGGCCCAGATCACGTGACTGAGCATGCACTGTTCACGTGGCTGATCATACACTGATCACGTGATGATCATGCACTGATCACTTGGATATCATGCACTGATCACGTGGCTGATCATACACTGTTCACGTGTCTGACCATGCACTGATCACGTGGCTGATCATACACTGCTCACGTAACTGATCATGCACTGATCACGTGGCTATCATGCACTGATCACGTGGCTGAACATGCACTGTTCACGTGGCTGATCACACACCTGTCACGTGACATATCATGCACTGATCACGTGGCACTCATGCACTGATCACGTGGCTGATCATACTCTGCTCACGTAACTCATGCACATCACGTGGCTATCATGCACTGCTCACGTGGCTCGTCATGGAATGATCACGTAGCTACCATATACTGGTCACGTGACTGATCATGCACAGATCACGTAAATGATCATGCACTGTTCACGTGACTGATCATGTACTGATCACGTGACTGATCATGCACTGATCACGTGGCTATCATGCACTGCTCACGTGGCTGATCATGCAATGATCACGTAGCAACCATGTACTGGTCACGTGACTGATCATGCACTGATCACGTAATTGATCCTGCACTGATCACGTGGCTCATCATGCACTGATCACGTGGCTGATCACACATGTATCACGTGACTGATCATGCACTGATCACGTGGCTCTCATGCACTGATCACGTGGCTGTCATGCACTGATCACGTGGATATCATGCACTGATCACGTGGCTGATCACACACGTATCACATGACTGATCATGCACTGATCACGTGGCTATCATGCACTGATCACGTGGCTATCATGCACTGATCATGTGGCTGATCATGCAATGATCACGTAGCTACCATGTACTGATCACGTGACTGATCATGCACTGATCACGTAATTGATCATGCACTGATCGTGGCTGATCATGCACTGATCACGTGGCTGATCATGCACTGATCACGTGACTGATCATGCACTGATCACGTGACTGATCATGCACTGATCACGTGGCTATCATGCACTGATCACGTGGCTGACATGCACTGATCACGTGGCTGATCATGCACTGATCACGTGACTGATCATGCACTGATCACGTGACTGATCATGCACTGATCACGTGGCTATCATGCACTGATCACGTGGCTGTCATGCACTGATCACGTAACCATATACTGGTCACGTGACTGATCATGCACTGATCACGTAAATGATCATGCACTGATCACGTGACTGATCATGCACTGATCACGTGACTGATCATGCACTGATCACGTGGCTATCATGCACTGCTCACGTGGCTGATCATGCACGATCACGTGGCAACCATGCACTGGTCACGTGACTGATCATGCACTGATCACGTGATTGATCATGCACTGATCACGTGGCTGATCATGCACTGATCACGTGGCTGATCACACTGATCACGTGACTGATCATGCACTGATCACGTGGCTGATCATGCACTGATCACGTGGCTGTCATGCACTGATCACGTGGCTATCATGCACTGATCACGTGGCTGATCACACATATCACATGACTGATCATGCACTGATCACGTGGCTATCATGCACTGATCACGTGGCTATCATGCACTGATCACGTGGCTGATCATGCACTGATCACGTAGCTTCATGTACTGATCACGTGACTGATCATGCACTGATCACGTAATTGATCATGCACTGATCACGTGGCTGATCATGCACTGATCACGTGGCTGATCATACACTGATCACGTAACTGATCATGCACTGATCACGTGACTGATCATGCACTGATCACGTGGCTATCATGCACTGATCACGTGGCTGATACACTGATCACGTGACTGATCATGCACTGATCACGTGGCTGATCATGCACTGATCACGTGACTGATCATGCACTGATCACGTGTCTGATCATGCACTGATCACGTGGCTATCATGCACTGCTCACGTGGCTGATCATGCCATGATCACGCAGCTACCATGTACTGGTCACATGACTGATCATGCACTGATCACGTGACTGATCATGCAGTGATCACGTGGCTATCATGACTACTCACGTGGCTGATCATGCAATGATCATGTAGCTACCATGTACAGGTCACGTGAATGATCATACACCCATCAGGTGACTGATCATGCACTGATCACGTGGCTATCATGCACTGATCACGAGACTGATCATGCACTGATCACGTCTATATCATGCACTGATCACATGACTGCCCATGCACTGATCACGTGGATGATCATACACTAATCATGTGACAGATCATGCACTGATCACGTGGCTGATCATGCACTGATACCGTGACTGAGCATGGACTGATCACATGACTATCATGTAGTGATCACGTGACTTAATGGCGCTGATCATGTGACTGATCATGCACTGATCATGTTTGCTATCATACACTGATCATGTGCCTCTGGAGGCAATAAACAAAGAGCTGAGTAGGCACGAATCAAACAGTCAGCAGGCAATAATCATGGAACTCAGGTGTGAGGAATCATGCTGCTCAGCTGGCAATAATCAAGCAGCTGAGCAGGCAGGAATTACGCAGCACAGCTGGCAATTGTCAAGCAGATGACAGGCAGGAATCGTGCAGCTCAGCTGGCAATTGTCAAGCAGATGAGCAGACAGTAATCACGCAGCTCAGCAGGCCCTGATCACGTGACTGAGCATGCACTGTTCACGTGGCTGATCATACACTGATCACGTGATGATCATGCACTGATCACTTGGATATCATGCACTGATCACGTAGCTGATCATACACTGTTCACGTGTCTGACCATGCACTGATCACGTGGCTGATCATACACTGCTCACGTAACTGATCATGCACTGATCACGTGGCTATCATGCACTGATCACGTGGCTCATCATGCACTGCTCACGTAACTCATGCACACATCACGTGGCTATCATGCACTGATCACGTGGCTCGTCATGCAATGATCACGTGGCTACCATATACTGGTCACGTGACTGATCATGCACAGATCACGTAAATGATCATGCACTGTTCACGTGACTGATCATGTACTGATCACGTGACTGATCATGCACTGATCACGTGGCTATCATGCACTGCTCACGTGGCTGATCATGCAACGATCACGTAGCAACCATGTACTGGTCACGTGACTGATCATGCACTGATCACGTAATTGATCATGCACTGATCACGTGGCTCATCATGCACTGATCACGTGGCTGATCACACATGTATCACGTGACTGATCATGCACTGATCACGTGGCTATCATGCACTGATCACGTGGCTGATCATGCACTGATCACGTGGATATCATGCACTGATCACGTGGCTGATCACACGTATCACATGACTGATCATGCACTGATCACGTGGCTATCATGCACTGATCACGTGGCTATCATGCACTGATCACGTGGCTGATCAGGCAATGATCACGTAGCTACCATGTACTGGTCACGTGACTGATCATGCACTGATCATAATTGATCATGCACTGATCATGTGGCTGATCATGCACTGATCACGTGGCTGATCATGCACTGATCACAACTGATCATGCACTGATCACGTGACTGATCATGCACTGATCACGTGGCTATCATGCACTGATCACGTGGCTGATCATGCACTGATCACGTGACTGATCATGCACTGATCACGTGGCTGATCATGCACTGATCACGTGACTGATCATGCACTGATCACGTGGCTATCATGCACTGCTCACGTGGCTGATCATGCCATGATCACGCAGCTACCATGTACTGGTCACATGACTGATCATGCACTGATCACGTGACTGATCATGCACTGATCACGTGGCTATCATGCACTACTCACGTGGCTGATCATGCAATGATCACGTGGCTGACCACACACCTGTCACGTGACATGATCATACACCCATCAGGTGGCACTCATGCACTGATCACGTGGCTGATCATGCACTGATCACGAGACTGATCATGCACTGTTCACGTCTATATCATGCACTGATCACGTGGCTGTCATGGAATGATCACTGCAACCATACACTGATCACGTGACTGATCATGCACTGATCACGTGACTGATCATGCACTGATCACGTGACTGATCATGCACTGATCATGACTGATCATGCACTGATCACGTGACTATCATGCACTGATCACGTGACTGATCATGCGATCACGTAGCAACCATGTACTGATCATGTGACTGATCATGCACTGATCACGTAATTGATCATGCACTGATCACGTGGCTGATCATGCACTGATCACGTGGCTGATCACACATGATCACGTGACTGATCATGCACTGATCACGTGGCTATCATGCACTGATCACGTGGCTGATCATGCACTGATCACGTGGATATCATGCACTGATCACGTGGCTGATCATGCACTGATCACGTGACTGATCATGCACTGATCACGTGGCTATCATGCACTGATCACGTGGCTAACATGCTGATCACGTGGCTGATCATGCACTGATCACGTAGCTACCATGCACTGATCACGTGGCTGATCATGCACTGATCACGTAATTGATCATGCACTGATCACGTGGCTGATCATGCACTGATCACGTGGCTGATCATACACTGATCACGTGACTGACCATGCACTGATCACGTGACTGATCATGCACTGATCACGTAACTGATCATGCACTGCTCACGTGGCTGATCATGCACTGATCACGTGACTGATCATGCACTGATCACGTGGCTGATCATGCTGATCACGTGGCTGATCATGCAATGATCACGTAGCTGATCATGTACTGGTCACGTGACTGATCATGCACTGATCACCTAACTGATCATGCACTGATCACGTGGTTATCATGCACTGCTCACGTGGCTGATCATGCCATGATCACGCAGCTACATGTACTGATCACATGACTGATCATGCACTGATCACGTGACTGATCATGCAGTGATCACGTGGCTATCATGCACTGCTCACGTGGCTGATCATGCAATGATCATGTAGCTACCATGTACAGGTCACGTGAATGATCATACACCCATCAGGTGATTGATCATGCACTGATCACGTGGCTATCATGCACTGATCACGAGACTGATCATGCACTGTTCACGTCTATATCATGCACTGATCACATGACTGCCCGTGCACTGATCACGTGGATGATCATACACTAATCTTGTGACAGATCATGCACTGATCACGTGGCTGATCATGCACTGATACCGTGACTGAGCATGGACTGATCACATGACTATCATGTAGTGATCACGTGACTTAATGGCCCTGACCATGTGACTGATCATGCGCTGATCATGTTTGCTATCATACACTGATCATGTGCCTCTGGAGCAATAAACAAAGAGCTGAGTAGGCACGAATCAAACAGTCAGCAGGCAATAATCATGGAACTCAGCTGTGAGGACTCATGCTGCTCAGCTGGCAATAATCAAGCAGCTGAGCAGGCAGGAATTACATGCACAGCTGGCAATTGTCAAGCAGATGACAGGCAGAATCGTGCAGCTCAGCTGGCAATTGTCAAGCAGATGAGCAGACAGTAATCACGCAGCTCAGCAGGCCCAGATCACGTGACTGAGCATGCACTGTTCACGTGGCTGATCATACACTGATCACGTGATGATCATGCACTGATCACTTGGATATCATGCACTGATCACGTGGCTGATCATGCACTGATCACGTGTTGATCATGCACTGATCACGTGGCTGATCATGCACTGATCACGTGGCTGATCATGCACTGATCACGTGGCTGATCATGCACTGATCACGTGGCTGATCATGCACTGATCACGTGGCTGATCATGCACTGATCACGTGGATCATGCACTGATCACGTGGCTGATCACACTGATCACGTGACTGATCATGCACTGATCACGTGGCTATCATGCACTGATCACGTGGCTATCATGCACTGATCACGTGACTGATCATGCATGATCACGTGGCTGATCATGCACTGTCACGTGACTGATCATGCACTGATCACGTAATTGATCATGCACTGCTCACGTGGCTGATCATGCAATGATCACGTGGCTGATCATACTGATCACGTGACTGATCATGCACTGATCACGTGACTGATCATGCACTGATCACGTGGCTATCATGCACTGATCACGTGGCTGATCATGCACTGATCACGTGACTGATCATGCACTGATCACGTGGCTGATCATGCACTGATCACGTGGCTGATCATGCACTGATCACGTGACTGATCATGCACTGATCACGTGGCACTCATGCACTGATCACGTGACTGATCATGCACTGATCACGTGACTCATGCACTGATCACGTGGCTATCATGCATGACTCACGTGGCTGTCATGCACTGATCACGTGACCATATGCTGATCACGTGGCTGATCATGCACTGATCACGTGACTGATCATGCACTGATCACGTGACTGATCATGCACTGATCACGTGACTGATCATGCACTGATCACGTGGCTATCATGCACTGATCACGTGGCTGATCATGCACTGATCACGTAGCTATCATACACTGATCACGTGACTGATCATGCACTGATCACGTGACTGATCATGCACTGATCACGTGACTATCATGCACTGATCACGTAGCTGATCATGCACTATCACGTGACTGATCATGCACTGATCACGTGGCTATCATGCACTGATCACGTGGCTGATCATGCACTGATCACGTGTCTGATCATGCACTGATCACGTGGCTATCATGCACTGATCACGTGGCTGATCATACCATGATCACGCAGCTACCATGTACTGGTCACATGACTGATCATGCACTGATCACGTGACTGATCATGCACTGATCACGTGGCTATCATGCACTGCTCACGTGGCAGATCATGCAATGATCATGCAGCTACCATGTACAGGTCACGTGAATGATCATACACCCATCAGGTGACTGATCATGCACTGATCACGTGGCTATCATGCACTGATCACGTGACTGATCATGCACTGATCACGTCTATATCATGCACTGATCACATGACTGCCATGCACTGATCACGTGGATGATCATACACTAATCTTGTGACAGATCATGCACTGATCACGTGGCTGATCATGCACTGATACCATGACTGAGCATGGACAGATCACATGACTATCATGTAGTGATCACGTGACTTAATGGCGCTGATCATGTGACTGATCATGCGCTGATCATGTTTGCTATCATACACTGATCATGTGCCTCTGGAGGCAATAAACAAAGAGCTGAGTAGGCACGAATCAAACAGTCAGCAGGCAATAATCATGGAACTCAGGTGTGAGGAATCATGCTGCTCAGCTGGCAATAATCAAGCAGCTGAGCAGGCAGGAATTACGCAGCACAGCTGGCAATTGTCAAGCAGATGAGCAGACAGTAATCACGCAGCTCAGCAGGCAAGATCACATGACTGAGCATGCACTGTTCACGTGGCTGATCATGCACTGATCACGTGATGATCATGCATGCTGATCACGTGGCTGATCATGCACTGATCACGTGGCTGATCACATGATCACGTGACTGATCATGCACTGATCACGTAACTGATCATGCACTGATCACGTGGCTGATCATGCACTGATCACGTGGCTATCATGCACTGATCACATAGCTGATCACACACTGATCACGTGGCTGATCATGCACTGATCACGTGGCTATCATGCACTGATCACGTGACTGATCATGCACTGATCACGTGACTGATCATGCACTGATCACGTGGCTATCATGCACTGCTCACGTGGCTGATCATGCCATGATCACGCAGCTACCATGTACTGGTCACATGACTGATCATGCACTGATCACGTGACTGATCATGCAGTGATCACGTGGCTATCATGAACTACTCACGTGGCTGATCATGCAATGATCATGTAGCTACCATGTACAGGTCACGTGAATGATCATACACCCATCAGGTGACTGATCATGCACTGATCACGTGGCTATCATGCACTGATCACGAGACTGATCATGCACTGTTCACGTCTATATCATGCACTGATCACATGACTGCCCGTGCACTGATCACGTGGATGATCATACACTAATCTTGTGACAGATCATGCACTGATCACGTGGCTGATCATGCACTGATACCGTGACTGAGCATGGACTGATCACATGACTATCATGTAGTGATCACGTGACTTAATGGCGCTGATCATGTGACTGATCATGCGCTGATCATGTTTGCTATCATACACTGATCATGTGCCTCTGGAGGCAATAAACAAAGAGCTGAGTAGGCACGAATCAAACAGTCAGCAGGCAATAATCATGGAACTCAGCTGTGAGGAATCATGCTGCTCAGCTGGCAATAATCAAGCAGCTGAGCAGGCAGGAATTACGCAGCACAGCTGGCAATTGTCAAGCAGATGACAGGCAGGAATCGTGCAGCTCAGCTGGCAATTGTCAAGCAGATGAGCAGACAGTAATCACGCAGCTCAGCAGGCCCAGATCACGTGACTGAGCATGCACTGTTCACGTGGCTGATCATACACTGATCACGTGATGATCATGCACTGATCACTTGGATATCATGCACTGATCACGTGGCTGATCATACACTGTTCACGTGTCTGACCATGCACTGATCACGTGGCTGATCATACACTGCTCACGTAACTGATCATGCACTGATCACGTGGCTATCATGCACTGATCACGTGGCTGAACATGCACTGTTCACGTGGCTGATCACACACCTGTCACGTGACATATCATGCACTGATCACGTGGCACTCATGCACTGATCACGTGGCTGATCATACTCTGCTCACGTAACTCATGCACACATCACGTGGCTATCATGCACTGCTCACGTGGCTCGTCATGGAATGATCACGTAGCAACCATATACTGGTCACGTGACTGATCATGCAAAGATCACGTAAATGATCATGCACTGTTCACGTGACTGATCATGTACTGATCACGTGACTGATCATGCACTGATCACGTGGCTATCATGCTCTGCTCACGTGGCTGATCATGCAACGATCACGTAGCAACCATGTACTGGTCACGTGACTGATCATGCACTGATCACGTAATTGATCCTGCACTGATCACGTGGCTCATCATGCACTGATCACGTGGCTGATCACACATGTATCACGTGACTGATCATGCACTGATCACGTGGCTCTCATGCACTGATCACGTGGCTGTCATGCACTGATCACGTGGATATCATGCACTGATCATGTGGCTGATCACACGTATCACATGACTGATCATGCACTGATCACGTGGCTATCATGCACTGATCACGTGGCTATCATGCACTGATCACGTGGCTGATCATGCAATGATCACGTAGCTACCATGTACTGATCACGTGACTGATCATGCACTGATCACGTTGATCATGCACTGATCACGTGGCTGATCATGCACTGATCACGTGGCTGATCATGCACTGATCACGTGACTGATCATGCACTGATCACGTGACTGATCATGCACTGATCACGTGGCTATCATGCACTGATCACGTGGCTGACATACACTGATCACGTGACTGATCATGCACTGATCACGTGGCTGATCATGCACTGATCACGTGACTGATCATGCACTGATCACGTGGCTGATCATGCACTGATCACGTGACTGATCATGCACTGATCACGTGACTGATCATGCACTGATCACGTGGCTATCATGCACTGATCACGTGGCTGATCATGCATGATCACGCAGCTACCATGTACTGGTCACATGACTGATCATGCACTGATCACGTGACTGATCATGCACTGATCACGTGGCTATCATGCACTACTCACGTGGCTGATCATGCAATGATCATGTAGCTACCATGTACAGGTCACGTGAATGATCATACACCCATCAGGTGACTGATCATGCACTGATCACGTGGCTATCATGCACTGATCACGAGACTGATCATGCACTGATCACGTCTATATCATGCACTGATCACATGACTGCCCATGCACTGATCACGTGGATGATCATACACTAATCATGTGACAGATCATGCACTGATCACGTGGCTGATCATGCACTGATACCGTGACTGAGCATGGACTGATCACATGACTATCATGTAGTGATCACGTGACTTAATGGCGCTGATCATGTGACTGATCATGCACTGATCATGTTTGCTATCATTCACTGATCATGTGCCTCTGGAGGCAATGAACAAAGAGCTGAGTAGGCACG